>NC_045972.1:26271138-26581754 GCF_010909765.2 Amblyraja radiata | reverse complement strand
ATATTAAAATATTCCCCTCAGAGGTTTTGTTACCAGTGGGTGAGTCCCAACAGAGTGACGCTCTGTTCCTTGCCATAGATAAGTTGATAAGGCACTTCTGGCACAGTTGATGGCACTATAACTGAGCCCCTCATCATAATGGAGGCCTGCCAGGTATTCTAGAACAGACGGGATGTTCATATCTCTGTAGGTGATGCTGTTTTTGTTACAATACATCTCCCACTTCCTGATATAGACCAGATACTGTTTTTTAGTGGACTGTCTTTGGGCCGCCGAAATCATGTTCACTGTTCGGTCCGTCAGTTCCAGCTGTAGTAGAGGTATTTTTAAACTCTACAAATTAATAAATTCAAATAGTTATGGCATGGGTGGCTATCCCTTGTCACGGGATGAACCAACAAGTCTGGTTTATTTGGGATGGTGATACATGGTTCTAATACCATGTTCAGTATCACTGGGAACCATAGTTGAGTAGGCCAATCGGGTACTACCAAAATACCAGACGCAGAGTCCTGCTGTATTTTCCTTAATACCCGACTGATGAGGCAGAAAGGAGGGAATGCATAAATAAACAATTTCCCCCAATGCAGCGAAAATGCATCTGTCGCCGCTGCCCCAGGGTCTGGTTCCCACGAAACATAATTTGATCTGGTGATTAAGCCTGGATGCGAATAGATCGATATCTGGTGTTCCATATCGTGCTGTAATATTAGCAAATACTTTTTTATTCAACATCCATTCGGTGTTTTCATTAGATTTGCGTGACCTGGTGTCTGCCACTAAATTTAATTTACCTGGTAGGTAAGTAGCTGATATCCAAATATCTCTCTGGATACACCACTGCCAAATTGTATTAGCCAGATTCTCACATGATGTCGTTTGTTTCCACCCATGTGGTTGATATATGCTACCACGGTGGTATTGTCAATCTGCAGTCTAACATGCTGGTGATATGACCCAGTACAATATGACTTTAGGCCATAGAATGCACCCAACATTTCCAGGTAGTTTATGCCCAGTGTGAGTAATAATGATGCCTCCTGAGCAGTCCATCTACCTCCACAGCTGGAGATGGAATTGGTGGCACCCCAACCAAGTGCACTGGCATCAGTTTGTAGCACCATTGAAGGGTTGCTGATAATGATTGGATTGAAACAAAGCCAAATGTTATCTATCGACCATTTTAGTTCCATTATAGCTTTGATTGGTAGCTTAATTGGTCTGTCAAAATGACCAGCATTGATTTTGAGTGCTTGTATTTTTGCTCTCTGTAAATTTTGGTAATGTAAAGGTCCAAATTGTGTGGCTGGAAAGGCAGCCACCATTTTGCCAATTACTTTTGCTACCAATCTGATGGATGGTTTACTGACGTCAATGAGGTTATTGCAAGCCTCTATTAAGTCTATAGCCTTTTCCCTTTGGCAAATTCACTGACATGTGAACTGAGTCAATGGTGAACCCCAAATAGTCCATTCTAGTGGAAGGCATTAATTTAGATTTAACTGGATGGATAATAAAACCCCAGTTTTTCAAATAACTGTTTTGTGGCTGTTACCGTTTGTTTGGCCAATTCCAAAGTTTTGCCCACAATAAGTATGTCATCTAGATATGCCATGACCATGTGCTTTCGTTTCCGTAGAAACGCTAGGGCTGGTTTCAAAATGTTTGTGAACAGTCTGGGGGCTGATGTTAACCCATTTGGCAGCGCTCTATACTGCCATCGCTGTTCCATCCAGTTGAATTTTAAGAAACATCTGTGGTCACCTCGTATAGGCACTGAATAGTAAGCATCTTTTAAATCGATGCTAGCCATGAAGTAACCTTTGGAAATCAATTGTTTAGCAGTAACAAAGGTTTCCATTTTTAAATGAATATATTGTACAAATGTATTCAATTTGGTCAGATCTATGATGATGCGACAACCACCATCTTTTTTGTTTTTGGTAAATATATTGGACACGAATTCTAGCGGTTCGTGTCGGGATTTTTCAATTACACCTTTTGCGTAAAGCCGCTCCAGTTCAGCATGCGCTTCTGATTTCTCTTTACCAGAAAGTACGAACATTCGGTTCGGTATATGTTGAACTGGAGGGCTGTATTTGTGTATAAATTCTATTGTATATCCCTGGATACTGCTTAAAATATGTATCGGTAGTCACCATGCTCCATGCATCCAGAAAGGAGTGTAATCTCCCCCCAACCTCCATGCTCCCTGTATTTTGTAGGGAACCAGACCCACCTACCTCCATAGTTACCAGTGGCAGGTTTACTTCTTTTTGTAAATCCTTCGTTGATGTTGAGGCGGTGGTGTCTGGGTTTGTGGTTTGGTTGATGTTGGAGGTTCGCGTATCTTCCAAGAAGGCCGGCCTGGGCCATGGCCTAAAAAAGACTCATGTTTGGTGTACCGGACCTTCGAGCTTTCACCAGTCGGTCTTGTTCTACTGGTGGGTGCGTAGGGGTGCTGTCTGTGACTGTAGTGGGTTTTTGATGAAGTCCCTTTTATGAGTCCCAGGGTTTTTGCTTCCTCATCGAGCTCCTTGACTTGCTTCGATAGGTTACCTCCAAATAGTAGTATTGGTGGTTTTATGTTCCCAGGTTTGCACAGACCCGCGAATTTCGGATTTAAAGTGGGTCGGATGGCATTCTTCCTGATGCTGTTTATCTCATATTGAGTGTTGCAAAGCAATGCCAGTGCAGCCTGTTGGTCCTGGGACATGTCCTTCTCATCCACTGTGCGGGTGAATGCTGTTATCCCTGCTGTTAGGAGTTTTAATACCTTTTGGAGTTTGACATCCATGCCTCTAACTCCTATTCCAATATGTTTCCATATACAAGTATTGACTACTGGAACATTCAGGGATATACAGTTATCCGGTGCCAGGTGTCTTGACGTGGTGTCCAATACAGCCTGTTCTTGTAGCTGGTTAAAAGACATATAGTCTATACTGGCAGCAAGATTTTGCTCCAGGTTTTGGCCAGCCTGGTCTGGCTGTATGAAGTTGGACGCCATGTCCAGCAGATTTTCTCGTTCCTGCATCCCCTGCACACTTGATTTTTCTTCTGCGAACCTCTCTTCAGGATCAGCCCAGTACTGACCCCCAGTGCTCCCTTCTGATGAGGGAGAAGCACTGTGCAGCCCTACAAGAGGTGCTGCTGTGGGTTTTCCATAGAGCCCACAGTGACTCGACTCCATCTCCTGGAGCCTGTCACGTTGGAGCAAATGCTCCACACACCGCTCCATCCGGCTCCAGCGCTCACGGTCGCTGGCCGCCCGCGGCTGCTCAAAGTCGGACTCATCTGAGTCCACGACTTTGTTAGTTTTCTGTCTTGCCTTACCGCCCAGCCGTGAGTGGATCTGGCCGGTGCGGAGGCGACATCGGGCACAGCTGATCCCATTATCGGTGATTCAAGTGCCGTTGGCCGCTGCTGGCGGCCCGCTACTCCGCGGTCCTCCCCCACCAGCTTTGTCACAGCCCTTGTTGCTTTCTTAGACTTGTCCATGCTTCCCACCTGTAAGTTGGTATAGGAAACACACAAAAAGACTGCAGAGTAACTCTTACCTGCTGGTTCCGGCTTTTTAAAACTGCCGCTGCGGGGGAACGTCGTTCCACCCCGCCTGACGTTTCGCAATGCGTGTAGCGATATGACACGCATGCGTCCTGGCGGGGTTCTTCACGTAGTCACTCACGTGACTCCGAAGTAAAATCATGGTTTCTGACTGCAATATGCTCCTGCTCCTCATATCATTAAACAATATTTAATTGCTCTGCACAACACCTTTTGCAAGTGTTAATGAGAAATAATGCAACTAAAGTCAAATGGCAACATCTTTCTCCCTGCCACGCTGGCAAAACTATGTTATATGTTGTTGTGTGACAGGAGCACACAAACACATTACAAAAAATGAGGAGGCTATTCACAGAACATAGAACATGGACGATAGAACATGGAACATAGAATAGAACAGTACAGTACAGGAACAGGCCCTTCAGCCCACCATGTCTGTGCCGAAAATGATGCTAAAACAAATTAATCCCTTCCATCTACATGATCCACACTGCTACATTTCCAATCTGACTAAGGGTCCCGAACTGAACATCACCTATCCATGTTCCCCAGAGATGCTGCCTGACCCGTTGAGTTACTCCAGCACTTTGTGTTCTACACCAGATTTCAGCCTCTGCAGTTCCTGTGTCTCTCCATTCTCTGCCTGTTTGTGAAACTGTGGATGAACTTCTTAAACTTCTTAAGCATCATTATATCTTTTGCAACGGCCCTCCTTGGTAACGTGTTCCAGGCCCCCAGCACTCCCTGTGTAGAAAACTTGCCCCGCACATCTACTTTAAATTCTCCCCCTCTCGCCTAAAAGCTTTGCTCTCTAATCTTTGAGATTGTAAGACTCTGGAAGAAGACTCTGAATTGCGGTCCGAAGAAGGGTCTTGACACAAAATGTCGCCAGTCCATTTCCATTACAGATGCTGCATGACCTGGTAAGTTCCTCCAGTACTTTGTGCTTTGCTCAAAATTCCAGCATCTGCAGTTTCCTGTATCTCCACTTTGATTGTCATGTGTACCGAAGTACAGTGAAAGTTTTTGTTGCGTGCTATCCAGTCAGCGGAAAGACTCTACATGATTACAATTGAGCCATCCACAGTGTACAGATACAAGATAAAAGGAATAACGTTTAATGCAAGATAAGGCTTTGTCTTAGCATTATGTTAGGCACAGACTTTATGGGCTCCGGGATTGTTATGACTGTAACATTTAAAAGATGGGTAGAAAGGTACTTGGATAGGAACGTTTTGAGGGAAAAAAGCACTGGAGTGCTAAAGTAATTCAGCGGGTCAGGCAGCATCTCTGGAGAACAGGGATAGGAGACGTCTTGGGTTGGGAGCCTTCTTCAGATTAATTTTAGGTGGGGGGAAAGAGTGGACCCAGCACTTTGTTTCTTTTTTTGCATTCTCTTTTGCTTACAATTCTCGTAAACCTGCTCTGAACCCACTCCAATGTCAATGCATCCTTCCTCAGATATGGAGCTCAAAACTGCTCGCAATACTTCAAATTCAGTCTGACCAGTGCCTTATAAAATCTCTGCAGTATATCCCTGCAGCCTCTACAACGTGAGTAAGATATATTTTCTCCTATGAATAAATTCACATTGTTTCACAGTATATTGCATCTGCCACACTCTCGCCCACTCACTCTATTTGCTTTGAAGACTCTTTACCCTCCTTCTCACTCACAATCCCAGATAGGTTTGTATCATTAGCAAATCAGGAAATGCCACTCTTGGTACACATGCACCGATTACACACTCACAACAAACCTACCTCAGCAACTATGATCTACTGGTTTAGTTTAGCTTAGTTTAGTTTATTGTCACGTGTACCGAGGTATAATGAAAAACGACTAACCAGTCAGTGGATTATTACTACATGATTATAATCGAGCCATCCACAGTGTACAGATACAGGATAAAGGTGATAATGTTTAGTGAAAGATAAAGTCTAGTAAAGTCCGATTAAAGATAGGCTAAAGGTTTCCAATGAGGTTGATGGTTCAGTTGCCTCATAACTGTCCCTGAATCTGGAGATGTGCGTTTTCACACTTCTATACCTCTTGCCTGATGGGAGAGGGGAGAAGAGGGAGTGTTCGGGGTGGGGCTCATCCTTGATTATGCTGCTGGCCTTGCCGAGGCAGTGTGAAGTGTAAATGGAGTTAATGGAGGGGAGGGTGGTTTATGTGATGGTCTAGGCTGCATCCACATTTCTCTACAATTTCTTGCAGACTTCGGTTTTGCACAATAATGTTTCAGTTAACCAGCATTACTTACTTAGACTTAGTTCCTCCCACACTATTGAGAGCAAGCTTTTGTCATTCTGTTCGGTCATGTGTGACCCTCAATAGGTTAGCGTCCCGAGCTTCCAAATCCTTCTGGAATGTTCGCCTCCATGTGAGTTTTGGTCGGCTTCTTTTCCTTCTTCCATCAGGTTGCCATGTATACTATACTATACATATAGTATACTATAACTAGCATTACTGATTATCAAATTATTGTATTATTGATTATTTATTTGTGTGTTATTGTGATAAGGTGCCAGTAATGCTGCATCATAACAATTTTATTGTTCTATTCAGTGCTGGTGCATAAGACAATTATATGCGGCACGGTGGCGCAGCAGTAGAGTTGCTGCCTTACAGCGAATGCAGCACTGGAGACACAGGTTCGATCCCGACTACGGGTGCTGTCTGTACGGAGTTTGTACGTATTGTCCGGCACCTATTGTCTATTATCTATTGTCCCCGTAACCTGCATGGGTTTTCTCCGAGATCTTCGGTTTCCTCCCTCATTCCAAAGACATAAAGGTATGTCGGTTAATTGGCTTGGTAAATGTAAAAATTGTCCCTAATGTTTGTAGGGTAGTGGTAATATGCAGGGACCACTGCCCAGCATGGACCCGGAGGGCCAAAGGGCTTGTTTCCACGCTGTATCTCTAAACTAAAATTAAACACTCTTGGTCATCTCAACTAAACTATCGGCTTTGATCATCAATACCTGCAGCCCCAACTTTGCTCTCTGCAGAATATTATGAGTCACAGCATAAGGGGAGCAGTTTATTCCCCCTACAAACGCAACAATGTTTTGGAGTAAATCAATGGGTCAGGCAGCATCACTGGAGAACATGGATCGACATTGTTTCAGGCTGGGACCCTTCCCATACTTTATTCCTAATCTTTGAAGAAATAATGGGGTCACATTTGGGTTACTGTTTGCAGGCAGATAAGAGTTAGTCTTGGCATCATGTTCGTCACAGACATTGTGGGCCGAAAGGCCTGTTCTATGTTCTATGACTCTAAGAAGGCAGGAACGGGGTACTGATTGGGGATGATCAGCCAGTGATCACATTGAATGGCGGTGCTGGCTCGAAGGGCTGAATGGCCTACTGCTGCACCTATTGTCTATTGTCTATTGTCTATTGTCTAATCGCTGAAGAAACGGAGTCAGTGTTGGGGCTGGAGATGAACAACAGTGTACACTCATCTCTCACGTTGCACGGGTTAGTTTGCTAAAACACTGTCACTTTAGGTTAAACATCATGTTTTACAGCTTCTGGAGTCAGTGGTGTGTTTTGCAAGTGGTTGAGAGTCAGACAGACAGTGAAAGGGAAATAGCAGGAATGCAGGAATGCGGAAAGAGCAGCAGGAATGCACAGCAGGTGAGGCAGCTTCTGTGGAGAGAGGAATGTTAGATCAATAATGAATCAGCAGCAGCAGTTAACTCAATTGGTTTCTCATCCATGCCTCCGGAATTGAGCTGGTTTGGGAGATTACCACCACTGGATTCGAAGGGAACATTGCTAGACCTCTACAACTCATGTCAGTGCAGTTAAACAGTATAATTCTGCACTATTAGGCTTAATCTATTAAAAATAACAAAGTACAAATGTAATCGCACTTCATCTTCTGATTATAATTCATTATCTTCATCATCATTGACCATGGTATCTGGTTCCATGCCATTTGGATATGTATCCATCACTTTTGTGAAGGAATATTCCAACTGAGTATCTGGGGCAAAGATAGATACAGGGGGGCAGCGGTAGAGTGCTGCCTTACAGCGCTTGCAGCACCGGAGACCCGGGTTCGATCCTGACTACGGGTGCTGTCAGTACGGAGTTTGTACATTCTTCCTGTGAATGTGTGGGTTTTCTCCAAAATCTTCGGTTTCCTCCCACACTCCAAAGACGTACAGGTATGTAGGTATATTGGCTTGGCAAATGTAAAAAATGTCCCTATTGTGTGTGGGATATTGTTAAAATGCAGGGATTGCTGGTCAGCCTTTGGCAAGGTCCCACACAAGAGATTAGTGTGCAAAATTGGAGCACATGGTATTGGGGGTAGGGTATTGACATGGATAGAGAATTGGTTGGCAGACATGAAGCAAAGAGTAGGAATTAACGGGTCCTTTTCAGAATGGCAGGCAGTGACTAGTGTGGTGCCCCAAAGCTCGGTGCTGGGACCTCAGTTATTTACAATATATATTAAGGATTTAGACAAGGGAATTAAATGTGACATCTCTAAGTTTGCGAATGACATGAAGCAGGGTAGAAACAAAGAACTACAAATGCTGATTTATGCCAAGGATAGATGCAAAGTGCTAGAATACCTCAGCGGGTCAGGCAGCATCTCGGCAGAAAAAGGATTGGTGATGTTTTGGTTCGGGACCCTTCTTCAAACTGGTCATCACGTCAGAATTCAAACTTCAGACTTCTTCAGACTGAAAGAGTCCTAACCTGAAATGGCACCCTTTTTTCCCAGATATGCTGCCTGACCCACTGAGTTACTCCAGCACTTTGGTATAAACCAGCATCTGCAGTTCTTTGTTTCCACTAGACGGCATGGATAGACGACTTTTTACAGAATTCGAATTCCCTAGTGTGTGTGGGATATTGTTAATATGTACGGGCAGAACCTCAATATGAAGTCCTGTATTTAGGTCTTTGATTGTGCAAATTCAAGTACACTCTGTTCAATCAGTTTTGGTGCATACCACTAGTATACTCTAGCCACCGAGCCCAGTGCCTTTACAAGAGTCCACGTCCATCACTCCAGGGAGAGATTCGGATATCTTCACACAGGCGTGGCCTCTAACCAACTTAGGTTTTACCTGCTCAAAAGGATTTCCTTCTCACCTACTTGGCACCAGGTCTCAGTGCCTAGTCTCTTCGCGCTGGCAGTCGATACAGATTTTCGGATCGCACTTTTCCAATCAGTGCTCCCAGCAATGACAGGTGAAATACTTCACTGCTTAGCATGTAAACCAGACGTTTTCAATACCCCACCAATTGGTTACCAAATCTGGGTTGGGCTTTTAACCCAAGTCTGAATTGATGGCTTTCGCCAGCAGCTGCAGTCTGCCAACTACCACCAAGTTTTTGGGCCTCTAACCCAGGAAAGGGCCTCTAACCCAACCCCAGCAGGGCCTCTAACCCCACTCTGTTTTTATGGGCCCCTTACCCAAAGGAGTGTTATCACCCCCCCGTACGTGATAGACTCTGTTCTACGATCTCGTTGGGACCCTTTCCCAAGCCCGCGAATGATCGATCTGCTCCAACTAGCGAAGTGCCGAAAATCAATGCGAAAACCGCACCGTGGCGCCGATTTCTGGACTCGTGATCGAGACAGCTCAACACCTTTAATCGCAAACTTGTGTTTGGGGTCCGTTAAGATCCCGGCCGAGACCCTAATGTAAATAGCTTGTTCTAAGCTCCCCCCAGTCTAGTTTCAGTTAATAAAATATTGAATCTCGCACTTGAGCAACTAAACTTTAGTTTGGATAACATAACACAAATTCACCAATACAATACCTAACCACCGCAGGTTTGATCCTTGTATCTGCTTGGCCAAGTCCTTCTAGCCTCGTGCAAGCAGAGACACTCCAAAAGGTCACGCAGTCCCAAGCGTTCTTCCAGAAGATCGACATCGGACCTCGTGGGAGCTACATTTTATAGGTCCCCGAACCTTGAGGGGTCGACCCACATGGGGGTGGTCTCTGTACAGTCCAATAACAAATATCGATTAACACAGTACATGATAGGCAGTTCCCTAACTCAATAACACAGTAACCAATAGGGTGATTTCACGAAAGGTCACTGGAGCGTAAATCCCCACTCACGTGACCGAAAAGTTTAACTGGGGGACAAGCGTCACTTCCGGTACATGTTAGTGGATGGGAAAACACGCACTTTCACACCCGTTAAAAACATCGAAAACGGCCAGTTTTTGAGCTGCAATTAAGTGAGCCAGTCGGGGTGACCGTGAGGAACAGCTACCTAAATTTACAGTCCAAAAAAAAGATAGAAATAAGGTAAATACAAGAGCGAGCTGAAGGTGTAAAAAAGGCGGTAGTGCTAGCGGACTTTTTTCTTGGAGATTTAAAGATCCAAAATATCGGGAATTATCGCGTTTGCTCGCTGCATTTCATCAAAAGTAAGGCATTATTGACTTTTTATCTTTATTCATTTGTTAGATGAAAAGTATTAAAAGTTAGAAACCCGTCAGTAAAATTGCAAAATCGCCCATGGTTCTCGGGTGGGTTTTAACATGCAAAATGAACACGCTTCTGAAGCTCCATTTACCATTTAAATAATCGTAAGCTTGCATCTCAGTAAAATTTATTTTAAAACGCATTGATAGTTTACGATTATTTAAATGGTAAATGGAGCTTCAGAAGCGTGTTCATTTTGCATGTTAAAACCCACCCGAGAACCATGGGCGATTTTGCAATTTTACTGACGGGTTTCTAACTTTTAATACTTTTCATCTAACAAATGAATAAAGATAAAAAGTCAATAATGCCACTTTTGATGAAATGCAGCGAGCAAACGCGATAATTCCCGATATTTTGGATCTTTAAATCTCCAAGAAAAAAGTCCGCTAGCACTTCCGCCTTTTTTACACCTTCAGCTCGCTCTTGTATTTACCTTAGTTTCTATCTTTTTTTTGGACTGTAAATTTAGGTAGCTGTTCCTCACGGTCACCCCGACTGGCTCATTTAATTGCAGCTCAAAAACTGGCCGTTTTCGATGTTTTTAACGGGTGTGAAAGTGCATGTTTTCCCATTCACTAACATGTACCGGAAGTGACGCTTGTCCCCCAGTTAAAATTTTCGGTCACGTGAGTGGGGATTTACGCTCCAGTGACCTTTCGTGAAATCACCCTATACAATGTACCTGACGAAGTTTCGAGATGGAAGTTAACAGAGATGAATCATGCAACATGTGGCCGGGGATTCAGACAAGCCAGACAAAGCTCAACATCTTAACCAATCAACAACTATCCAAATAAGGCTTCGCAACATTATTTACACTATGTATATCTGTTTTGCAGTGACCCAATCAGTTCCATGCAATTTACACCTTTTTGTAAGAAACTGCAGATGTCCCATTCTTTCCCTACAGCTCTTATCTAGGCCACAGACAAACTGGCACCATTCAGCAGCTTGTCCCAGTTCTGCAAAAGGCACATTTAACTTGACCAAAATGGCCTAGCAGCACACAAGCCTTTACTCAATTTTAATGTACTGGCTGCTCCAATTTGACCAGGATTAACAGACATGTCTTCCGTTAAGGTGCCATCCTGGAGACAGTGTCTCCAGGGGTGCTGAACACCCTTGTATGTGCCCAATAATATCCACCCAGATTCTTTACACACATCTCCTCCACACTAGGGTGGCACGGTAGAACTGTTATTTTACAGCGCCAAACACCCGTGTTCGATCCTGACTACGACTGCTATCTGTACGGAGTTTGTACGTTCTCCCTGCGATTACGTGTGTTTTCTCCGGGTGCTCCAGTTGCCTCCTACACACCAAAGACGTACAGGTTTGTAGGTTACTTGGCTTCGGTAAAATTGTAAATTATTCCCAATGTGTAGTATAGAGCTAGTGTATGGGGGTGATCGCTGGTCTGTGCAGACTCGGTGGGCCGAAGGGCCTGTTTCCGTGTTGTATCTCTAAATTCTTAAGTCTAAAAATCTGAAGTCTTGAGCTCAGGAACATTTAAGAAGTTTTCAGCAGATGTGTGTGCACTTAAATTGAGCTCCGCAGTACTATTGTGGAGTGTGATGAGTTCAATAATTGTTGTTTGAAAGCTTTGAGTTAAGATCATCTTGAAGGGTTACTGATTTACCTTTTGCCTTTACAAAAATGGATGAAGATTTTTTTAAGAATACGTACCAACATTTTTGAAGAATATGCACCAAAATGCTTGTCAGGCTACATATCCTTGACAATGTGACCACTTAACACCAATTACACTTATCATAAGCAAAGGTACTGTATTGAGGAGGCACATGTCAGCTATTGTGGTTTCACCTGGTGCTGCTGTGAATTTTCAACTCCCCAAGAGTGGCTGATGTTAGAATTCAAGATGTAGTCTAACCCAGGGGGATTGTAGGATTCACTTACATTCACCACAGTTACCCTCTGCACCCCACCCATTGGTTTACATCACATACATCAACTTACAGGCACACACACACACACACCATATAGTGACACACACCTGCCCACCAACTTGCTGACACATGCACACACACACCAGCCTATTGACACATATGCACATTTGCATGCAAACCAACCTACAGATACGCACGCATCCACGCATATGTATGCACAGAGACAGACAAATTCACACACCAACTCACACAAAAACATACACAAACACTCCCATTGCACACATATGCAAGCATCTGCTAGCTTAGTGGATGACCAGGGAAAGCCTGAAGGGGAGAATTTGGGTGAGGAGGTAGGTCCCCAACAGGAGCTCCCTGTTGAGGCTACAAGCCCAGTTGAGGGATGTGATGCCCCACTGGATGAGGGAGTAAGGGGGACTCCAGTAACATCGGCCCCTGAGGGCCACAGTGAGGTGATTCACCTGTTGAAGGGGGACGGGGACTCTCTGGGTGATGGTGCAGGGGTGGGTACCTTGGATGAGGAGGAGGGTAAGATCGTTTCAGATCGTGTCCTTCGGTCGGACTCCAGGCAGGCCCGCTCACAGCAAGGCCCGGAGACTTGGTCCGACTTCACTGTTCCCAATCCGGTTACAGAGGGCGGTGGGAGCGTGCAGGAGAATGGCCAATTGTCAGTTAGCTTGCCGCAGTCAGAAGCAATGGTACCTGCCCTGGTCACTGATCCTGGAAGTGGGATGATGACAGAGGAGGGACTGTGTGATGTGACTGAAATGCTCACCTCACAGGGAGGGGTGAGTGAGGCGGCTGAGAGTAATAATCTTCCAACTTCGGGCTCGGACATTGAGTGCGAGGAAGTGGGGTACGCGGAGTCCATAGACAGTGAGTTATCTGACTGCTCCACCCGCGGCCCCGTGTCTCGACTTGTCGAAGTCTGGGAACTTCGGAAGTTCTTAAAGGACACTAGAGGGAGTAGGAACAAGCTGGATTTGGCTGTCGACCGCTGGTCGGATCTGAGGGCGCCCATGCAGTCCATTCATGCCATCCTTCAGAAGAAGGGGAATGAGGCGGGGCTAATAAGAAATGAGAGGCGCCAGTTCCAAGAGCTTTTTCAGACCCTAAAGAGAGGGCAGAAGGTTAGGGGCGGCTCCAATCCTTCACCGGGGGCGGGTAAAAGATCTAGTGTACTCTCAAAATGAAGCTCACTATAGCCAGCCTGAATATCAATGGGGGCAGGGGGTCTCTCCGTAGGTTTCACCATCTCTCAGTGCTCAGGGACGGGAGGTATGCGGTGAGCTTCCTGCAGGAAACACACACTGTGGCTAGTGATGAACCCACCTGGCTCCTGGAGTGGGAGGGGGGGGTCTACATGAATCATCTCAGCTCCAATTCGAGTGGAGTGGCCTTCCTGTTGGCCCCGTCTTTCCAGCCAGAGATCCTCAAAGTGCAGAGCATTGTACCAGGCCGTTTGCTGTATCTGGCCGTGCGCTTGGATGGCGTGCCATTACACTTCATTAATGTGTACGCCCCCAAGATCGGCGTAATGCAGACGCGCTTAACAAGGGAAGTGACCACGTTGTTGAATACTATCGACCGTGGGGAGTGTGTTTTCCTTGGGGGAGATTTTAATTGTGCCCTCGAGGCAAGAGATCGCTCTGGCGTTCAGCGTGACCCGGGTGCAGTAAAGACTCTAAGGGAGATGGTGGACTCTTTTGAGCTGGTAGATGCTTGGCGGAATTTCCACCCCGACTCTAACGCCTTCTCGTACAGGTTTGAGGGTGGTGGTTCCCGTATTGATCATCTATATGTGTCCAAGGCCTATGTCTCCTGTGTTTCGGCGGCCTCCATGCAGCCGGCACCATGCTCGGACCATTGCCTTGTGCGAGTGGATTTTATCCCGATGCGCACACGGGCTGGGTCCGCGTACTGGCATTTTAATAGCCAGCTGTTGGAGGATCGCCGATTCCAGGATTCATTCAGGCAGTTCTGGGCGAGGTGGAGAGAGAGGCAGGGGCGTTTCCTTTCCCTAAGGCAGTGGTGGGACGTGGGGAAGGCCTACGTCCGTCTGTTTTGCCAGGACTACACGAGGGGGTCGACTAAGAGGCGAAACTCTGAGATCGGACGGCTTGAGAGAGAGTTGCTCGACTCGGGGGCACGTCTGGATCAGACTGGTGGGGCTTCATGTGAGTGGGAGGAATACCAGGAGAAGAAGGGAGCACTGAGGGACTTGCAGCTTAGGAGAGCCCGGGGTGCGTATGTGAGGTCGCGAGTCCAGATGTTACACGATCTGGACCGCGCCTCCCCCTTTTTCTTTTCTCTGGAGAAGGGGCGAGGAGCCCGCAGGCAGCTTGTTGAGTTGCTTGCGGATGATGGCTCCTCTGTCACAGATCCAGAGAGCATTGGTGCCTCGGTTGGGTCTTTCTACAAGACTCTGTTCTCGGCAGGCACATCGAGTGGGGAGGCACAAGAGGTCCTGTGGGAGGGCTTACCTGCTGTGTGCAATGATGTGGCTGAACACCTGGATGATCCCCTAACTCTGGAGGAGATGACTGGTGCCCTGCACCAGCTCAAGGGGGGCAAGTCTCCAGGGCTGGATGGGCTGACTGTGGAGTACCTTAGAGCCTTCTGGGATGTCCTGGGGGGTGACTATATGAAGGTCCTGGGGGAGAGCCTGGCGACTGGGGAGATGCCCTTCTCGTGGCGCAGGGCAGTTGTTGTCCTGCTGCCCAAGAAGGGCGATCTCCGCCTTTTGAAGAACTGGCGCCCGGTCTCTCTCCTCAGCACGGACTATAAAGTTTTTGCCCGGGCATTAGCGAATCGCCTGGGTCCCGTGTTGTCCCAGGTGATCCACCCTGACCAGTCGTACACAGTCCCGGGCCGGTCCATCCAGGACAATGTTCATCTAGTCCGGGACCTGATCTATCTGACCCAGGGAGCTGGTCTGTCGGTCGCCTTTCTCTCCCTCGACCAGGCGAAGGCGTTCGACAGGGTGGAGCATGATTACCTTCTGGGGACTCTGCAGGCGTTCGGATTTGGACCACAATTTGTGGCCTGGGTTCGACTTTTATATACTGCTGTAGAATGCCTTGTTAAGGTCAACGGCTCTTTGTTGGCCCCCTTTCCCTTTGAGAGGGGTGTTCGTCAGGGATGTCCCATGTCCGGCCAGCTGTACTCCATCTGTGTTGAGCCTTTCCTGTGCCTTCTCCGGAGACGGTTGACAGGCCTGGCTTTACCGGGGCCGGGGATGGAGGTGGTCCTCTCGGCCTACGCCGACGATGTAATTCTGATGTTCACCGACCCTGTTGACCTGCGGAGGATGCGTGAGTGCCAGCAGGTTTTCTCGGCTGCTTCCTCCGCCAAGATCAACTGGGGGAAGTGTTCTGGTCTCTTGGTGGGTAGGTGGCAGGTGGACTCCCTGCCGGAGGAGATGGCAGGTTTTGCGTGGAATACCACGCACCTCCTCTATCTGGGGGTCTACCTGAGTCCCGATGAGAGGGGGTGGCCGGCGAACTGGCAGGAGCTGGAGGCGAAGGTGATTGCCCGGCTGGGACGTTGGTCCGGCCTACTTGGTGTGCTCTCTTACCGGGGCAGGGCTGTAGTTATTAACCAGCTGGTGGCCTCTCTGCTGTGGTACCGGATGGCCACTATGGTCCCTTCCTCTTACTTTATAACCATGTTAGAGGAGATTGGTCAACTTCTTCTGGGGCGAGAGGAACCACTGGGTCTCTGCTGGGGTTCTGAGTCTCCCATTGGAGGAGGGTGGTCAGGCGCTGGTCTGTATTCGCACCCAGGTGGCGGCTCTCCGACTCAGGACCCTGCGGAGGTACGTCTACTCGGACTACCCTCCTAAATGGCACGTGTTGGCGACGTATTTTTTACGCCAGGGGCGCTGCCTTCAGGAGGGCTCACGGCTCCCATTAGCGGGCATGAGTCGACGCGCTAGGCGGGAGTTGCCTGGCTTTTACCGTGACCTCTTGAAGGCCAGGAATTTGGTCACCTTCAGCCAGGGCCCTACTCCTCAGGGGGAGGGGGGTGTCGTGGCTGTGATGGTGGGTGTTGAGGAGAGACGTGTGCATGGAACGATTCCGGACGAGCTTGCCCCCGTTCAGTCAGAATTGTTCATAGGGCCCAAGGCCCGAGTCCCTCCCCGAGAGTCGGCCCCATGCAACATGAGCCGCCTTTCCGAGATGCCCAGCGTACCGTTCTGTGACGCGGAGAGGCGCGTACTGTACAGGCTGCTCCTGCACACTCTCCACTTCCTCGCCCTCGTCTTTCGTCCAGACACACCCTGGCGGTCCGTGTTACCACCTGACGAGGGGAGCGGTCCCCAGTGGAGGTCTCTCTACAAGGGAGTCCTCCCCCTTTACATCGGGGACCTGGGGTGGAGAGTGTTGCACAAAGCCGTGGCCTGTAATAGGTATTTGAGCCGGTTCACGGACTCCTCCCCTGCTTGTCATTTCTGCGGTGAGGTAGAGACCGTGTTCCATGTGTACATAGAGTGTGAGAGGTTGCAGCCACTGTTCGAATATCTGAAAGGGCTGCTCCTCAAGTTTTGGCTACATTTTAGTCCAACATTATTAATTTATGGGCATCCGGTGCAGAGGGGGGAAGGTTGGGAGGGAGGAGTGGGTCTCCCTGTCGGTCTGCTCCTGGGCCTGGCCAAGATGGCCATTCGCGGGTCCAGGCAGCGGGCAGTCGATGGCCGCACACCGGTCGCCTGCCTGCCCCTTTTCCGGGGTTACGTCCGAGCTCGCGTGTCCCTAGAAAAGGAACACGCGGTGTCCATGGGGACTGTGGAGGCCTTCTGTGCACGCTGGTCACCACAGGAGGTTGAATATATTATCGATAAGAATGTTAATATTTTAATTTGATAATTTTGTTTATGTGTTAAGAGGGAACACGTGGTGTCCATGGGGACTTTGGAGGCTTTCCATGAATACTGGTCGCCGTTGAAGGTTGAGTGTTTTGTTGATAAATGGAACACTCGACCTTCAACGGCCATTCGTGGGTCCAGTTGACGTTGATGTTATTAATTTGACGATCATTTGTTTGTAAACTGTCAGCATAGGCAGTCTTTGATTGTGTTAATACTCTATGTTTATGTTTATTTTTTGAATAAAAGTAGTTTCATAATTTAAGAAAAAAAAAAAAAAAAAAAAAAAAAAAAAATTGCACACATATGCACATACACTCACGCATGCACACATACACACACACACACACACACACAAGTGCACACACACAAGCGTACACACAGACAGATAGACCCACACATACAGACAGACACGCATGCAGACCCACTGAGGCGGGTACACACGCACACACACATGCGCACACACATGTACAACAACTTACTGACACACATGCACATTTCCGCACACACCAACTTACAGATACATACACATGTGCACACACAAACAGACACACACTGAGATTTTACATTTTACCTTATGCCTGGCTGATGGCTCCCATTGCACACATGTGCACACACGTACACAAACACACACACACGCACACGCACATGCACACAATCACACACATCCACTTACAAGCATGCTCACAGGATATGGATCTTCGTTCCAAATAAATAAATTTAATCCTGTTCTCTCTGCCTTTATATCATTCATCAGTGATATTGCTTCAACACTTACTGAGTAAAACTGAAAGCAACGACCCTTCATTCACAATACAAATGGATCACTCTGGGATTTAACATTTTACCTTATGCCTGGCTGATGCATACAATATTGATTTTGTCTCTGACACATTCTATTGATCGATTCCAATATGAACATAATAAAACAATGCAAAGTACCAGTCAGTTCCACCATTTCTCTCCACCACTCAATGTAGTGCATTGATCCAAACTACTACATCGATCTGATAGCTGGGAGAGTACATTGATCAAATCCATCTTTAAATCTTGCTTTGGAGAGGAATGCAGTTACTAGGAGTTTGGATGATGGGGGGGGGGGGGGGGGGTGGGGGGAAAGGGGGTTGAAAGGATGTACAGGACAAAGACTGGCAAGTAGGGCAGTCATGGTGGTGCAGCGGTAGAATTGCTGCCTTACAGCACTTGCAGTGCCTGAGACCCGGGTTCGATCCCGACTACTGCTGTCTGTACGGAGTTTGTTCACTCTCCACATGGCCGCGTGGGTTTTCTCCGGGATCTTCAGTTTCCTCCCACACTCCAAAGATGTACAGGTTTGTAGATTAATTGGCTGGTATAAGTGTAAATAGTAAATTGTCCCTTGTGTATGTGTAGGACAGTGTCAACGTGCGGGGATCGCTGGTCGGTGCAGACTCGATGGGCCAAAGGGCCTGTTTCCATTCTTTATCTCTAAACTAAACTAAACTAAAGTAATAGGTGGATACAGGTATGAGTTATTATTGTAGGCAGATGGAATCAAGAACCAAAGGACATAGGATTAAGGTGAGGGGGGTAGAGGGGGGGGTGGGGGGAAAGATTTAATAGGAACTTGAGGGGTAATTTTTTTACACGAAGGGTGGGGAATGTATGGAACGAGTTGCCAGAGGAGTATTGGAGGCAGGTACTATCACAATGTTTAGACAGGTACATGGATAGGATAGTTTTAGAGGGATATGGGCCAAACACAGGCAGGTGTAGATGGGACATGTTGGTAGGTATGGGAAAGTTGGGCCAAAGGGCCTGTTTCCATGCTGTATGACTCTATTAGTCAGAGACTCCACGGTTGGACAAAGGTCAGAGTTGAAAAGACAGAAGGTGTGAGTCAAATTTCAAATTGTGAAGCTAGAGGAAGGAATGAAGGTGGAAGGATGGGGGGTGAAATAGGTGCAAGTGTATATAGGGCACAGGGGAGGGTAAGGAAATGTTGGGTGGGTAGTGGGAAGAAGGGAGTGGCTGGGACAGTGGGATTAATGGTAATGGACAGGGAGGATGGTCATCTGGGGCCTGAAAGAGCGGTGGAGTTACAGCGGTGGAGTTACAGCCTTACAGCGCCAGAGACTCAGATTCGATCCTGACTCCAGGTGCTGTCAGTACGGAGTTTGCACATTCTTCCTGTGAATGCGTGGGTTTTCTCCGAGTGCTCCGGTTTCCTCCCACACTCCAAAGACGTGAAGATTTGTAGACTAATTGTCTTCGATAAGTTGTAAAAATTGTCCCTACTGTGTAGTATGGGGCAATCGTGGACTTGGTGGGCCGAAGGGCCTGTTTCCGCACTGTATCTCTAAAGTCTAAGAAGTCCCAGTAAGCAGCAGATGGGCAGAAGGAGCTTGGCCCGTACTGTGTAGAATTGTGTGTAACTAGAAGCTGATGCACAAAAAGGAGATTGATACACATTATCCTAGATAAGTGTGCAGCTCTACCAGACATTGAAATTCAACAGACAGCAGTTTCCCTGTGAGGTTGCTGATGGCAATCAGCAGTGATACTCTATCCACAGACAGTAGCACATGTTAGAAGTCTGTTGCTTTGTGTGCCTTCATCTCCCACTCTGAGAGCGGTAATGGAAATCACACACTATGTGACAGTGTGATGGGGATGAGTTAACTCATACAATGAAGGCTGAAATGCTGCAGATATCATTACTGATGGTGATGTTAATTCAGTTCCCTTGCAATGCCGCTTCAATCTCTTTCATTCAAGGTGGGCTGAATGCTGAGATCTCCGCTCAAGTTCCAGCTCCTCTCGTATCCCTGGATTCATTTCTCCATCATTGGTGGCCAGGTCTTCAGATGACAAACCCAGGACACCCAAACTCCCCCTCAGGAGAAAGTTCAAAGAAGAACCAGCGATAGTGCCAGGGGTTAATCTTACCACAGGAATTCACTGCAGGAAAGAACGATCCAGTGTTAGTGTCTGAAGAAACGTCCCGACCCAAAACATCACCTATTGTTTTTCTTTATAGATGCTATGCCTATCTTCGGTATAAACCAGCATCTGCAGTTCCTTTCTACACAGACTCAATTGTTACATTTGCAAAGAATTTGATAAATATTAAGAAAAAGTTCTCGGCTATGGAGGAAGAGGGTGGGACTAATTTGAATCATTTTGAAAAGGAGCAAATTTCATCTTGATGTTTTCCTCCTGCATTCTTTAGACCGTGAGTCCGGGATGACTTTTAATCATTTTCTGAAACCTCAGACATGTGCCTCATTTTTATTCAGACTTGATCGATATATGTTCTCCAAACTTGCCAGCTTTGCCCTGCACTCTAATGGGAACGTATGGTCCCTGAACTCTCCCACTCGCTACTATTTTATTCCTTGGAGCGCAGGAGGCTGAATGGAATAGATAGGATGAATTGTACAGTCTCTTGCCCAATGGAGGGGAATCTAGAACCAGTGGACATTGGTTTAAGGTGAGAGGGGGAAGATTTAATAGGAACTCATGGGGAAACATTTTCACAGAGAGGGTTGTGGGTGTGGAATGAGCTGCCAGAGGAAGTAGTTGAGGCAGGTATTATGACGAAGATGTATAAGTCATTGGAACAGGGATATGGACAGGAAGGGCTTAGAGGGACTTGGGCCAAATGTGGGCAGGTGGGACTAGTGTTGATGGAGCATCCTGGTCTGCATTGGCACAGTGGGACGAAGGGCCTGTTTCCATGCTGTACAACTATGACATCCATGACTATATATTACAACCCTATTATTCATGGATGTCATTAGGGTCATAGCGTCATACAGCACTGAAATAGCCCCTCCAACCCAACATCCATGTTAACCCAACGACCGGCGAGAACTTAGACCCGGGGGGCTGCGGAGAAGAATGAGGCTGGCCACTGCCTGCAGAGGGGGGAGGAAGCTTGACCCCGAAGACCAGCGAGTCGAGGAAGAGGGAGCCTCTGCTGACGACGGATGAGACGATGCCATAAATTGCCAGCAAAGATTTCCCTCCATGCTATAAATGATTGGAGCTCTCTTCCTTCATTAGAAGTAATATTTGCTAAGGGGAGGAGGCTGACAAAGGAGATCACCTTGTTACTGAAGGGTGAAGAAGGAATGTGTGGGTTGAGGCTATAATCAGATCAACCATAAAAAGCTGGAGTAAGTCAGCAGGACAGGTAGCAACTCTGGAGGGAAGGAATTGCTGACGAATGGGAATGGGAAACGTCACCCATTCCTTCTCTCCAGAAATATTGCCTGTCCCACTGAGTTACTCCAGTTTTCTGTGTCTATCTACAGTATCTGCAGTTCATTCTTGGACATCAGATCAGCCATGATCTCATTGAATGAGGGAGCAGGCTTTTAAAAACATTTTTATAATTTATTATAAGCATATGTACAAGAGTAGAACAAATGGCATATAAAATTATACAATTATTGTACAGCTTCAATTTTGACTTTTTAGCATTGAGTTAGAGGAAAAGAAAAGAGAAAGAACAAGAGTGAGCAAAAGTGAGATGTGGATAGATAGGACCCCTAGACTATCAAAGTAGTGTCGCCAAAGAGTGAGAAAAAAGAAGAACAAAAAGAAAAAGAGAGAGAAAAGTGGTGATATACCTGCCTCTCGTCTCTCCCCACCCACCTCAACCAACCCATAGTTGGATTTAAACCCTATGTTGTGTTGCGCCATACTATCCTTGTGAGAATTCGGTGAAGGGTGACCATGTCTTGGAAAAATGATCTGGTTTTTCAGCCAAGACAAGTCTAATATTTTCAAGATGTAGTGTGTCGGACATATTTGTAATCCAAATCTTAACAGTAGGGACTGATGTGTGGTTCCAAAATTTAAGTATTCGTTTTTTCGTCGTTATCAGGCCATAATTAAGGAAACGTCTTTGAAATAATGTTAGCTCAGAACAGGCTTCTGAAGTACCTAGAGTGATCAGTTCTGTGTTGGGATCCAAATTTATTTTAAGTGTTTTAGAAAAAATTTCAAATATTCCTCTCCAGAAATTATGTAACTTTATACAAGAAGCAAAGGAATGGGTTATAGTTGCTTCCTGAAGGAGACATTTATCACAAATGGGAGAAACAGTTGTGAAGATCTTATTCAGTTTAGACTTTGAATAATAGAGTCTGTGTAGTATTTTAAATTGTATTAGCGAATGCTTAACGTTAAGAGAACAGTTGGGAAGATCTTATTCAGTTTAGACTTTGAATAATAGAATCTGTGTAGTATTTTAAATTGTATTAGCGAATGGCTAACGTTAAGAGAACAGTTGTGTATGTATAGAGGGCTTTCCCCCCATCTAAAATTGTTAGGCCAAGTTCATCTTCCCAAGCTCTTCTAATTACTTCTGCCAATGGGGTTTGTATATTTAAAAGGGTATTATAAAGGTATGATATTAACGTTTTTGAATCTGAATTTCTATTCATACATTCGTCTAGTGTGTCTGGAAACATATATTGATACTTGAATATATGATTTCAGATAGTCTCGTATTTGCAGGTATCTAAAGTATTGGCTACCTTTCAGATGATATTTCGACTGTAATTCTTGAAATAAGAGAAGAGTTCCCATCTCATAAAGATCTCCCAGTTTTTTAATTCCTAATCTTTCCCAGTGTATGAACAGGCTTGAGGCAGCGAATTACCTGCTTGAAGGTCTAATATCTGTGTTTATACCTTTCCGCGTTTGCCTTCTCTCTCGGGATGCATTACAGCATGGTTTGGGAACAGCTCCATCCAGGACGGCAAGAAATTGTGGATGCAGTCCAGAACATTGCGCAAATCAACCTCCCTTCCATTGACTCGATTGACATCTCACGCTGCCTCGGCAAGGCTGCCAGCATAATCAAGGACCAGTCTCACCCCGTCCACTCCCTCTTCTCCCTTCTCCCATCAGGCAAGAGGTGCAGAAGTTTGAAAACGCACTACTCCATATTCAGGGAGTTTCTTCCCAGCTGTTATCAGGCAATTGAATGGCCTTTTCGTCGACCAGAGCGCAGTGCTGACTTCACATCTACCTCATTGGAGACGTTTGAAATATATTTAAATTGGACTTTATCGAACTTCAAGATTATATTTTGCATTCATTGTCGTATTCTTTAACCTTTATCTGTACATTGTGCACGGCTAGATTGTATTCACATATTGTTTTACTCTGACTGGGTAGCACACAAACACTAGCTTATCGCTGCACCTCGGTACACGTGACAAAAATGACCTAAACTAAAATCCATTGACCTGTCTTGAGATATAGTTGTCAGTCCACCGACATGGCCCTTCCTCCACACTAGGGATTCACAGTGATCTGTATGAAGACATCTCTCTTCCACTGAATCCCTCGTGGCCAACGCCTTATCTTAGGAAAATGTCCCACAGCACTTGTCTCATCAGTCTGCAGAAACAGCCTCTCTGCTTCCAACCTGTCTGGCCTGTAAGAATCCGATACATTTCAGTGAGATCGCTGGTCATTCTTCGAAACATTTCCCCTTATCATTTGATCCGCAGATATTGAAACCTTGCGGAAAATACACGATTTTTCCAGCTTGTTTGATGAAAACTTTTAACCAATAGTTAAACAAGGCCAGCATAGACATAAAGTGCTGGAATAACTCAGCGGGTCAAGAAGCATCCCTGGAGAACATGGATAGATGATATTTTGGTTCGGGACAATCCATATTCTCCGGCGATGCTGTCTGAACGGCTGAGTAACTCCAGCACTTTGTGTGCTTTTTTGTAAACCTGCATCTGTAGTTCCTTGTGTCTCCAGTGGTGTGTTCTAAGTGCCTCTGATTAAGATATTATTGGCAGATACATTCATTTTATCTCAAACTTCTCTCTTAATGAATGCATTAAAACGTGCTAAAAAGCAACAAAGCACAGTGTAGGAAAAGGACAGTCGAATAACAATTAACGGGTCAAATTGGACGGGACTGAGTTATATTGTCAAGCTTAGTTGATTGGCCAAGGTTTTTCCAATCTTATTTAAATGCATGAGCTCCTGTCAGTATTACGGTTAGAGTACCCAAGTCTCAGCTTCAGAACAAAGAACATTCATATAGAACAGCGAATGAGGCAACCAGTCAATATTCACTCTGCTCCAAACTGCACCCTGAAACTCACTCCAGCCCTGCACCCCCCTAGTTCTGTCTCCATGCATATTTCCCATCTTCATCATCTGCTAAATCCTTAAGCTGCGAGGATGCAAACCTCCCAAAGCTTTTCCATCCTTCCTCCTTTTTTTGTGATGCTCCTGAATATTTATGGATCTAGTGACGATGTTTAAGCTCAGAAACAGCTTCTTCACCGCCATTATCAGGCTTCTGAATGGTCCTTCCATATGCTTGGGTACTGCCCGATTCACCTCTACCCCATTGCAGACAATGAACATTGTCGTAGATTTATAGACTCAAAGAGTTATACAGCATGGCAACACGATGGCCTAGTGGTAGAGTTCCCGTCTTACAGCGCCAGAGAACCGGGTTCGATCCTAACTACAGGTGCTAGACTGCAAGGAGTTTGTATGTTCTCCCCGTGACTTACGTGGATTTTTTGAGATCTTCAATTTCCTCCCACACTGCAAAGACGTACAGGTTTGTAGTTTAATAGGTTTGGTATAGATGTAAAAATAAATTGTCCTTAGTGTGTGTAGGATAGTGTTAGTGTTCGAGGATCACTGGTCGGTACGGACTCGGTGGGCCAAAGGGCCTGTTTCCGCATTGTATCTCTAAAATAAACTAAACTAAACTAAACTAAACTAAACTAAAGCATAGAAACAGGCCCTTCAGCCCAACTTGCCAATGCTGACCAACATGCCTCATCCACATTAGTCGCACCTGTCTGTGTTTGGCCCATATCGCTGTAAACCTATCCTATCCATGCACTTGTCATAGAGGGATAGAGATGCTGCCTGACCAGCCGTGTTAAGACCCTGTCCCACTTTCCTGAGTTACTCATGAACTCTCCAGAGTTTTCCCCTTGATGCGAACTCGGAGAATTATGGTAATAGCCGTTCGTAGGTGCTCAGGGATATTTTTTTTTAACTCGTGGACATTTTTCAACATGTTGAAAAAACGTCCCGATTTACCTGATGCCCCAAGTTCCTATGGCTGGCATTACGAAACATCTACGGACTCCTACGGGCTCGCTACCGACATTACCCGATATTCTCCGAGTTCGAATCAAGAGGAAAACTCGGGATAGTTCGTGAGTAACTCGGGAAAGTGGGACAGGGCCTTAACTCTTGCACTTTGTGTCTTGTTATAGAAGGATAGGTTGCCCTTTGTCCAACCATCTGCCAACCAAACCACTCCTCATTTACATCCACCTATCACTCACCAGACTTTGTCCTGCCCCCACCTCTCATCCAGCTTTCTTCCCCCTGCCCCCACCTCCTCTAACACCACAATCAGTCTGGAGAGGTGTCTCGACCCGAAATGACCCAGCAACTACAGTTCATAGAAACATAGAAACATAGAAAATAGGTGCAGGAGTAGGCCATTCGGCCCTTCGAGCCTGCACCGCCATTTCTTCCTGCAATCTTCCTGCATCTAGCCTGTCCAACCCTTTAAGAATTTTGTACGTTTCTATAAGATCCCCCCTCAATCTTCTAAATTCTAGCGTGTACAAGCCGAGTCTATCCAGTCTTTCTTCAGATGAAAGTCCTGCCATCCCAGGAATCAGTCTGGTGAACCTTCTCTGTACTCCCTCTATGGCAAGAATGTCTTTCCTCAGATTGGGAGACCAAAACTGTACGCAATACTCCAGGTGTGGTCTCACCAAGACCCTGTACAACTGCAGTAGAACCTCCCTGCTCTTATACTCAAATCCTTTTTTCCTCCTCTGCTGGACTCTGAATTCCTCCTACACAGTCTGAAGAAGGGTCTCGACCCGATACACCACCTATCCATGTTCTCCAGAGATGCTGCTTGACCCACTGAGTTACTCCAGCACTTTGTGTCTTTATTGGTAAATCTGTAGTTCCTTGTGTCACCATTGCAAATTCCCTACCTTAAACCTTGCTTCCCTTCATCCTTTACTACACCCACGAGGACACAAGATAGTGGTGCAGTGATTAAGAATGTAGAGTTTAAATCTCAGCACAGCAGCTGTGCAATTTAAGTGTAATTATAAAAGCGGGATTTTAAAAAATAGGAACTTTTAATGATAATTTTAAGACTATTAGCTTGTCATAAAATCCCCATCTGGTTCACCAGTCTCTTTAAAAAAATCTGACGTCCTTAACTGTGATAGTCCATCCCACGAATAGAACCGACTCTGTAATGCCAGAGGAAGTCGCTCAGACAAGGGATAATTAAAGATGCCAGATCCTAAATTCAAAAAGTACCATAAAATACCTCAGTGGCAAATTATTTTAGGTACTCCGTCTGCAAAGCGTCTTTTGATATTTTGCGACATTAACACAAATTAACGGTTTGTGGGGCAGCACAGTGGCACAGAGGTAGACTTGCTACCTCACAGCACCAGAGACCCAGCTTCGATCCGGACGATGGGTGCTGTCTGTACAGAGTTTTTACGTTCTCCCTGTGATCACGTGGGTTTTCTTCAGGAAGCTCTGGTTTCCTTTCACATTCCAAAGACATACAGGTTTTGTAGGCTAATTGGCTTGGTATAAATGTAAACATTGTCCCTGGTATGTGTAGGATTGTGTTAGTGTGCGGGGATCGCTATTCTGCGAAACTCTAAATTAAACCCAGACTCCTCAAGTTCTGCCAATATCTTCGTGAAGAAAGAGAGAGAGGGAGAGAGGGGGAGAGAGAAAGAAAGAGAGAACATGTGCTCTAATTTGAAAGCTCTTTCAGCACATGCAGACTGATACACACACATGCGCACAGACACACACACACATGTACATGCACAAACACACACACACACACAGCAAGCATGTATGCATATGCACCTCCATGTACATGGATATATGCACAGCCACACACACACATACATGTACTGTCAGTCACACACACAGATCTTTTCTCCATTTGTAAAGTTCTCTGCTTGCTACTACAGGGGTTTGATTAAAGTTGAGACTAGACTCACGATGGAACAGGACACTCCACACCTCAACAGACATTTTCCACATCTCAAAGTTTATTACAAGATCTTCTCTTTTTGCTTCCCCACCTCCTGCACTAGTGTGCCGATATAATTAGCTGCTATTTGCTCGTGTTCTAGCCAATTGATAGTCAGTAGACTCCACTGCAGTAACGCAGCACATTGCTGCACTCACACAGGGGATCGTATTTGAAACGAACATCTGATTCACGGGTTGGTTGCAGATGGTCTCTCTGTGTTTATATTAACATTTTTCCTTTTCCTGAATTCAGTGCATTAGAGGGAAGGCAGGAAATGCTCTTTCGTGACCCCTGGCATTCTCTTTGCTTATACAGCTTTGTGGTTCCAGAATGTGAACACTCACTCCCCCTCTGTTCTGCTTCATCGTGTTTGCTAACTCTGCCTCATGTGTGCCAGATGCCTTTCTCTCTCTCCCTCTCTCTCACTTTCTTTGTCTGCCTGTCTCTCTCCCCATCGCACATCTTCCCTCTCATCTCTCCTTTGCACATTTATCTCTTTCTCTCTCTTCCTTGCATGTGTGTGGATCTCTCTTTCTGTCCCTGCCACTCTCTCTTTCCCTCCTAAGCACCTCTCCCTATTTCTCTTTCTTTCTCTTTCTCCCTTGCATATTTCCCTCACCACTCTGTCAATTCTCTCTCCCGATCTCTCTCTCTCTCTCTCTCTCTCTCTCTCTCTCTCTCTCTCTCTCTCTCTCCTCTCTCTCGCTCTCGCTCTCTCTGCTCCTCGCTCCTCTCTCCCATCTCTCTCTCTCCTCTCTCTCTCTCTCTCTCTCTCTCTCTCTCTCCCTCTCCCTCTCCCCCCCCCCCCCTCTCCCTCCCTCTCCCCCTCCCCCTCCCCCTCCCTCTCCCTCTCCCTCTCTCCCTCTCCCTCTCCCTCTCTCTCTCTTCCTTGCACCTTTCACCTTCAGTCTGTCTGTCTCCTCCTTGCACCTCTCTCATTCTCTCGCATGTCTATTTTCTCTCCTCCTTGTACCTTCAGTATCTCTCTCTCTCATTTCCCCCTCTCTCTCTGTCCTTGTACCATTGTCTGTCTGTGTGTCTGTGTCTGTCCCTTGCATATCTCTCTCTCATTTTCTCTTGCATCTCGCTCTCTCTCTCTGCTGAACATCTCTCTCTCCCTCTGTCTCTCCCTTTTTCTCTCCCTCTCTCTCTCCCTCTCTCTCCCTTTCTCTCCCTCCCTCCCTCCCTCCCTCCCTCCCTCCCTCCCTCTTTCTCCTGCCATCCCTGTCATTCTCTCTCTCTCTCCCTCCATCTCCCCCCCTCCCTCACAACCTGCCACGACCCACTGTGCTTGTGTTGGGGCCAGGGGCAAGGTTCGCTGACTGCTGCATGAACCTCCCCCTCGCTGGCTGGTAGAGCAGATTCCGCATGTTCAGAAATAAACAACTGGGCACAGCTGCAAGCAAAAACCCTGAGGAACAATCATAGAGGCCAGCGATGATAACTGCTCATTGAACTTTAGTCCCCAATCCATGTATGCAACTTGCATGTTGTCACCTCCCTCCATCCCAAACCACCTTGAGTGGGTGGGGGGAGCCGCATTTTTGAACCATTGTAGTCCTTCTGGTGCTGTTTTAGTTTTTTAAAATCTACTCCTTAAGCTAGGGTTCATTTTAGTTTAGTTTAGTTAAATTTAGTTTAAATTTGTTTAGTTTGGTTTAGTTTATTGTCATGTCTACCTAGGTTCAGTGAAAAGCTATCCAGTCAGCGGAAAGACAGATTACAAATACAAGATAAAGGGAATAATGTTTAGTGCAAGATAAAGTTCAGTAAAGACATAGAAACATAGAAAATAGGTGCAGGAGTAGGCCATTCGGCCCTTCGAGCCTGCACCGCCATTCAATATGATCATGGCAATATGACCATTCAATATGATATGTTCGGAAATTTGAGCGCCCTGGAGAGGAAAAGACTACAAAAAGTAGTAAACACTGCCCAGTCCATCATCGGCTCTGACCTTCCTTCCATCGAGGGGATTTATCGCAGTCGCTGCCTCAAAAAGGCTGGCAGTATCATCAAAGACCCACACCATCCTGGCCACACACTGATCTCCCTGCTACCTTCAGGTAGAAGGTACAGGAGCCTGAAGACTGCAACAACCAGGTTCAGGAATAGCTACTTCCCCTCAGCCATCAGGCTATTAAACCTGGCTCGGACAAAACTCTGATTATTAGCAACCACTTTCTGTTATTTGCACTACCAGTTTATTTATTCATGTGTGTATATATTTATATCATGGTATATGGACACATTTATCTGTTTTGTAGTAAATGCCTACTATTTTCTGTGTGCTTAAGCAAAGCAAGAATTTCATTGTCCTATACAGGGACACATGACAATAAACTCACTTGAACTTGATCATCCAACTCAGTATCCTGTACCTGCCTTCTCTCCATATCCCCTGATCCCTTTAGCCACAAGGGCCACATCTAACTCCCTCTTAAATATAGCCAATTAACTGACCTCAACTACCTTCTGTGGCAGAGAATTCCACAGATTCACCACTCTCTGTGTAAAAAATGTTTTTCTCACCTCGATCCTAAAAGACTTCCCCCTTATCCTTAAACTGTGACCTCTTGTTCTGGACTTCCCCAACTTCTGGAACAATCTTCCTGCATCTAGCCTGTCCAACCCCTTAAGAATGTTGTAAGTTTCTATAAGATCCCCCTTCAATCTTCTAAATTCTAGCGAGTACAAGCCGAGTCTATCCAGTCTATCCAGACTGATTTAATATAGTTCTAGGGTCTCCAATGATGTATATGGTACGTCTGGACCACTCTCTAATTGGTGATAGCATGGTTCAGTTGTCTGATAACAGCTGGGAAGAAACTATCCCTGAATCTGGAGGTGTGCATTTCAAAGATGAGGAAGGAACGACGATATATTTTGGAGTCAACATGGATTGCTGCTTGAAAGGGAACCTGTGGGTGGTGGTGTCCCCATGTGCCTGTTGTTTCTACCTTAGGCGATAAAGGCGCAGGGTTTTGGGAGGTGCTATCACAGTAGCAACTCCAGTGTCTTTTGTAAACACTACAAGCTAAGTCACTGTGTATTGGTGGTGAAGGGAATGAATATTTAGGTTAGTGGTTGAGATGCCAATTGAACAGACTGTTTTGTTCAAGATAGTTTTGAGCTTTTTGGGTGTTATCAACATTTAGCAAGGCTTGTGGAGGGTATTCCATCACACATTGTATTTTGTAAAGGATGAAAAGACTTCAAGGTGTCAAACATGAGGTCCACATAGTAATAAAAGGGAACTGCAGTTGCTGGTTTATACCAAAGATACACGCAAAGTGCTGGAGTAACACTGAGGGTCAGGCAGCATCTCTGGAGAACATGGATAGGTGATGTTTCGGGATGAGTCTGAAGACGAGTCCTTACCCAAAAACTCATGTCCTGGCCTGAAAACTCACCTATTTATTTTCTCCAGAGATGTTGAAGACCTGCTGAGTCTAAGAAGGAGAGTGATATCTCACTGTAGGCTGATTAAAGGCAGAAGCTTTGAAGTGTACATTGCCAGATTCAGGAATAAAACATCAGACTCCTCCCCTTCGGTTATCAGGCTTCTAATTGGTCCTACCATAAGCTAGGGTACTGTCCGATTCACCTCTACCCCATTGTGGATGTAGGTCTTTGTCTCTGGAACTGACGCACTATATTCTGCATTCTGTACCTTTGCTCTACCTGGGTGTGAACATTGACTTCTCCAATTTCATGTAGTCCCTGTTTTCTCCTCCCCTTCCCAGCTCCCCTCAGTCCACTGTCTCCACCTCTTCCTTTCTTCTTCCCGCCCCACCCTCACATCAGTATGAAGAAGTGTCTCGACCCAAAACGTCGCCTATTTCCTTCGCTCCAAAGATGCTGCCTCACCCGCTGAGTTTCTCCAGCATTTTTGTCTGCCTTGGGTGTGACTTGATTGTATTTATATACAGTATTATCTGATCTGATTGGATAGTATGCAAAATAAAGCTTTTCACTGTACCTTGGTATGTGTGGCAACATTAAACCTAACCCTATACACAAAACGTCAGACCCCAGATCATGTGTGTGGATTGAAAAAAAAAACTTAGGAGGTAAATTACATTTCTGCAGCAACTTTTATTGGGTGCTAGGTGTAGGTACCTCAGTGGCTCAGGCAGCATCTCTGGAGAACATGGATAGGTGACTTTTCGGGACGTGTCTGAAGGGTCCTGACCCGAAACGTCTCCTATTCCTTTTCTCCAGAGATGCAGCCTGACCTGCTAAGATACTCCAGCACTTTCTGTCTGGCTTTGGAATAAACCAGCACCTGCAGTTCAGTTTAATGACAAGGCTGGCATGGATCTCTGGAGACGGAGATGGATAGGTGACGTTTCAGGTTGTGACCCTTCTTCAGATTTTCTAAAGTATTTTGTCTTCGGCCATTCGGAAGTGTAGACGTTGTTGCTGTGTCAGTAATGTATCAGTGCATCCACCAAATAGCAGAAATAATCTGTTTAAGAAGGAACTGTAGATGCTGGAAAATCGAAGGTACACAAAAAAGCTGGAGAAACTCAGCGGGTGCAGCAGCATCTATGGAGCGAAGGAAATAGGCAACGTTTCGGGCCGAAACCCTTCTTCAGTCTGAAGAAGGGTTTCGGCCCGAAACGTTGCCTATTTCCTTCGCTCCATAGATGCTGCTGCACCCGCTGAGTTTCTCCAGCAGAAATAATCTGTTTTTTCTGATGTTGTGAAGTTACGAATGTTGGCCAGAAGATCGGGAAGAAGTTCACTGCTCATCAACTATTCCTGAAAATTATTCCTTTCCATCTCCGTGATTATCTCATTAACTATATGGCACAGTGCAGCACAGTGGTGCAGCGGGTTGAGCTGCTGCTTCACAGCGTCCGAGACCTGGGTTTAATCCCGACCTCGGGCGCTGTCTGTGTGTGGAGTTTGCACGTTCTCTCAGTGACCATGTGGGTTTCCTCCGTGTGCTCCGGTTTCCTCCCACATCCCAAAGATGTGCAGGTTTGTTGGGTAAATGGCCTCTGTAAATTGCCCCTAGTGTGTAGAGATGGATGATAAATTGAGATATCATTGAATTAGTGGGAACAGGTGATCGAATGTGGGCCTTGGACACGGTGGGCCAAAGGGCCTGTTTCCAAGCTGCATCACTAAACTAAACTAAACTGAACTGAACTGAACGGAACTAAACCCAGATTATGCTCCCTCTGTGGTCAAGAAGGAACTGCAGATGCTGGAAGATCGAAGGTATGCTCCCTCTGTGCTGCTCCTGAGTGCCAGACTAGATTTTGTTCTCCTGTGCACCTCTCTCTCAGAGGGAGCACAGGGCTACTTCTTTGAAGCAAGTCTGTAGTGTTATATCTTTGCTTCCCCGGGATGCGTTAAGGACTCTTTTGCTTTAAGAAAGAATGCAGCCTCTCGCTAGTCTGGACTCCTGCCTGCTTCAATAGCGCTGAGTGAGCGGTTTCATTAAACCACCAAGTGAAATGAGAGCTTCGCACAATCCCAGCAAGCATCCCCTATTTATTGTGGTCTGGATTCCATCAGTCGCATTTGAATTCCTAAATTTGCAATATCTTCCGAAAGTAAACATTCAATCCAGATGAGCTGTGTCCCTCTCCCGGTGCCAGACTCCTGCAAGATTGTGTTGGCAGACAGAACCGCCTGTCAGTTTAAAACAAGATGATGTAAGTCATTCCTTCAAGCTCCTGCAAGCTCTCTCCGATTAAACGGAATGACCAGGGTTAATGGTTCAATTATCTGCCACAATCTTTCCTGCATTTCTATTTTATAACCTGGGATTTAGGAGCGGCTTAACTTTGTGAGTCTGCACCCAAAGGAAGCTACCATATTTCATGGTGTACGAGTTGTACTAGCCAGAGGGAACTACCGGAATTTCTTGTGTATACGCTGCATTGTTCATAAATTTTATTTAGTTTAGTTAAGGGCAATGTGTATCAATTTTGTGATCAGCTTCCAGTTCCGCACAATTCTACACAGCACGGGCCAAGCTCCTTCTGCCCATCTGCTCCTTGCTGGGATTGCTTCAGCCTTTAGGCTTTAGAGATACAGCGCAGGAAGAGGCCCTTCGACACAACAAGTCCGTGCCGACCAGCAATCCCCACACACAAGCACTATACTACACACCAGGGACAATTTATAATTCTTACCGAAGTCAATTAACCCACGAACCTTTACTTCTTTGGAACGTGAGATGAAACTTGGAGCTCCCGGAGAAACCCACGTGGTCACAGGGAGAATGTACAGACCCCGCACAGACAGCATCCCTGGCCAGGATCGAACCCAGGATTCTGGCGCCATAAGGCAACAACTCTACCGCTTGCCACCCTACCAGGTTAACTGTGTTTCATAATAATCTGGGAAATAGAAGAAGGATGAGAGACAGGTGGACCTGCCGATGCTGGAATCATTAAAAGTGACTCAACGGGTCAGGCAGCATCTCTGGGGAACATTGATAGGCGACGTTTCAGGTCAAGACCCTTCTTCAGACTGGAAGAAGAAGGAAGATATTTAGACTTCAGACTTTAGAGATACAGAGCAGAAACAGACCTTTCAGGCCACCGAGTCCGCACCAACCAGCGATCACCCAGCACACCAACATTATCCTACTCACTACGGACAATTTATAATTTTTACAGAAGCTAATGAACCTCCAAAACCGTACATCTTTGGAGTGTGGGAGGAAACCAGAGCAGCCGGAAAAAACCCAGGCGGTCGGTCACGGGGAGAATGTACAAGCTCCATACAGACAGCCCCCTTAGCCATTTAGCACACCTAGTTCATCAGCCAACAAGATCACGGGCTGATCTTTTATTTCAGTCCCGTTTTTCTTTCACTATCCCCACATTCTTTGATTTCTTTACAGTTTTTGATTCATGTCTTGATTGCAATCAGTGATTGAGCCTCTACTGGGAGAATTCCAAGGACTCGCTGAGGAAGGTGTTCTTGTCCTCAAGTCATGGGTCCATATTGCCATGTGGCGCAGCGATGGAGTTGCTGCCTCACAGTGCCAGGGACCCACGTTCGATCCAGTCTATGGGTGCTGTCTGTACGGAATTTGTACGTTTTCCCTATGACAGCATGGGTTTTTCCCGGGTGCTCCGGTTTCCTCCCACATCTCCAAAGACATACAGGTTTGTAGGTTAATTGGCCTCAGTAAATTGTCCATAGAGTGTAGGATAGAACTAGTGTATGGATAATAGTAAGATTAAACGAGAACTTACCAGTTTGAAGTTTGATCTGTATTTTATGAGGAGTTACGATGAGGGATTACGTGAAGAACCCGCTCAGCGCGCATGCGCGGCATACTTCCAAGCAGCGGTGTGGAATCACAGATAGACACAGTTATTGAAGTAAACATAGTAAAGAAAAGGAGACATCAGTTATCAGTTTGACCTATATTATGAGGGTGGGAGCGGAGGGCACGTAATCCCTCATCGCAACTCCTCATAAAATACAGATCAAACTTCAAACTGGTAAGTTCTCGTTTAATCTTACTATTTTACTTCGGTCACATGAGTGACTACGTGAAGTCTTCAAAGCACTGTGATTTCAAACCGTGTAACAGTTTTATTTCAATCACTGCCGAAGTTCTTGAGGGAGGAAGTGTGTTATCGTAACCAACCAATGAATCTGTTTTTCGAGAAACAAAATGGTATTTAGTAACAAAAACAAATTAAATTGCTCCCCCGGGCTTAAATTAAATATTTGCAGTTTGTAAAAAATTTCTGCAAACAAGTCACGTTTCGTCAACGGCTTATTGTAAAAATTTCTGAATGTCGTTTCCCTCGACCATTCTGCTGTCGTCAGTATATGGTCAACCGGTACATCCATTCTTTCGGCCGTTGATGTAGACGCTGCCCTGGTGGAATGAGATTTGAAAAAGTTAGTGTCTATTCCAGCAGCCTTTAGTACCTGCTTGAGCCATCTTGCAATGGTTTGGCTCGTTACCCGGCCATGAGGTTTTTTGTGGCTGACCCATAAGGCTTTTTCACTCCCTCTGATGTTATACGTTGTGTCTATATAATATAGTAGATAGGTCATGACACACAACCGCGGCTCTGGCGGGTATGCCCGGAACACCACAACTGGATTGGCTATACCTGGCCTGCTCTGTTCTACCAGACCCTGGATGATGAACGAGATCTGGTCTGGGGTGGTCACCATGTTGTCCAGTCGCAATCGATGTAGTGACTGGACCCTCTGAGTGGATACAAGTGCCATCAACATGAGCGTTTTCAGGGTAGTTTGTTCGAGGCTGAGGGATCTGGCTGGTGGCCATCCCCTGAGGTACGTCAGGACCACACTGACATCCCATAAATGGGTATACCTTAGTCTAGGGGTTTGATGTTATAGATGCCCTTCATTAATTTGACCACCAGTGGATGGGATCCCATCGGCTGTTGTCCTGGTGCTGGTTTCAAATAAGCAGACAGGGCACTCCTTGCTGTGTTGACGGCACTGTAGCTGATTCCTCTTTGTGGTGTAGGTAGGCCAGGAACTCCAGTGCGTTGGTGACTGTTGCTGTTGTGTACGTGGTCCCTGTTTCCTGGCAGTACTTCTCCCATTTCTTGATGCTGGTTAAGTACTGCTTCTTAGTGGATGATCGAAAGGGATGCTGACATGGTGTTGATGGTTTGTTCTGACAATCCCAGTACCAGATAAGGTCTGTTTAAAACCCTGCAACCCATGAGTTTGATTTTCTCATAGCATGGGTGGCTTATGCCTGATGCCGGGTGAGTTAACAACTCTGGGTCACTGGGGAATACCATCGGTGTTTCAACACACATGTCATGCAGTACTGGGAACCATGGCTGTGTAGGCCAGTCGGGTACTATCAAACCCTGATGCAGAGTCCATCTGTATTTTTCGTAGTACCTGACTGATGAGGCAGAAGGGAGGGAAAACATAGAAGAAGGAATTTCCCCAATCCAGCGTGAAGGCATCTACTACCGCTGCTGCCTCTGGGTCTGGTTCCCAAGCGACATGCATAGGTATCTGGTGATTTAGCCTTGATGCAAATAAATCGATATCTGGCGTGCCATATAGCTTGATAATTTTTGCAAATACTTTGGGTTTTACATCCATTCGATGTTGTCATTGAATTTGCGTGACCTGGTGTCTGCCACTGTATTTAGCTTACCTGATAGGTAAGTTGCTGACAGCCAAATATGTCTTTTTGACACACCATTACCAAATTGTGTTGACCAATTTGTCGCATGATAACGATTTTATGCCTCCCATATGGTTAATTGTAGGCCACCACCGTAGTATTATCCATTTGTAACCGTACATGCAGTGATGCATATTTGATGTATATGCTTTTAATCCATAAAAGGCACCCAACATCTCTAAATAATTAATGCCCCGTGTAAGTAGTAATGATGACTTTAGGTTAGTCCATCTACCACCTGTTAGATAATGACTAGGGCTGAAACTATGCCAACTGTTTTGATATAGTTTCAGTGGGTAATTTCATGACCTGATCATAATGACCTGCATGATATTTTAATGCCTGTACCTTTGCTCTTTGTAGATTTTATAATGCAATGGTCCGAATTGTGTAGCCAGGAATGCTGCTACCATTTTCCCAATTACTCTTGCTACTTGTCGAATAGTTGGTTGCTCGTTGACAATTAAATTGTGGCATAATTGTGCCAATTCAACCGTTTTGTCTTTTGGCAAAGTTACAGTCATATGGACTGAATTAATTGTGAAGTCTAAGTAGTCCATGATAGTGGATGGCTTCAACTTTGATTTATCTGGATGTAAAACAAACTCCAGGGTTTCGAAAACTGTTTTGTAGCTGAAAAACAGCTGACATAGCCAATTCCATGGTCTTCTTATTAGTTTTGCCAGGGCTGGTTTTAGTATCTTGATGAATAACCTTGAGCTGACGTTACCCCATGGGGTAATGCTTTAACTGTCATAGATGCCCCATCCAGGTAAATTTTAGGTATCTGCGTAGATCCTTTTGAATGGGTATTGAATAGTAAGCATATTTGAGGCCAATGCTTGCCATAAAGTATCCTTTGAAATTAGATTCCTTATTTTACATATTCTTGTAGGCACCAGACCCACCTACCTCCATGGATATGGGCATTTCTTCTGTCTCTTCCCATTTCTTCTTTCTCTTCTGGCGCGTTGTCTGACGTGGCGGTGATGTTGGGGTGGCGCATTTTCCATGGGGTCCTGCTCTGGGCCGTGGTCTAAAAGACTGCCGGGCATAAAAAAAATGCGGTCCCCGAGCTTTCACCAGTCCCATATGGTAGACGTCGACTGGTGGACGCGATGGGGTGCTGCCGCTTGGGTATTGTATTTTTGGGGTTTGCTCGTCCTGGGGCCTGCCCTCATGAGGCCGAAAGTTTTTATTACCATGAGGTTTTTTGCCAAAGAGCAGTGAGGCTGACTAAGTGGCTGGGGTTTAGCACAACCCAAATTCGGGATTTAGGGCAGGTCTTATGATTTATATACGGAGGTAATTTATCTCGCTCTGCGTGTTGCACAACAGTGCGAGAGTGATTTGTTAGTTAGTGGTCATCTCCGTATTGTCCACAGAAAACGAGCAAATGGTGTGATGGCTGACGTCAGGAGCCTGAGGATCCGCTGCAGTATCAGCTCCTGGTCCGAGTATTTGTCCCGACGTGCCCCCAGATTTGGCTGTTGACTGCCGGCACTTTGAAGGACTATAATTTATTGGAGCTGTACATTTTAAAGCCTCATTAACCACCTGCTCCTGTAGGTGCCTGTCGGAGAGGTGGTCAACGCTGGCCGTTAGTTTTTAGGCTCTAATGGCCTTCCTGCACGTGGGGTAGCCACGTAGCGGTCCACACACACCCAGCAGCTCTTCCAGTTCCTGCACCCCTGGCATACTCCCGAATTCTTCAGCCAGCGACCCCCTCTTCATGACCAGCCCAGCCCTGGTCACCCCAAAGCTAACAACACTAAGGAGGAAGCGATGGGCAGTGCCTAGGCACTGTGGAGGGTATGCCTGAACCCTCCAGCGAGACTGCCCCTCACGTAGCGTGTCTCACAGGAGCTCCTGCTCCAGGAGCCGCTCATGCGGCTCAGGCGGCTGTCTCTCTCCCATGCAGGTGGAGAGACGTCCCCTCCGACAAGTCAGAAGCCACCGGCCGGATGCCTCTTCGGATGGCTAAACATCCAGCCCGCAGCTCAGGCACTAGCGGGACTGGGCTCGGCGCGGTGATGGGGATAGCGGAGCTCCCGGTACTTGTTCCTACCGCCTGTTGCTGCCCCCCCCTGCAATGGAACGCTCCTCCGCTGGAGTCGAGCGGGGGACAGGTTCTTCTAGAGCTTTTGTGCCTTGTAGAAGCGAGAGCGCCCCTCAAGCAGCGCGTATCGCAGGCACCTGCTCCAAGAGCCGCTCCAGCGGCTCAGGTGACTCTCTCTCCCCTCGTGCGGGTGGAGAGACGTCCCGTCCGAAATCGGGAAAACACCTGCCGGATGCCTCTTCGGGTGGCTATGCATCCAGCCCGCTGCTCAGGTACTAGCGGGCTGGGCTCGGCACGGTGTCGGGGAATAGCTGAACGCCGGGTAAACGCTCCTACCGCCTGTTGCTGCCCCCCTCCCCGACGGAAAACGTTCCTCCTCGAACGGGGGACAGTTTTGTTCCAGAGCCTTTTTCTCTGCCTGTAAAACACAAGCAGAAAAAGGCTCCCCTGTAATAGAAACCCGACCTCAGGGTACTCACCTGATGGTCCGTTTCATTCTGTTGCGGGAGCGCCTAACTCCCGTTGCAGCTGCTGTTGCACTGCTGGCGTTAATGCCGCGCATGCGCGCTGAGCGGGTTCTTCACGTAGTCACTCATGTGACTCCGAAGTAAAATTGTTGATCAGCAAGGACACAGTGGGCTGAAGGGCTTGTTTCCATGCTGCATCTCTAACAAAACTAAATTTGGCGTTTAAGAAGATGCACAGTGCGTTTTTTCTGAACACGTTATCCCTTTGCAATATTCCACAAAGATGAAATTCAATGAGATCAAGAGTGTTTTATTTATCATATTTAGTTTAGTTTAAAGATACGGCGCGGAAACATGCCCTTCGGACCACCGAGTCCACACCGACCGCCGGTCCCCGCAAACTAATGCCCCTGTCCCACTTAGGAAACCTGAACGGAAACCTCTGGAGACTTTGCGCCCCACCCAAGGTTTAAGTGCAGTTCCCGGAGGATTTTGTCAGTTTCCCTAATGGTCGAAAGTGGTTTCCGCTTCTTCTATGTTCCGGCGATTATTTCAAAAAATTCGAAACTGGCCGCGTCTAAAAATAGGTTGCCGTTTTAAAAATCGGTAATTTTTTAGTCGAAGCCGGTTGCGATACTAGTTGAAGGTGGTTGTCGGAGGTTCCAGGTAGTGGAAGGTCTTACCTTCCACTACCTGCAACCTCCGGTAACCACCTGCAACCTCCGGCAACCACCTTCAACTCGCATCGCAACCGGCTTCGACTAAAAAATTACCGATTATTAAAACGGCAACCTATTTTTAGTTGCGGTCGGTTTTGAATTTGTTGAAATAATCGTCGGAACATAGAAGAAGCGGAAACCACTTTTGACCATTAGGGAGACTGACAAAAACCTCCAGGAACCTCCGGGAACCGCACGGAAACCTTGGGTGGGGCGCAAAGTCGCCAGAGGTTTCCGTTCAGGTTTCCTAAGTGGGACGGGGCATAACACTATCCTACACACACTAGGTGTAATTTACAATTATACCAAGCCAATTAGCCTACAAATCTGTATGTCTTTGGAGTGTGGGAGGAAACCGGAGATCTCGGAGGAAACCGGAGATCTCGGAGAAAACCCACGCATGCCATGGGGAGAACATACAAACTCTGTACAGACAGCACTCGTAGTCTGGATCGAACCCAGGTCTCTGGCGCTGTAAGCGCCACCGTGCCGTCCAACAGAACAAAGACATTCTTACTTGTAGGTCAGGTAGAGACAACTAGATTAGCTGTTGTCTGTTGTTGGGTGAAATACTTTGTTTTGCATACAATTCTGTAAAATCACACTGTACACATGCACAATCATACATAAGTAAAACAGGAAATACGAGGAGATGTAAAATGTCAAGGACGGAGCGATACGAGTGGAAGAGGATGGGGGGGAAAGGAGGAATAAAATGGAAATGGGGGACTGGGACATTGGAGGGGTGAGGAGGAGTATTGTACAGAGAAAGTCTTTTAATAAGTTAGGTTGGCACCGGAGTGCGCTAATTCTTTGTGTGCTCTTCCCAGAAGGATCTACTCCATAAGCTAGGGTCTGTCCAATTCACCTCTACCCCATAGAGGACATCGGACTTTATCTCTGGAACTGATGCACTACCATGCTGAGGAGGGATGTGATAGCATTGGAGAGGGTTCAGACAGGGTTTACGAGAATGATCCCGGACAAGATTGGCTTAAAGTATGATGAGTGTTTGATGGCACTGGCCCTGTACTAGCTGAAGTTTAGAAAGATGAGGTGGGACCTCATTGAAACTTACCGAGCAGTTAATAATAACTTTATTTATAATAACTTTATTTATAAAGCACTTTAAACAACTACAGTTAAGGCCTGGATAGAGTGGATGTGGAGAGGATGTTTCCACTAGTGGAAGAGTCAGCCTCAGAATAAAAGGACACACCTTTAGAAAAGAGATGCGAGGAATTTCTTTAGAAAGACGATGAATCTGTGGAATTCAAAGGTTTCAAAGGTATTTTATTGTCACGTGTACCAATTAAGGTACAGTGATATTTGAATTACCACAGACAGCTATGGAGGCCATCATTGGGTATTTTTGAGGCAGCGATTGACAGAATCATGATTAGTAAGGGTGTCAGGGTTTATGGGACGAAGGCAGGAAAATGGGGCTGAGAGGTAAAGATAGATCAGCCATGATTGAATGGTGGAGTAGACTTGATGTGACGAATGGCTGAATCCTGCACCTAGAACTTATAAACAACATTGATAAGGCATTTGAACAGGTACATGAATAGGAAAGGTTTAGAGGGATGTGGAGTTTGGTTTTAGAGGGGGGGTGTGACACGACTAGTGTATATGGGACATCTTGGTTGGCATGGGCAAGTTGAGCGCAAGGGCTTGTTTCCCTGCTGTATAACTCCATAACTAATAAAGCTAAACCTAAACATAAATGTAACTTAATACTATTAACTTTTAGTGCTAAGAACTACTGTATCATTGGTGCTGTACTGGTAGAGCACGTTGAGAGAGGGCTCAGTGAAGAGAAATCCTTCAAATCTGAAATAATTACATAGAAACATAGAAAATAGGTGCAGGAGTAGGCCATTCGGCCCTTCAAGCCTGCACCGCCATTCAATATGATCATGGCTGTTCATCCAAAATCAGTACCCTGTTCCTGCTTTCTCCCCATATCTCCTAGTTCTGGACTCCCCCAAAATCGGGAACAGTTTTCCTGCACCTAGCTTGTCCAATCCCTCTAAACAAAGTTACAAGCCAATTTTCTATCTTGAAAGATAAGTAGGTGGCGGAGGAAGCCAAATTTGGAAGGATTGAAGGGGAAGTATCTCCTACGTCTGGAACGGTGAGCGTGTCGTATATTTTTAGGAAATCTCCCAAGACATTCCACGTGGGCAGTCTTGGACGTGGAACTCTCCAACATAGTTGCTCTGAATAGCAAAGATTTACAACATTTATAAGTGCTACTTGGTCTCACACCGTTGTGTAACGAAAATACGTTCTCTATTCCAGGATTACTCTTGCTTTTATTAACCACACAAATCATTTTCTCCTTCAACCTCGCCCCATCATAAAATTAGGAGCAGCAACAACATTTGATTAATATTTACACTCCGCAGAATCCATCATAAATTGCAAATGTGCTCTGCATAATTTTCAGACCCATAATCCTATTGAGAAAAAAACTTGTGGGTTTCTTCTGAGCTTCCTAATAAGGCTTTGGCTTTAATAAAATCAAATCTATTATTCCAAAAGCCCCGAATGCAATATGAGTAAAACTCCATAAATCCAACATGCTAGTATTTGGTGATCTACTGGACAAATGACAAGGAGGCCATTAAGTTGGAAAGAGTACAGAAAGGATTGACCGGGACGTTACCTGCTCTTGAGTTATGGGGAGAGGTTGGATAGGCTGGGCCTTTTTTCTTTTCAGTGTGGAGTGACCTTGTGGAGGTGTACCAGATCATGAGGGGCATGGATGAAGTGAATACTAACAGATTTAATCCTTAGGATAGAGGACTTTACAACTAGAGGGTGTAGACTTAAGGTGAGAGGGAAGAGATTTAAGGGAACCTCGGGGACCTATTTTCCACACGGATGGTAATCTGTGTCTGGAATGAGTTGTCAGAGAAAGCTGTATAAGTGGACAAAAATTTGGAAGATTTTTGGACAGATATATTCTTAGGAAGGGTTTAAAGGGATATGGGCCAAATGCAGACAAATGGGACCAGTCCAATTGCCAACTTGGCCAGTGTAGACAAGATCGACCATTTTTCATTGTCAGCTCATATTTTCCAAGGCAAGAGCTTGTATCTTTTTTTTCTCATTTTTTCAAGTTACTCCTTCTCACTTTTTTCTTCTTTATTATTTGTACCTGTTCATTCTTAGCTTTTTTTTTTAATATTCACATCATCTTATGACAAAAACTTGGCTTTTGTATGGCTTCATCACCTCCCACGCTTCATCCTCTCATTGCATTTTATTCTTGGATTTCTAATTGCATTCATTCTTTTCATCTGTTTCCTTTGCAAGCCTTTTATTTCCTGCTCAACTGCTTTGGCTCGCTGTGCCTTAATTTGCACCCTTCATTTCTCTTCGGTACGTTGAAAGTAATTTAATTTCCCATTCTGATAGTATCCATGGCATTAGCCAGCTCGAGTTGATGGTCAGTAATTCAGCAGGTCAGGCAGCATAGACATAAAAAGCTGGTGTTACTCAGCGGGACAGGCAGCATCTCCGGAGAGAAGGAATGGGTGACGTTTCAGGTCCCGACCCTTCTTCAGACTAGTTAGTGAAAAGGGAAAAGAAAGAGTTAGATGATGATATAGAGTGATAAAGAACAATAAATTAAAGATATGCAAAAAAGTAATGATGATAAAGGAAACAGGCCATTGTTAGCTGTTTGTTGGGTGTAAACGACAAGCAGGTGTGACTTAGGTGAGGGAGGGATAGAGAGAGAGGGAGTGCCGCGGTTACTTGAAGTGAAATATGAGGTGCTGTTCCTCCAATTTGCATTTTGCCTCACTCTGACAATGGAGGAGGCCTAGGACAGAAAGGTCAGTATGGGAATGTAGATCAGGTAGGTTCAAGCAGACTGAGCGAAGGTGGTCAGCAAAATGATCATCCAGTCTATGTTTGGTCTCACCCAAGTATAGCAGTCCACGTCTTGAACAACGGACACAGTGGATGAGGATGGAGGAGGTGCAAATGAACCTCTGCCTAACATGAAAGGACTGTTGGGGCCAGGCAGCACCTCTGGAGAACATGGATAGATGATGTTTCGGGTCGGGACCTTTCTACAAACTGATTGGAGCAGGAAGGGCGAAAGCTGGAAAAGAGGTGGGGATGGGGTAAAGGTTGGCAAGTGATAGGTGGATACCAGTGAGAGGGATGACTGGTAGATAGGTGGAGTAAGTGACAGGCTGGAGGTTAAAAAAGAGGCAAGAGAAGAGAAGAGAAAAGAGAGAACTGAAACTAATTGGTCCATAATTACCTAACCCTCGTTTTATTAAAAAAATGGCAATAACATCGCCAGTTCTCTAATTTTTTATGGACGTTTATCCAACCTTCCAATTTTTCTTACCACTTTATTTGGAAATTCATTGGATGTATTCCTGATGCTCTAATTAGTCATAGATGATTCCAATCTAATACGGTGCAGCCCTTGGACTTTTTTTACCTGCAATTTCTCTGTATCTGTAACACTGATGGCTGCTGCCTCACAGTGCCAGGAACCCGGGTTCTAGCCCGATCTCAAGCACTCTCTGTGTGGAGTTTGCATGTTCTCCCTGTGGCCACATAGGTTTCCTCAAGATGCTCCGGTTTCCTCCCACATCCCAAAGATGTGTGAGTTTGTTGGTTAATTGGGCTCTGCATGTTTCCCCCTGGTGTGCGGGGAGCGAATGGGGGAATGGGATAACATGGAACTAACGTGAACGAGTGATCAATGGTCGGTGTGGGCCGAAGGGTCTCTTTTCGTGCTGTAACACTAAACTAAACTAAACTATATTCTGTACTCTGTCAGTCTGAAGAAGGGTCCAGACCTGAAATGTCACCCAACCTTTTTCTCCAGAGATGCTGCCTGACCTGCTGAGTTACTCCAGCACTATGCGTCTATCTTCGGTATAAACTGCATTTCTTTTCTACATACTGTACATTCTGCACTCTGTTTATTTTCCATTTTACACACTGCCTGTATACTACATGTAGCACACAAAACAACATTTTTTGCTGTGCATCTGTGCAATGTCAATAATAAACCAACAGAAACACCAATATAAAATAACAATACCATCCTTGGGCATCAATCCTGCAGCCAGAGATGATTAAAAAATGATGGTCAGATCGTCCAAACCTTCCTCCCTCCCTCGATTCTATTAAGAGGCTGGTCGTGCTTCATCTGTGTTTGGGGATTTATCCACTAGCAAATATGTTATCTTTCTTAATACCTCAATATGCATTCATTAAGAATCTAGCTCACACCCTCTGCATCTACATATTGATAATCAGATTGATTCCTGCTGTGGGATTATTGTGGGATTAGACTGCAAGAAAATTCCACAGTACACACTGGAGTTTAGAAGATATGGATTACGTGCAGGTTGAGGAGAAAGGACTGTTCCTGTGCTGCACTGTTTTATGTTCTATGCTCCATATTCAAAAGCCATGGATTACTAGATACACCGCATAGCTCGCAGCAAAGAGGAAACTCTCTAACATTGTGTACTTTTGCCTGGAGAAGCCTTATCGATATTTTTCCTTTAGACGTTAGACATTGGAGATACAGCGTGGAAACAGGCCCTTCGGCCCACCTAGTCCGCACCAACCAGCGATCCCTGTGCACTTACACTATCCTATACTATAAGGAAAGTTAAACATTTTACAGAAGTCAATTAACCTACAAACCTGTACGTCTTTGGAGTGTGGCAGGAAACCAGAGCACCTGGAGAAGATCACTAGGAGAACATACAGACCCATAGTCAGAATTGAATCTGGGTCTCTGGTGCTGTAAGGTAGCAACTCTACTGCTGCGCCACTGTGCACCCCCTAACATTGTCTACCCTACCACCCATAATCCTCCCTCTGGTTTAACATTTCACTCCTCTCCCTATCTGACACTCTTTTGTCTCCTAGTCTTGTTTTTGCCTCCTTCTCTCCACTCTTGTCCCACCTTTGTCTCCTTTTCATCTTTAGTCTTTGTCCTCCCATCTGCCAATCGAACCCCATTCCCCCCTCCCCCCCCCCTCCACCGTCACTTGCCAGGCTTTGTTCCACTCCCAACCACCTTCCAGTTTTCTCCTCCCTGCTACAGTCAGTTTGAACTGAACTGAACTGACTGCATGGGTAGAGACCCAAAACGCCTACTATCCGTGTTCCCCAGCGATGTTGCCTGACCCGTTGAATTACTCAAGCTCTTTGTGTTTTGTGCAGGATCCCAGCGTCTGCAGTTCCTTGTGTCACAAGTTAATTTAAAATGTCAATATTATCTCACAATCTCAGAGCGGCAGGGAAATATTTCCATTGATAATAATTGGAATTCATTAATGTATTGACTGCATGTCAAACCTTTTTGAGAGGAGCTGTTCATTTGAGAACGCTTATTTGTATATTTCCATACTTTCTCTTACAAGCGTATGGAAAATGAATATTGAATACTGATTTAAAGTCAGTGGGATATATATTATTGGCGTCCGAAGAAGTGTCCGGACCCAAAACTTCACTCATCCTTTTTCTCCAGAGGTGCTTTTCTCCTGACCCATTGAGTTACTCCAACACTTATTGTCTATCTATTGGTGTATACCTACTTAGATGTTATATTTCGAGAGGTGATTATGAAAAGCTTTTAATAGCAAACTAGTATTGATAAATTGTCAACCATTAGTGGCTGAGGGGACACCTGACAGAAGTACATAAAATGAATAGGGTAGGCAGTCAGAATCCTTTCCCCAGGCAGTCCTTTTGTTGTATTCTCTCTCTTGGAAACCGCTCGAGTGGAGTGGTGGCCGTTTGACCCTCCGACAAGGGAGAGAATAACTCGGGCAGTTGGGCCCGAAGTGGAGCAAAGGGAAAAGCAAAACCCCTACACTCTCTATGTAAGCTGTTGAAAGTAGACACAAGGAACTGCAGATGATGTTACGGAAGAAAGCAAGAGAAAGGGGTTGAGAGGGAAAGATAGATCAGTCATTATTGAATGGCGGAGTAGTCTTCATGGGTCAAATGCTTTCATTCTGCACCTGTAACTTGTGATGTTACAAATTTATGAAGATGCTGGTTTACAAAACAGACAAAATTGCTGGAGTCATTCAGCAGGTCAGACAGCATCTCAGGCGAACATGGATAGGTGACGTTTTGGGTCGGGCCCCCTCCTTAGACATGACCTGAAATGTTGCCTATCCATGTTCTCCAGAGATGCTGCCTGAGGATCTGCTGATTTACTCCAGTACTTTGTGTCACTGTCTGCTGCTAAACATCGCCTGCTTCCCATCTCTTCCCAGAAGAACAGTTTGAGATAATGCAGAGACCCATGGTCAGGAGCGTCGGGAGCTGATCCTAAAGAGTAAGTAGAGGACACACAGCTGTCTCTGTCTCTACGGCCAAACATCTATGCCACACACTGTCCTCAGACACCCAAGTACCATAGCTGCTTTCACCTCTCCTAATAAGGAGTGAACTCTCGCTGTGAGAGTTTCTTATTTCCTTATTTGGTCCAAACATGTGTTTTGAGTTTAGTCCTTTCTTCTTATGTTTAAATGTAAACAATCCAGAATTTAGCTGTACAAATACTTCTGTCAAAAATTAAGTAATGGCACATTCCAATAGACGACTATTAGGTTATGGAAATAAACAAAGTGAATCTTTAGTAATTCTCTAGATGCACTGTCGTTCCTTATTCCTTTTCCTCAGTCCATCCGCTTTAATTTCCTCTAAGCCAGATTGACTGATGAAACATTAGATTCTGCAGATATTAAAACAATTCCACCTTCATCTGCTATTGCTTAAAGGAAGATCACACAGAGATCTGGCCAAATGTTTCATGGGGGTCCTCTAGCCTACCAACATATTCCAAAATTCTGACCACACTTTTAGTTTAGTCTATTGTCACATGTACCGAGGTAGAGTAAAAAGCTTTTTTGTTGCTTGCTATCCAGTCAGCTGAATGACTATACATGACTGCAATCAAGCCGTTCACAGTGGACAGATGCAGGATAACATGGATAATGTTTAGTGCAAGATAAAGTCCAGTAATATCCAATTAAAGATAGTCCGAGGGTTGCCATTGAGGTGGATGGTAGGTCAGGTAGTCTCGAGTTGGTGATAGGATGGTTCAGTTGCCTGATAACAGCTGGGGAGAAACTGTTCCTGAATCTGGAGATATGCATTTTCACACTTCTGTACCTCTTATCTGATTGGAGAGGGGAGAAGAGGGAGTGACCAGGGTGAGACTGGGCCTTGATTATGCTGGTGGCCTTGCTGAGGCAGCGTGAAATGTAGAGGGAGTTGCCTTTATGTGATGGTCTGAGCTGCATTCACAATTCTCTGCAATTTCTTGAGGCCTTGGATGGAACTGTTTCAAGATACAAGATACAAGATAGATTTATTCATCACATGTGCCAGATGACACAGTGAAATGAAATTCCCATACAGCCATACAATAAAAATAAGGGACACAACCCACTATAGGGTTTGACATAAAACATCCCCACACAGCAGAATCAAAGTTTCCCACTGTGTGGGAAGGCACCAAAGTCAGTCTCTTCCTCCATTGTTCCCCGTGGTCAGGGCCTCCCCGTGCCCTCCGCAGTTGCCGCTACGGGCGGCCCGATGTTCAGGACCGCTCGCTGGGGTGTTGTAAGTCCGACGTCGGGGCTGCGGGACGTCCTCAGCGGCGTGGACACCAGAGTCGGCCCCCTCCTACCGGAGTCGGCGGCTTCCAAAGTCCGCAAGCCGCGCCGGGTGGAGACTGCTGCTGGAGACCCTCTGCAAGGCGCCCCAGGACCCCACGATGACGGTCAGCGCCGCCCGCGTTGGAAGCTCTCCGCACCAGAGCTCCACGATGTTGGAGCAGCGGCTCAACGCTTCGGAGCTCCAAACGGCGACCCAGGTAGGCATCGCCCGCTCCGCGGTGACTCCAGCGCTGCGCTGCCGCTGTAGCAGCCCTGGTCCGGTTCCCGGTCCCTGGCAGGAAAGGCCGCGCCGATCCAGCTGGTAGGCCGCGAGGTGGGGGGCGAGGACGCGACTCGGAGAAATAGTCGCGTCCCCGCCAGGAAGAGCGGCCCACTGAGTCCATGCCAGTTAGCGATCCCTGCAAATTAACACTATCCTACACACATTAGGGAAAATTTACCACGTTACTAAGCCAATTAACCTGCAAACCTGTACGTCTTTGAGGTGTGGGAGGAAGCCGGAGCTCCCAGAGAAAACCCTCGCAGGTCACGGGAGAACGTACAAACTACATACAGACAGCATCCTTAGTCAGGATCGAACCCGGGTGTCCAGCGCTGTAAGGCAGCGACTCTACCACTGCACCACCAGTAGCTCTGATGGTCAGTACTTTACGATCCAGCACCTTCCCATTCCCCTAGTTCTCGAATTCGCAAAACTCTTGGCTGACAATGGAATAGATGTGAAGCGAGTTTCCTGTTGTGAAACACTCTCTCAATGATTCTGACACCCTCCTTATACTGCTGGATCTAAGACAAGTGAATTTAATTGTTTGAGAGAATTTTTTTAAATATATATCAGTGACAATCGATCTTTCCTAAGGGATTTAACTCCAGACTAAATACGATTTCTGACTTGACGGTATACTTTCATCCATTCTTCATTATTTTATTTCAAGCTGTTGATCGGAGTGTATCTTGTTACACTGATTAACAAAATAATCTTTCCCAAGTGAAGTCTTTAGGACACATGGAAATGATTTTATTGTTTGTTCCCTGTGTCAGAGCCAGGCTTTGTCGTTTATAGAAACAAAGAACTGCTGATGCTGGTTAATACAAAATAAGACTAAAGCGCTGGACTGTCTCAGCGGCTCAGGCAGGATCTCTGGAGTTTTATTTCCACAATGTCCTTGTCCATGTTCTCCAGAGATACTGCCTGACCCGCTGGGTTACTCCAGCACTTTGTGTCTTTTTTTGTCATTTGTATTTGCAGCAGCCCTGGCAGGACATAAGCTACGAAGCTGCATCTGTGGCTGGGAAAAGATAACATCAGAGAAGGGTCTCAAGATCCACCAGGGCAGGGAAAAGTGCCTGGGAGAGCTTGGTGTGGGGCCTCGCATTGGCCATTACCTTCTAAGAGGTCGGTCAAATCAGTCGAGTGAAGCCCAGTGGCAGGTTAACCACCACAGTCCACAGGGTATCAGCACCCCAGGCGAAGCTCAACCAAGTACTGTCCCACCAATGGACATGGGTCCAGAACCAGCCACAGTCAGCGGTAGAGAGGAAGATGGAAGGAAAAAAGCAGAATGGAGCAGCCACTAGCTGTGGCTGAAGAGAAAATATGCTGTCTGGGCTGCCACGTGACCATCTAGAGGCTAACCATAAGTCACAAACCCAGGGCTGATCATCCTGCGGTGGGCCTGCCTCGACTGAGGGTGTCTTGTGATAAAAGGCCGAAACACCCAGTGATGTTGAGGTACTCAACTGAAGATGTGTCTGATTGGGAGCAAAATCACCTAGTGATCACCCCCAAGAATACTGGGTGTCAGTTGTGGTGAAGAACCTTAGGGATTGTAACATCCAGTCCTACTAATCAATATTTTGCATGCTATCCAAACAGATCAGATAATACTAAGCATAAACACAATTAAGTCAAACTCGAGTACAAAAGATAGAGCAGAGTAGAAGAAACTGAGTGCAGGATATAGTTCTCAGCATTGCAGTGCACCAGTTCCAGAGACAAAGTCCAATGTCCGCAGTAGAGTAAAGTTGAATCGGACAGTACCCTAGCGTATAGAAGGACTGTTCAGAAGCCTGATAATAAAGAGGATGAAGCTGTTCCTGAGTCTTGTGGTGTATACTTTCAAGCTTCCGTATCTTTAGGCGGACGAGAGTAGGAAGAGGAAATGACAAATCTTTGATTGTGTTGGCTGCTTTTCCGAGGCAGCATGAAGTGTAGAAGGAGTCGATGGTTGGGAGTCTGGTCTATGCGATGGACTGGGCTACATCCACAACTCTGCAATTTGTTGCAGTCTTGGGCAGAGAGTCTTTCCCAACCCAAGCTGTGATGCAACCTGATCATGTGCTTTCTATGGTGCATCTGTAGAAGTTGGTAAGAGGCATTGGATACATACAGTCCCCTGAGGAAATAGATGTGTTGGTGTGCCTTCTTAGATCTCACTTCAATGTGATTAGTCCATGACAGAATGTCGGTAACATTAACATCAACAATTGCTGCCTGACCCGCTGAGTTCCTAAAGTAGTTTGCTTTTTAAAGTGTTGGTGTGACATCAACTGCAGAAGCCATTTTGTGATAAGCATTGGCCTACTCACAGGGAAATAAAGAATTAACCAACAAAAAGACAGCCGTTTTTTTAAATCAGGTTGATTGTGTGGAAAACACGGGTCAGGTAGCCAAATCAATAGCCAAGTACAAGAGATCCTATGGTTCCACACACCTGCTCTGCTCTATAATTAGTTTTGTTTAGTTTAGTTAAGAGATACATTGTGGAAACAGGCCCTTTGGCCCACTGAGCCCGCACCAACCAGCGATCCCCATACGCTAGCACTATCTTACATATTAGGGACAATTTACAATTTTTACCAAAACATTTTAACCTACAAACCTGTACGTATTTGGAGTGTGCGAGGAAACTGGTGCTTCCCGGAGAAAACCCACGCGGTCACAGGGAGAACATATAAACTCCGTATAGACAGCACCCATAGTCAGGATCGATCCCAGGTCTCTGTAAGGCAGCAACTCTACTGCTGCTCCACCGTACCGCCCCTTAGGATTATAAATGATGGTATACACATCAATTAAATATCAAGCCTCATCTATCAATAATAGGTTTCCCATCAATATATCCCCCTCTAGTTTAGTGATTGTTTTGTAATAATCTAATAATTTAAAATTTGATTGAAAATTAAATTTCAAAAAATGTGAAAATGTAGTGTTTCACTTTTAAGTGGTGCACTGTGGTGATGCATACTGATGCACAAAGAAAGCACTGATCATAGATAATCTTTTTGCTCAATCTCCCGGAATGATCAGATTAGACGTCATTAAACCAGCACTCAGGAGGGTAGTGCGGGCATTGCTAAACTCCGACAGGCAGCCGTCCGCAGAACTGGGTGAGCCCGCTTGGAGTGGGTCCGAGCTTTGTCACCCGCTCGCCCCCAAACACCGGGAAGCGGAAGTAGGAGAGAGTCGGTGATAACAGCAGACGCTGGTCAAAGGGCCTGTGGGAGAACCGGGGGGGATCTAATCTCCCGCACCTTCAAGGTCGGCTGCGGGGGGCGCTCCCACGGGGCGCGAAGTCTGAAAGCCCGGAGAGGAGGAAAGGACGGCTCACCGGTGATCTGAATGAGGTGATGGTTGCAACGGGCCTTTATGGCCAGCTGCAGCCTGGACTGTATAAAAATGCCATCAAAACCTGGCGACTCTTGTATATGGACTCAGTGGGCTGTTTCCATGCATGGAGTACTCAATCAGGGGTTACAATACAACACAATACAATACAATTTATTTGTTGTCATTTGAACCTCATTGAGGTTCAAACAAAATTTGGCTTCTGCAGTCATACAAACAAGTAGAAGAACCAAGACACAACACACAATTTACACAAATATCCATCACAGCGAATCTCCTCCTCACTGTGATGAGGGTTGTCTTATGTATAATATCACTAATCTGTATGCAAAAACATGTATTTCACTGTACCTTTGGTACACGTCACAATAAAAGAACCATTGAACCTTTCTCACTCCATCCCTAAATCCTCCAATTAGCTTTATGTCCAAATATCTATTGAGCTTTGTCTTGAGTAAAGCTCAGTAACTGAGCATTCAGGAAATCTGGTGGGGAGAATTGCAAAGATTTATAACTCACAGGCTGAAGAATATTCCTTATCTCATTTTGGAGCTACTGATCTCTTGCACTGAGACTGTGCAGCCCATTTCTGGACTTTGCAGATAGGGGCCCTCGGGAATGTGTGAAACTGCCCATCCATCCTGCTTTCAATCATTCCTAGAATTTTCTCCATTTCAATGTGATTGTCTGTCAGTCGATTAAAATGGAGAATGCATACACATCTTACTCATTTTGGCTTTGCTCCAAGAATAAAGCGAATGTACCTTTCCTGCATTTCCTTAGAGCCAAATATATCCTTCCCTTATGGCAAACAATCTTCACACCTTCTGCTGTTTAAGTTGTGCTCGGAAAGACAGCATTTTGTACAGGTCCATTGTACAAAATGTCAGCCCGTTGGCAGGGATTTCTCTCCTCAACATCCTCAGCCTGAAGCAAGATTGGGGGCGTGCTGAATTGCATCGGACTCGGGAGGGAATTGAGGTGTTGATGTGCCTTCCTGGCTACCCCTTCAATATGCTGGTTCTGCTCTGAACAACCCCGCACCTCAGCTCCAACTTCTCCTGAGCTGCTGACAACCAGTCTACTCTTTACAACAGAATACCTCACTGCCAGAACTCAACGACAAGCGGCACAGTGGCGCGGCTGGTAGAGCCGCTGCCTCGCAGTGCCAGAGACAAGGGTTCGATCCTGACTTTGGGTGCTGTCTGTGTGGAGTTGGTACGTTCTCCCTGTGACCGCGTGGGTTTCCTCCGGCAGATCTGGTTTTGTAGAAGATAGAAGATAGAACATAGAACAGTACAGTACAGGAACAGGTCCTTCAGCCCACAATGAACATGATGAATATGATGTCAAGACCAACACTTTCTTTGCACATTACAAAGAAATATGGGGCTGGAGGTTAATTGGCCTCTGTAAATTTCCCCTGGTTTGTAGGTTGTGGATGAGAAAGTGGTATAACATAGAACTAATGGGTGACCAATGGTCAGTGTGGACCATTTACATCGGTGAGACCAAGCGTAGGTTGGGCGATCGTTTCGCCGAACACCTCCGCTCAGTCCGCAATAACCTACCTGACCTCCCGGTGGCTCAGCACTTCAACTCCCCCTCCCATTCCCAATCCGACCTCTCTGTCCTGGGTCTCCTCCATTGCCAGAGTGAGCAACAGCGGAAATTGGAGGAACAGCACCTCATATTCCGTCTGGGGTCCTTGCGTCCTTATGGCATTAACATTGAATTCTCCCAATTTGGCTAGCCCGTGCTGTCTCCTCCCCTTCCTTAACCCTCTAGCTGTCTCCTCCCACCCTCCCGCCCTCGGGCTCCTCCTCCTCCTCCCCTTTTTCCTTCTTTCTTTCCCCACCCCCCATCAGTCTGAAGAAGGGTTTCGGCCCGAAACGTCGCCTATTTCCTTCGCTCCATAGATGCTGCTGCACCCGCTGAGTTTCCCCAGCAATTTTGTGTACCGTCAGTGTGGACTTGGTGGGCTGAAGGGCCTGCTTTCAAGCTGAATCTGTAAACAAAAATAAAAACTAAACTCACCATTCATTAATTTCTCCTTCTCTCTCTCTCCATTCCTTCACTCATTCATTCTATCCAACCCTTGTTTCCCCTCTTCATTCCTTGTTTCTTTCCTTCCCCTTCATTCCTTCCAGTCCTATCCTTCTGCTCGAGGACCACGAGCTGCCTTTCTATCTCGCCCAGGAAGTGGAGTTTAGTTTAGAAATACAGCACGAACCTTCCACAATTACTGTACCTTTTTCAATCAATTCCGATATATCTCCCAAAAATTATTATTTTTAAAGTTGATTCTATTGTTTTATTTGGGATTATAAGAACCATAGAATAAGTAAAAAACATTTATGTAAATCAAAGATGAATGGAAGATTAGTTTTACCAATTTTTTAATTTTATTTTTGGGCAGTTAATATTAAATATTATGAACTTCTGGTTGGCAGATATGGATCAACAACCAGATTGGTTAAAGATGGAAAAGGAAGATTGTTTACCTTTTGAAATTGGCTCGATTTTGTTAGCTCCAACAAAACTGAATATAATGGTATACGAACTTGGAAACAATTAAAAATGACTTTAAAATTGGATAATTTATCACTCCTTCTCCCCATTGTAAATAATCCTTCATTTAAACCTTCTGTGTTGGACAATGGAAAAATTATAGAATGAAAAAGGTGGGACATCTTTACAGAAAAGGTATTTTTCTTTCATTTCAGGAGTTACAACAGAATCATGGACTACATTCAAATATTTTTTTTGGATATTTACAAATTAGAGATTATGTTAAATCACATACACAAGAATATAGAACTAGGGCCAGAGACCCTTGATGAATGTTTGAATAAACATCCCAACACATATAAATTAATATCTCACATTTATAATATTCTTTTAGATAGTGAGGTCCCGTCGACGGAATTATATAGACATGCATGGGAAAATGAACTAGCTCAACCTATAATGAAAGATATATGAGTCCCAGAGCAAATTGGAGGAACAGCACCTCATATTTCGCTTGAGTAGCTTATTTATTTATTGGTATGAACATTGACTTCTCCAACTTCAAATAGCCCTTGCTTTCCCTCTCTGTCCAGCCCCTCCACCTTCCCAGTTCTCCCACCAGTCTAACTGTTTCCGACTACATTCTATCTCTGTCCCACCCACAACGTCACCCATTCCTTCTCTGCAGAGATGCTGCCTGTCCCGCTGAATTACTCTAGCATTTTGTGTCTACCTTGTATCTCTAAAAGTTCTATCTTATCCCATTTTTGCATGCACTCCCCACCCTCTAGGGGGAATTTACAGAAGCCCATTAACCTACAACCCACCCCCCCCCCCCCCCCCCTCCTGTCTTTGGGATGTGGGAGGAAACTGGTGCATCTGGAGAAAACCCACGCAGTGACAGCGAAAACGTACAAACTCTGTTCAGACAGCACCCAAGGTCAGGATCGAACCTGGGTCCCTGGCGCTATGAGGCAGCAGATCTACCGCTGCACCACTGTGCCGCCTGGGTTAATGTTGATCATAGAGGTGCAGACTTGTACCACACCTGCACCTTGCCACACAGTCAACAAAGTGTTACTCCATTGTCCCACGAGTGGAAGGTTGGTTTAATGGTTGCACATTTTGTTATTACTTTTGTTCGAGTTTGGAACATTATTCACAATGTCCTGGATAACGTATTACGCTTTTTAATTCTTCACTTGAGTGAGTTATCACCACCCCCGGTTCACAGGCTGTTCCCATGGGATTAAAATCCTTCCCGATTGACTTGTTCTGCCCAGATGATTTCAATGTCGAACAATAAGTCCATCCAAGCAGAGATGGAGCCCAGTTCATTGCAGTCAGGGCTGATGAGAACAGAGCCTCAGAACAAGTTCACCAGACGAGGAAATGTTAGTCTGTGTGCAATAAAAAGGAACTGCAGATGCTGGTTTATACCAAAAATAGACACAAAGTGCTGGAATAACTCAGCAGGTTAGGCAGCATCTCTGGAGGACATGGATGGGTGATGTTTTGGCTCGGGACATGGAGCATGCTGGTCGGCCTGGGCAAGTTATTCTACTTTCTCATCCACTCCCTACACAATAGGGGGAATTTACAGAAGCCAATTAACCTACAAGCACGCGCATATTTCGGATGTGTGAGGAAACCGGAGCACCAGGAGAAAACCCACGCAGTCACGATGCGTGAACATGCAAACTGCACACAGACAGCACCTGAGGTAAGGATCAAACCCGTGTTTCTGGTGTGTAAGGCAGCGGCTCTTCCCGCCGATGTTGACAACCCACCAGGACTAATATGGATTTTCCAAGAAATGAAGATTAATTGCCAGATCGTTGCAAAAACCCAAGAGAGAAACCACAGAACCTTAAAACTAAATTGTATTTCTCCTATTTCCATTTTGTCTGAACACTTTATTTATTGAATTTTTAAAAATAGGAGGCAGAGGGAAGACAAGCTTTCTTATTAAGTCAAGTGGACAATGGAGGGTTTGTTTTCTCTGATTGGTGGAGAGAAGGTGACATACCCTGAGCATTGGCCAAGGGCGGGAATGCAAGGGGAAAGTCATGATTAGTAGGTGGTCACGTGATGAACCTAGGGGGCAAAAAACAATCAACGTTGGCGCACTGCACGGTAATAATTATATTAATGTCCAGCAGTTAATCAATGGTGTCTGCTGAGGTCAAACTCTGCCCACTTTGTGAGTCTGGCCTTGTCCCAGGCACAATAATAAAACTCAAAATCATTCAATGAGGAGGAATATCAAGGGAAAGGAAAATAACAACAGCTTGCTCAATTTAAGAGAACATGTCTTTGAGAAAAGACCTTAAATCCTATTACAGCAGCAAAATAGAGCTTTTGAAGCAACAATCCTCTCTCTGCTTTCCCTCTCAGATTGTAGCTGCCAAACACATGTGCGCACAAAAACAGGTCCACCGCCGAGTTAATTGTTTTCATCTGCAGTGGTTGGTAGGCGACCCCTCGGTTTTGGCTATTCTTAGCTTATTTAACTTACATTTAACCCCCCTAGCTATGGCTTCCAAGCAAGGTGCAAGTGACAGTCATGGGACCAAGCCTAAGCACAAGTCTATATCGATACAAGATAAGGACCAACCTGACTGTGGTGTTTCTACGCGGAAACTGTGAGATGCGTCATGTGGCGTCAACTGTTTTAGAGCCACAAGGAATATAATTAGTGGGTCAGGGGTGTATTGTTGAATTATCATAATGTGACCTCTGTTGATCCGGCAAAATGGATAATTGGCAAGGCTCTCGAACCAAGGTGCAGGAAAATTGATGGTGGGCCTGTCCATGCGTACAGGTGGCTACACACACGCACACACACACACACGCACACGCACACACGCACACGCACACATGCACACACTCACACACAAACACACACACTTACACAGGCACGAACACACAGCCACAAACGCACACACACACAGACACATACGCATATACACACATTTGAACAGATATGGGGATACACACCAACACGGACATGCATTCATGCACATACACATACACATACATGCATACTCATACCTTCTCACATTTGAGTGTCTGATGAAGGGTCCCGACCTGAAATGTCATCTGTCCATTCACTTCACAGATGCTGCCTGAGCAGAGTTCCTTCAGTACTTTGTTTATGTTCATGCATATACATATAGATCAACACATACGTGTGCCGCTCAGGACTTGAGAGCTTGAACTATAGGGAGAGGTTGGGAAGGCTAGCACTTTATTCCTTGGAGCGCAGGAGGATGAAGGGTGATCTTATAGAGGTGTATACGATCATCAGGTGATTAGATGGGATAAATACACAGCCTTTTTCTCAGGGTAGGGGAATCAAGAACCAGAAAACACAAAGAGACCCCCTGCCAGAAATGTAAGATTAGAATTAAGATAGACACAAAAAGCTGGAGTAACTCAGCGGGACAGGCAGCATCTCTGGAGAGAAGGAATGGGTGACATTTCGGGTCGAGACCCTTTTTCAGACTAACTGATCATCTAAAGTGGTTGAATATATTATTAACTCTGAAAGATGTTAATGTGTCTAATTAAATGGAACACAGATCAGTGCAGCACAGGAGCCGGCCCTTTGACCCACGATGTTCGTGCTGAACATAATGCCAAGTTAAATGAATCTCCGCAGCCTGCTCTTGATACATATCCCTCTATTTGCTGCTAAAGCCTGACAAATACCCCTATAATATCTGACTCCACCATCACTCTAACAGCATGTTCCAGGCACCCACCACCCTAATGTGTAAAAAACCTGCCCCGTACATCTCCTTAATATAATTTCAGATCTCCGGCCCCTGAAGTTTTTATTTGTCATTTCCAATCGCTCTGTAATATTGAACCTGCTTCTGTTATTATTGGCGCTACTGTAGAGTTTCTGCATCATAGCACCAGAGACCTGGGTTCGATCCTGACTACAGGTGCTCTCTGTATAGAGTTTGTGCGTTCTCCCTGTGACCGTGTGGGTTTTCCCCGGGTGCTCCGGTTTCCTACCACACTCCAAAGATGTACAGGTTTGTAGGTTGGTTGGCTTCTGTAAAAATTAACTGATCCCTAGTGTATGGGATAGTCCTAGCGTATGGGAATCACTGGTCGGCGTCGACTTGGTGGGCCGAAGGGCCGGTTTCCGTGCTGTATCTCTAAAGTCGAAAGAACGTTTGCAATTTCTTTCAGATGGTTATAATTCAGGTTAGACATTTCTCCAAGTTATAGAACCAGTAACATATGACATTGTGTTGGCTTTGTATTGCAGGACTAGTAAGGCTTAATATTTTCTTGTCTTTGAGCAGTTGTGGTACTGGAAAGGTCTGAAATACTCTGTTATGTGACGGGTACAGTCTCAGGTACATGCTTCAATTATGTGGTTCAATCCTGTTCAACAGGCAAGCTGAGAAAGAGGTTCCAAACTGCTGAGACTGCAACACAAGATTACATGTATCCTGAACTGCAAAACAGCATCCTAAAGCCAGAGTGAAGTGATTTTGTGACCACTGTAAAAATCAACAGCTCTATACTCCAGGATGAACAGGCCCTTTGGCCCACAATGTCCATACCGAGCTAAACTAAACTAAACCCACGAACAGCACAATCTGCTGTACCAGTGCATAATGAGCCCACTGCCCTTCGATTTAAAGCAAGTCCGCTTCATCTATGACTCACTACTCACTTAGGGCGGCACAGTGGCGGAGCGATAGAGTGGCTGCCTTACAGACCTGGGTTCGATACTGACTGCGGGTGCAGACTCTGTGATTGGCTTCTATAAAACTCCTCTGCATCCTCTTCAAAGCCTGCACATCATTCCTGTAATGAGGCAACCAGAACTGCTTGCAATATTACACATTTTAGTTTTGTCTAGTTTATTGTCATGTGTACCAAATACAGTGAAAGGATTTTTGTTGCGTTCTATCCAGTCAGCGAACAGACTAAACATGATTACAATCAAGCTGTCCACAGTGTGCAGATACAGGATAAAGGGAATAACATTTAGTGGAAGATAAACGCTAGTAAAGTCTGATTAAAAATAGTCCGAGGGTCTGCAATGAAAAATAGATGGTAGGTCTGGACCGCTCTCTAGTTGATGATAGGACCGTTCAGTTGCCTGATGACAGCTGGGAAGAAACTGTCTCTGAATCTGGAGGTGTCCGTTTTCACAATTCTGTACCTCTTGCCTGATGGGAGAGCGGAGAAGAGGGAGTGCCCGGGGTTAGACTTGTCCTTGATTATGCTGGTGGTCTTGCCGAGGCAACGTGATGTGTAGACTGAGTCAATGGAAAGGTGTTTGTTTGTATGATAGTCTTGGCTACCCCCACAATTCTCTGCAATTTGTTGTGGTCTTGGTTGGAGCTGTCAGGAATAACTAGCCCAAAGTTCTCCAATGAGGTAGACGGGTGGTCAGGACCTCTCTCTCTTTGTTGATAGGATGGTTCAGTTGCCTGATAACAGCTGGGCTGAAACTGTCCCTGAATCATGCAGCGGAACCAATGTTTAATAAAGTTTATTAATTGCAGCTGAGCTGAATAAAAGGAGCCAAGTATGAGAATGGGGGAGGGAGTGAAAAGCGTTGCTGAAACTGAGCTATGAATCACTGCGGTGCTCGAAATCAGCATTGAGAGAGAATGCTGAAAATACTTACTCCAGTGAGAGGGGAAAATGGAATTACCTTTTCAGGTCGATGAATTTTCATTAGTCTAACCTGACAACAAAATAAGTAGGAGTAAGCCTTTTGTCCCTTGATCTTCTCAGTTGTCAAACATACAATGTAGAACATGGACCAATACAGAACACGAGCAGGTCCTTCAGCTCACCACATCTGTGCCGAACATGGGACCCTACTAATAAACTACAGCAGCTGATCTGGAAGCTTCGCCCAGCATAATTATCACCTTTGTCAGCAGAAATGAAACCAAATGTTCTTTGATTTGCACCGCGAGGTCCAAATCATTGCACGGGGTCAAAACAATAAGGAATCTCTGATCTGCTGCTGGTAAAGTATTTTAAAGCACATTCCCTGGCCCGCTGTGAAGACGGACCTGGCGGTCACCGGGAGCAAGGATGGACCCAATGGCAACATGTGGTGGCAGGGCTGATTCGCCGCCACGAAGAAGGACCCGGCGGGCCGCTGCCTGCAGGGGAAGCTCGGAGCTGCTGAGCTCGACCCTGAAGACTGGTGAGTCAAGGAGGAGGGAGCCGCTGGCGACGACAGACGCGGAGAGTGGGCCAGTAGGAGAGGGTGTTGCCTCTAGCGTGTTCAAGATTAGCTGCAGGAGGCAACCCCAGGACACAAAGGTGGTTGGACAAGGAGAAAGATGGTGGTTTGCGGGCCTGTTTCCGTGCTGTACCTCTACATTTTATAGTCTACAGAAACGAGAGCACCCGGGTGGTCACATGGAGAATGTGAAAACCCCACACAGAGGCACAGACTTGGTGGGTGGCATGGTACCATTACGCCTATTATGCTGTTTCTGTGCTGTAATCTCTCAAGTCTAAAGGAAGTTAGTAAATAGATGAGACAGAGATTATATAGACATTCCATGCAGTCTAACAGCCAACACAGAGCAACTGGGTCATATGTCCAATTACCGTGCTGTAAATTATACTTAATATTATTTAATCTAAGCAGTAAGTATCTCATTAAGTCCGGAGATTTGGGAATGGAGAGACGAGTCACACACGCGCTGTCATGATGAACATGCTTCACTGATGCTTTTGATGCACTGAGTGTTAATCATAACCCATCACCAGCAACAAATGAAATTGTCTTGAAGAAATGTGATTTCAGATGCTTTAGTTTAATTATGGTGATGTAGTGTTTACAATAAATTTGGTTTACTTAATTAATGCCGGCTGTGAAGTCCAACAATATACTGTAATTGAGAGAAATTGAATTTATTATGATTCCACTGGTTATATAAAAAGTAGGGAGATTATCCATTTCTCATACCACCTTGCTGAGATTTCCTACTCTGCAGCCATTTAAGTTTTAGATGTTTGACAATACAGTGTAGAAACAGGCCCTTCGACCTACCAAGTTTGTGCCAACCAGCTTGATACCATAATAATAATGGTATGGCACAGGAACTACCCTTCGGCCCACAATATTTGTGCCGAACATGACGCCAAGACCAACTTTTACTTTACTATAGACTTTAGACTTTAAAGATACAGCACGGAAACAGGCACTTTTTCCCACCGAGTCCGCACTGACCAGCGATCACCCCTTATGCCAGCACAATCCTCAATACTAGGTACAATTTACAAATTTCCGAAGCCAATTAACCTACAAACCTGCATATCTTTGGAGTGTAGGAGGAAACCGGAGCACAGGGAGAATCTACAAACGCCCATAGTCAGGATCGAACCCGGGTCTCTGGCGCTGTAAGGTTGCAACTCTATTGCTGCACCGCTGTGCTTCCATAATTCCATGCAGTGGTGCAGTGGAAGTGATGCTGCCTTACAGCACCAGAGACCCGGGTTTGATCTTAAATATGGGTGCTGTCTGTATGGAGTATGTACGTTCTTCCTGTGACCGCGTGGGATTTCTCCGGGTGCTCCGCTTTCCTCCCACACTTCAAAGACGTGTGTTTGTAGGTTAATTGGCTTCTGCAAATTGTCCCTAGTGTGTAGGATACAGTGCAGGATAGAACTAATGAGGGATCGTTGGTCGGCGTGGACACAGTGGGCTGAAGGGCCTGTTTCCACGCTGTATCTCTCAACTAAACAAAAACTATAAACATGCCTATAGACATCTGCTTAGCAACACACACCCTCTCCTGTATTCACCTATTACTTGCCATTACGCCAATATGCTGTGTCTCTAAACAAAACTAACCTATACCTGAAACGTCGCTTATCCATCTTCTCCAGGGACGCTAAGTTACTCCAGCACTTTGTGAATTTTTGTGTAAACCAGCATCTACAGTTCCTTGTTGCTCTATTTATAAATGCTCCGATGAGTTGACTTATGAGGAGACGTCGGCTGGCTAGGGTTGTGACTATCAGAAATGAGATGAATGAGAGGGGACGTTATTGAAGCTTATACAAGAACTTACAAACTCCACACAGACAGCACTGGATGTCAGGATTGAACCCAAGCCACTGGGATAATGAGGCCATGCTGTGCCAGCCCGCAATACGCAGAACAAAAAGCCGTTGGGTGCATGACGCCTTCAGAAGAAAGGCCTGTGGTGTTCACTCAAAGAAAGGCGATTAAGCATTCTTTAGTGCTTTTTAAATGAGACTTTCAATTAAAAAGTAATTAAAACAGCAGGACAAAAAAAAAACCTTCCAATTGGTAAGGATCACAGTTATTCACATCTATCAAATATCACTATGGCTAATTACTGCTTTAGTGATGATTAGATATGGCCAACAGTCAAGGATAGACCAGATACTGATGATTAAATGATCAGTAGCTAAGAGGAGTGATGCGATGAGGAAGAGTTTATTTCCTGTCGCCCGTCACAATTGTTTTAGTTTCAATGTCTATCTGTGCTTCCAGTCCAAGGACGTTGACTGAACAGCCAGAGACCAAGACTCAGGGGCAATGGACAGGCACCAATGAACAGCTATAAGACATTGGTGAGACCACACTAGGTACAATATATAGAGAAGATAGACACAAAATGCTGGAGTAACTCAGCGAGACAGGCAACATCTCTGGAGAGAAGGAATGGGTGACGTTTGATACCCTTCTTCAGCATTTTGTGTCTATCTTTATTATCTGCAGTGTAAAGCGGCATCTGCAGTTCCTTCCTAAACACTAAGAATATTGTGCACAATTCTGTTCTCCTATGGCACTAAAATGGGAAGGCTGTGTAAAAGATTAACAAGGACGTTACTGGAATAATCCAGGTGAGTGGGATTACCAAGGATGGGCATGATGGCCAGCAGAGATGCAATGGGCCAAAGTGCCTGTATCTATGCCATTTTATCTCAATTCTATGATCTGAAATATTGACTTCCGGTTTTCACAGATATTGCCAGGCCTGCCAGTGTTTCCAACATTTTGGATTCTCCAATTTTAGGTAACTAATCAACAAAAAAACCCCCTTTTTATTTATTTATTTTCCTTCCCCCTCTCTTTCCTGTGCCCAACTCAGATCCGCTTTCTCCATTCCTTCCTCTAGCTTCACAATTCGTGCTTCTTCTGTTCTTATCACTCACATTGTCTTTTCATCTCTGGTCTTTGTTCGACCATCAGCCTATCAAAACCTCTCTCACCCACATCTATCTATCACTTACCGGGCTTTGTTCTGGTCCTCCATCCTTCTAGCTTTCTCCCCTTCACCTCAATCAGTCTAAAGAAGGGTCCCAACCCAAAACATCACCTATCCATGTTCTCCAGTGATACTGCTTGACCCGCTGAGTTACTCAAGTACTTTGCCTCTTTTAGTTTCAGATTTCCAGCACCTGCAGTTCTTTTGATTTTCAACCTGTAATTCCACCTTTCTATTGGGAGGATGGAGTACAAATAGGTAGAACATAGATTACAGCCACACAAGACACCTTGTGTAGAGAGCAATAGCAACATGAGCAAGTTCCAAATTTAGTTCAGTTTAGTTTAGTTTAGAGATAAACGCGGAAGCAGGTCCTTCAGCCCACCGAGTACGCACTGACCAGCGATTCCCATATACTAGCACTTTCCTACACACTGGGGACAATTTACATTTTTTATCGAAGCCAATTAACTTACAAACCTGTACGTCTCTGGAGTGTGGAAGGAAACCGGAGCACCCAGAGAAAACCCACGCAGTCCCGGGGAGAGCGCACAAACTCCACTTAGACAGCATCCGTAGTTGGGATTGAACCCAGGCCTCTGGTGCTGTGAGGCAGCAACTCTACCACTGCGCCACTGTGCTGAAACAGGGAGAAGGTGAATTTTATGAAGGAGAATTTGATCTTGGAAAATGAAGGGTTAAGTTAGGAAGATAGTTTCTACCAACCTAAAGTCAGAAACGCTTGACTTGATTGAAGGTTATGAGATGTTAAGTGCCATAACTTGCAACAAAGTCAGTGCCCTTCTATCGTAGAGCTGCCAACTATTCAATTAGAACAATGTTTGAAGACTCCAGGAGCTTCAGAACATGTGGTGACTGTTTTGTATCCTCTACCATGGGAAGAGAACCAACTACTAATGCACAAAGTCTTGGGCTGGTGGCTCAGTTACTCAAGCCAGTTGTGCTGGCAACTCACTCACTCACGGCTGGTGGGCTGGCAGTTGACTCACAACTATTCCTTGAAATTCCATTTCAAGCAGGGTGCAAGGCCACCAAATTTCTTACCACTTCAAGCAGGGCACAAGGCCACTAAAGACAGGGAGTCGTGACCTCTCCCTCCTCCATCTTGCAGAGACCGAGCCACGCCCACACTTCTGGGTTTTGTAGTCCCTCCTCCCCTCTCACCAGAAGAGGCGTGACCTTCATGGCATGATTGACAGGAGAGAGAATCTCAACATTTTTTAAACACTAATAACTCTTTTATTTTTCATCGATGGGAAAAATCCTCGGCACCTGATGAGCGGAGGGGGACTCTGAGTAAATGGCCAAAAATCACAGCCGTACATGGTGGCGTGTTTTCTAAATCAATATAAAGCGCAAACAGGAAGTTGTCAAGATTAGACTTTTAATTATAAGAAGGCAAGGCAACTTTAATTTAGCAAGGCAACTTTAATCAGGCAAGGCAACTTTAATCAGGCAAGGCAACTTTAATTAGGCAAGGCAACTTTAATTAGGCAAGGCAACTTTAATTAGGCTAGGCAACTTTAATTAGGCAACACAGCTTTAGCATTTTCAAATCAAAGGCAACATAGCTTTAGCATTTCCAAACCAAAGGCAGCACAGCTTTAGCATTTTCAAACCAAAGGCAACAGCTTTAGCATTTCCAAACCAAAGGCAACACAGCTTTAGCATTTCCAATCCAAAGGCAACACAGCTTTAGCATTTCCAAACCAAAGACAACACAGCTTTAGCATTTCCAAACTATATTTTCAAACCACATTAAGGACACTGACAGGTCAGTAAAACCACTCACAGTTTAGTAGACATGTGTTCAGTGTTATTCACAGCTCAGACTGAGAGACACGACCCTCTCACTCTCCCATTCTGCAGAGACTGACTGAGGCACTCAACACTTCTGGGTTTTATAGTCCCTCCGGAAGGGGGCGTGGCCTTCAGGAGAGCGAATCTCAACATTTTTAAAACACTAATAACTCTTATTTTTCATCGATGGGAAAAATCCTCTTGTCCTGCGCAGCAGAGGGGAACTCTGAGTACGATGGCCAAAAATCACAGCCGTAAGTGGCAGCGTTTTTTTCTAAAATCAATATACAGAACACCAGGAAGTGGTCAAGATCAGACTTTTAGTAATATAGATGGGCCAGCTCCAGGCCAATGGGATTAGTTTAGATGGGACACCTTGGTCGGCATGGAAAAGTTGGGCATTTCAGGTAGTCCCTGCATTCCCTCTTTCAGCGTCCCTCCCCCACCCTAGTCATTCTGCTGGTTCCACTGCTCGCATCCATATATCCCTTTGTTAACAGCTCTTCCATAGCCAACAATGGAACATTGTGGGCTCAATCTTACCTTGTTCTTCAGTGCAGGCTCTGAGTTGTTCCGAACCTTTTCATTCATCTAGTTTCCCTCTCCCCAGCCTCCCAGTCTGAAGAAGGGTCTCGACCCGAAATGTAACCTATTACTTTGCTCCAGAGATGTTGCCTGATCTGCTGCGTTACTCCAGCATTTTGTGTCTATATTAGGCTGAAAGGCCTGTTTTAATGCTATGATTCTAATGTTTGATTAAATGTTTTTTCACTGCAGTAACATTGGCTGCTTGTCTTATTTGTCTTCACATCTATGGAGAATCATGCAATTAAATCTCCAGAAATGCAAAGTAATCAGGTGTGCTAATATACCTCATATTTATACCAAGTTTGCCTGGGATTCTGTGCATTTGAACTACAGTTAGTTTCTAAAACATGGTGCAATGCCTGGCTCTGTTTTAATGCAGTGTTTTCCTGGATAACTGCAGTGCAGAAACAATTAATCAGGCATTAGGAGTTGGTAGGTCTGAGGACGAGTCACAAGCTGTATTTCTTATGGAGGCGCAGCAGAATTGCTGACGTTGGACTCCGGAGTATGTAAATAAACAACAAGCAGCTGGAAGATCTCTGCATAGTCTGCTGTCCTTTGTTTGCCCAGTTATCACCTCTCGCCCTCTGTCGCTCCCCCCTCCCTCTCCCACCTAGCTCTATCTACACATCAACCCCTCATCACCTGCATCCACCTTTCAATTGCCCGCTCCTGCCTCAGCCCCTCCTCCCTCACCTCTTTGGAACATATCTCCCCTCCGCACTTCCAATCCTGAAGCAGTCAGAGAGACGTTGGCCATCTCTCTACCTCCACAGATGCTGCCTGACCCACCGAGTCCCTCCACGCCAACCAACATGCCCCATCTACACCAGTCACAACTGCCTGCGTTTGGTCCATATCACTCTAAACCTATTCTTTCCATGTACCTGTCTAAATGTTTCTTAAATGTTGTGATGGTGCCTGCCTCAACTACCTCCTCCAGCAGCTTGTTGCATATACCTACCCCATTATGTGTAAAAAAAGTTGCCCCTCAGGTTGCTAATACAGTTTTCCCCCTCACCTTAAACCCGTATCCTCTGGTTCTCAATTTCTCTACTCTGAGTAAAAGACACTGCATTCACTCCATCTATTCCCCTCTTGATCTTAGACGCCTCTATAAGATCGCCCCTCATCCTACTGCATTCCAAGGAATAAAGTCCAAGCCTGCCCTACCTCTCCCTATAGCCCAGGCCCTTGCGTTTTGGCAATATACTTGTAAATCTTTTCTGCACGCTTTTCCTGCTTAACAACATGGGACAGCACAGTGGTGCAGCAGTAGAGTTGCTGCCTTACAGATGCAGAGACCCAGGTTCGATTCTGACTATGGGTGCTGTCTGTACAGAGTTTGTACGTTCTCCCTTTGACTGTGTGGGTTTTCTCCAGGTGCTCCGGTTTCCTCACACGCTCCAAAGATGTACAAGTTTGTAGGTTAATTGGCTTCTGTAAAATTGTAATTTGTCCCTGGTGTGTAGGATAGTGTTAATGTATGGGGTGATCGTTGGTGGCCATGGACTCAGTAGGCTGAAGGGCTTGTTTCCACGCTGTATCTCTAAAGTCTAAAGACAACATCTTTCCTATAACAGTGTGACCAAAACAATGTTTCAAATGCGTTTCACTGTAATAATTATTATTCATTATATTTGGTCTGGTGTAATTGAGCGGAATATTTAATATCAATTGGACAGTTAGGCAAAAATTAGGTTTTAGTTTTTAATTAAATATTCATTAACAAAGAAGACAAAAAAAAGAATGAGAGTTGTAGCATTTTTTCAATTAATTTAGCTCCGGACTATCCATATTTGTGTTGTTAGATATTGACCTTTAAATCTGTCAAGACGATGTCCTAAAAAACAAAAAATAAAAAGAGTGACAGTGGAGGAGCAGTTGAGTTGCTGCCAAACAGCACCAGAGTCCCAGGTTCGATCCCGACCAGGGCTGCTGTCTGTACGGAGTTGGTACGTTCTCCCTGTAAGGTTTCTCTGGGTGCTCTGGTTTCTTCCCACACTCCAAAGACCTGCAGATTTGTAGATAATGTTGTCTCTGTAAATTGCCCCTAGTGTGTAGGGAGCGGCTGTGAAAGTGGGATTACATAGATTGAGTGTGAACAGTGGCTGGTGTGAACTTGGCGGCGAAGGGCTGGTTTTCATGCTGTTCCTCTGAAACTAAAACTAAAAACCTAAAATCCTTCAATTAAGGTTTTCAAAAGGAATCTCCTTCCACAGAGGCTGCCTGATCTGCTGAGTGTTTCCATTGCTTTCTGATTTTGTTTCAGATTTCCCGCATCTGAAGTTATTTTGATTTTTGTTTTCTCTATCAATTCCTTAAGCAATGCATCTGAAACTGACACAATTAATTGTACAAATTCAGCCAGAATCTTCAAATTATATGTTGGACGTAAGTAAAAATGTTTATGAAAGAGGTCAGCTCCATGAAATTGAGTTGTTTTTTGCCGTGTGTATTATGGGTTAATGTTTGCTTGCAAATGCCTCAATTTTGTAAAAACACATTTTAATTCATCACTTTTCTAAACAAGCCATTTTTCTTCGAACCTTTTAGCTAGATGTAATAAAACATGTTCGATGTAGTACTTTAATTTAAGTTATGATAGATGACTAAGATAAATATGTGTAATCAGTGAATGTAATTCCAATTTATCATTAATAAAAAATAAAATAATGGAAGGAAAAACATACCGTGATAAATTAATGCTTTTTCACCATAATAAATTGTGTTTTGTTGTATGTGCAATGTATGATTGCCTTCTGGGATAAAATCTGTTATATTTACACTAGTGCTGTGTTGAGCAATGTATGGAATATTTTCTTAACTTGTGAAAATTTGAACTCAACTTATTGAAGTAATACATTATGACCTGCGGTCGTGTGAGATTATGGAGAGTAGTGGACACTGCCCGGTCTATCACGGATACTGACCTCTCCACCATTGAAGGGATCTATACGAGGTACAAAAAGGCTGCCAGCAGCATCAAAGACCCACACCACCCGGGCCATGCTCTCATTTCACTCCTGCCATCGGGAAGAAGGTACTGGAGTCTGAAAATCGCGACAACCTGGTTCAAGAACAGCTTCTTCCCGGCAACTATCAGGTTCTTGAACACTGAACAACACTAACCTCAGCAAGGAAAGACACAAAGTGCCGGAGTAACTCAACGGTTATTAATTTAATGAAATTTATTTTGTTTATTCATAAGCTGCTGCAAGTAAGAAGGGTTCCGACTCGAAATATCACCTATCTACGTTCTCCAGAGATGCTGCCTGACCCACTGAATTACTCCAGCACAATGTGTTGTTTTATGTATTAACCAACATCTGCAGTTATTTGTTTCTACACTAAGAAATTTTATTGTTCCATTGTAGATGCATATGACAATAAAACACTCTTGACAAGCTTGAGGGCTTGCAGCCTAGAAATAAAACATAATGGGGAAGAGAAGGAGAATGTTCAGCCCATAATCAGCCCATTTTCTATTTGATAGGGGATGATCAGCCATGATCACAATGAATGGTGGTGCTGGCTCGAAGGGCCGAATGGCCTCCTCCTGCACCTATTTTCTATGTTTCTAAAGCCTGCTATCCCATTCAATGGTAGACCTGCTATCTTCATATAGATGTCCTTCTCTCATACTACCAAATGCCTCTATTTAACAAACCTCTTGGGGCGGTACAGTGGCGCAGCAGTAGAGTTGTTGCCTTACAGCGCCAGAGACATGGATTCGATCCTGACTATGCTGTTTGTACGGAGTTTGTATGTTCTCCCTGTGACCGTGTGTGTTTTCCCCGGGTTCTCTGGGTTTCCTTTCACACTCCAAAGATGTGCAGGTTTGTAGGTTATTTGGCTCCGGTAAAGATTGTAAATTGTCCTTAGTGTGCAGGATAGTGCTCGTGTATGGGGTAATGGCTGGTCGGTGCGACTCGATGGGCCGAAGGGCCTGTTTCCACGCTGTATCTCTAAAACTAAACTAAATTAAACTGGTGGTCTGACACCTCCTTCAATTCAGACAAGATTACGAGAGCGCACTTGAAATTCCCCCCGGAAGTTCCCCCCAAACCGTGGCGCCTACGCTGAATTTTGGCAGCTGATCTCAACCTCATCATGACTTCCAAGCCTGTTTCTGTGCAGTATCACTAAACTAAAACTAAACTAATCTTATCGAGCTCAGGTTTAGATTTAACCATTAACCCGGCATCAATTGCCATCTGTAGAGTGTAGCTCCATCCTCTATACGTCAAGAGCTTTCTAATATTACTCTTAAAAGGCTCTGATTAGAGCCTCAAGGTCTTTTATCAATTCGCCCCATTTGCCATGTTAAGAGAATTGTTGATCTGTTAACTTTAAGTGCTCAAAGCCTCCATTAAGATAATGTTAGAGAAATTTTAGAAAAATGCATTAGACGATGATGTGCTGTTATCCGACAGAATAATTGGGCCATAATTCGACAGTCGTTCTCTCCTCTCTCAGCCAGAGAGCTGTGGATTCGTGTCAACTGTCGATTCCTCAGTTTGCTTTTATCCTTGCTCAGGAGCAGCTTCTTCCTCTCTGTTATCAGGGTTCCAAACAGTCCTCCATAAGTCTGTCCAATTCTGTCCATGCGTTGCCGTACGATGGCTGCCTCGCCAACGGTCTGTTTCGTCTTTTTCCTTCTTTGTGTTTTTAGTTTGTTGCAAAATGTATGTTTTAGTTTATCTTTAGTTTTGTATTATGTGGGGGGTGGTGGGTGAAACTTTTATAATCTCTTTCCTCGACGGAGAAACTTTCTCCGTGTCATATCTCTGTCTGCATTGCGGCGTAACATCGTGGAGCTGGCACCTCTGGCTGGGACCTCGGGAGCTCCAACCGCGGGAGCCTGCGGACTTTGACATCCTGGAGCTCGCGGTCCCTGGTTAGAGACCGACTTTGGGAGCGGGAGCTTCGACCGCCCCGACGCAGGAGCTTCGATCGGCGGCTGCGGGACCTTTAATCGCCCCGACTGCAGATGGTTCGACTCCCCCGACCACGAGAGAAAAGGAGGAAAGAAGATAAGACTTTATTGCCTTCCATCACAGTGGGAAATGGGGAGGAGCTGCTGTGCTGGATGTTTATGTCAATTTTTTATGTAGTTGTGTCTCGATGCTTTTTTGGTATGACTATTGCAAACCAAATTCCTCATATGTTACAAAACATACTTGGCTAATAAATAACAATTATGATTACGATTATGATTATGAATTTACCAATATTTTTAAACCCAGTCCGCCACTGCCTCTATCCCATTGTGGACATTGGACTTTGTCTCTGGAACTGATGCATTACAATGCTAAGAACTATCTTCTGCCCTCAGTATCTTCCCCTTTGCTCTATCTGTTGTACTTTAAAAAAAAAAGACAGATAGTGCTGGTGTAACTCAACGGATCAGGCAGCATCTCTTGTCAAATAGAATGGGTGACGTTTCTGTTTGAAGAAGGGTCCCGACCTAAAACCTCATCCCATCCCTACATGCCCCATTGATATTCCACTTTGCTCTATGCCTCAGTCTACTAATTGCGCTAGCTTCCTTTTCTTCATCCTATCTGAACCAGACACTATTTTGTCCACTCCTATCTCCTCTCGTAGGGCACAAAGAGCTGGGTAAACTCGGCTAAAACTAAGCCCAGCCAGCATCCCTGGAGAACATTAACTTTCCAGCCCTTTGTGTTCTACACAAGCTTCCAGATCCTGAAAAACCTGGTGTCTCTCACAGTGGTGCAGTGGTAGAGCTGCTGCCTCATAGCGCCAGAGACCCGGGTTCGATCCTGACTACCAGTGCTGTCTGTATGGAGTTTGCACGTTCTCTCTGTAAAACATAGAAACATAGAAACATAGAAATTAGGTGCAGGAGTAGGCCATTCGGCCCTTCGAGCCTGCACCGCCATTCAATATGATCATGGCTGATCATCCAACTCAGTATCCCGTACCTGCCTTCTCTCCATACCCTCTGATCCCCTTAGCCACAAGGGCCACATCTAACTCCCTCTTAAATATAGCCAATGAACTGGCCTCGACTACTCTCTGTGGCAGGGAGTTCCAGAGATTCACCACTCTCTGTGTGAAAAAAGTTCTTCTCATCTCGGTTTTAAAAGACCTCCCCCTTATCCTTAAGCTGTGACCCCTTGTCCTGGACCTCCCCAACATCGGGAGCAATCTTCCTGCATCTAGCCTGTCCAACCCCTTAAGAATTTTGTAAGTTTCTATAAGATCCCCTCTCAATCTCCTAAATTCCAGAGAGTACAAACCAAGTCTATCCAGTCTTTCTTCATAAGACAGTCCTGACATACCAGGAATCAGTCTGGTGAACCTTCTCTGCACTCCCTCTATGGCAATAATGTCCTTCCTCAGATTTGGAGACCAAAACTGTATGCAATACTCCAGGTGTGGTCTCACCAAGACCCTGTACAACTGCAGTAGAACCTCCCTGCTCCTATACTCAAATCCTTTTGCTATGAAAGCTAACATACCATTCGCTTTCTTCACTGCCTGCTGCACCTGCATGCCCACTTTCAATGACTGGTGTACCATGACACCCAGGTCTCGCTGCATCTCCCCTTTTCCTAGTCGGCCACCATTTAGATAATAGTCTGCTTTCCTGTTTTTGCCACCAAAATGGATAACCTCACATTTATCCACATTATACTGCATCTGCCAAACATTTGCCCACTCACCCAGCCTATCCAAGTCACCTTGCAGTCTCCTAGCATCCTCCTCACAGCTAACACTGCCCCCCAGCTTAGTGTCATCCGCAAACTTGGAGATATTGCCTTCAATTCCCTCATCCAGATCATTAATATATATTGTAAATAGCTGGGGTCCCAGCACTGAGCCTTGCGGTACCTCACTAGTCACTGCCTGCCATTGTGAAAAGGACCCGTTTACTCCTACTCTTTGCTTCCTGTTTGCCAGCCAGTTCTCTATCCACATCAATACTGAACCCCCAATGCCGTGTGCTTTAAGTTTGTAAACTAATCTCTTATGTGGGACCTTGTCGAAAGCCTTCTGGAAGTCCAGATACACCACATCCACTGGTTCTCCCCTATCCACGCTACTAGTTACATCCTCGAAAAATTCTATAAGATTCGTCAGACATGATTTACCTTTTGTAAATCCATGCTGACTTTGTCCAATGATTTCACCACTTTCCAAATGTGCTGCTATCCCATCTTTAATAACTGACTCTAGCAGTTTCCCCACTACCGATGTTAGACTAACTGGTCTGTAATTCCCCGTTTTCTCTCTCCCTCCCTTCTTAAAAAGAGGGGTTACGTTTGCTACCCGCCAATAGAATGGGTGACGTTTCTGTTTGAAGAAGGGTCCCGACCTAAAACCTCATCCCATCCCTACATGCCCCATTGAGTAACCACATGAGTTTCCTCCGGGTGCTCCAGTTTTCTCCCACACTCCAAAGACATGCGGGTTTGTAGGTTAATTGGCCTCTGTAAATTGCCCTTTGTGTGTAGGGGGTGGATGATTAAGCGGGATAACTTAGAACTAGTGTGAACGGGCGATCGACAGTCGGCGTGGAATCAGTGTGCTTAGATTTGTTTTGTTTTGAGATACAGCGTGGAAACAGGCTCTTGGGACCATCGAGTCCATGCCGACTAGTAATCCCCGTACACTACCATTACACACCAGCAACAATTTACAGTCTTTATCAAAGCCAATTAACCTACAAGCTTGTACGTCTTTGGAGTTTGGGAGGAAATCAGAGCACCCGGAGGAAACCCACGCGGTCACTAGTAGTACGCACAAAATCCGTACAGACAGCCACCGATGTCAGGATTGAACCCACATCTCTGGCGCTGTAAGGCAGCAACTCTACCACTGCACCAACATGCCGCCCGCTTAAGAGCCTGTTTCCACGCTGTATCTCCAAACTAAACAAATGCAAACTTGATATACTGTATACCACCCACTAGCTAATCCCTTTGCAAATGTTTGCCAGCAGCTGTTTTTCTGGTAGCCTCTCGTAGAAGGCAGTGGAGGGGCAGAATCTACCTCCAGCTATATCCCGCAAGAACAAATGTTCTCCTTTGTTTGGAGTGGAAGCAGGCGTGAGTGACAGCTTCGCCTCAGATTAATAGCAACGGCACTCAATTTCATATTTGCTTCAGCAATGCTCTCTGCCAGAATCTTAATGGGTTTCAGCTGCAGATGTGAATCAACTCACAACTAGGGCCAACTTTGCTTTCCCTATCTGTGCTGGAAGACAAGAGACCACATAGGAATGTACAAAACAACATTCCAGTCTCTGTGCCGCCATGCTCGAAAGCTATGGCCATTTCCCCTCATTTAAGTGGATCACACATGTGATAGAGTCATAGAGCGTGGGACCTTCCGCCCAACTTGCCCCTGCTGACCAATATACGATACGATAAAACTTTATTTATCCCAGGAAGGAAATCGATCTGCCAAACAGTCCTAAAAACACAAAATACATGAAACATGAAATTAAAGTGACGTGTGAAAAGGATTGGGGGATGTGCAAATATTGAGGAGGTGGAGAGGGAAGGGAGTCAGTCTCAGTCTACCCCATGACAGAACGGGAGTAACGTTTGATAGCCACAGGGAAGAAGGATCTCCTGCGGCGTTCCGTCCTGCATCTTGGTTCACCGTCTGTTGCTGAAGGTACTCCTCAGGTTGACCAGTGTGTCATGGAGGGGGTGAGCTGGATTATCCAAGATGCTCCGCAGTTGTCCCATCTGCTGAGCATCTTGTCCCATCCACACTCATCCTACCTATCCACGTTTGACCTATATCCCTCTAAACCTATCCTATCCATGTACCTGTCTAAATGTTTCTTAAACGTTACGATAGTACCTGCCTCAACTACCTCCTCTGGCAGCTCGTTCCGTACACCCACCACACACTGTGTGAAAGAGTTACCCCTTTAAATCTTTTTCCCCTCGGCCTAAACCTACGTCCTCTGGTACTCAATTCCTCTACTCTGTGCAAGGGACTCTGTGCGTCAACCTGATCTATTCCTCTCATGTTCTCTTGACAGGTCAGACCGCATCTGCGGAAGGAGAAACGGTTGATGCTTCCGATCCAAGACCCTTTATCCTCCACCGCTGTGCGTGGAAATGAATTCCACAGATTCACCACCCTCTAGCTAAAGCTTCATTTTTGTTGAGCTAGCATTGCCAAAATGGGCTGAATGGTCTCAATCTGATGAAATAATAGACCGTGCCTAAAAGACTTGGTTCCTGCTGTTATCCCCCCATGGATGCAGAGACATGGATAGTGGGTGTAGAGGGAGACAGATGGGATTAAAGGCAGGATGAAAGAGACTAAACTTAAACAACGATCCAGTTACATATGAGATGAATCACGAGGAAAATATTTTTTAATAAGCCATGTTTTGCACCGCACATGACCATTTTGGAATTTTTAAATGCTGATGAGCATCTGCGGAATTTAATTTAAGCAGCTACTTAATCTGTGATTGAATGATAAAATAGCATTTGTTCAGACTGGGCAAGCTTAAGGCTAGACCAAATATCAGAACGATATGTTTACTTCAAGGGGCAGATTTCATCATGTCTTATTATTTGTGCTTCCATTTAAAAAATTGCAATGAAACTGAAGTGTCACTAGACAAATACAATGACACCGAATCATAGAGAAGGCATCTTTGAAGGAAATGGACAGGACAGGTTATTTTTTCAATGGGTTTATTTTGTTTATTTTAGTTTCGTTTATTGTCACGTGTACCGAGGCACAGTGAAAAGCTTTTTGTTGTTGTGCTATCCAGTCAGCGGAGAGACTGCACATGATTAGCCAGTCTGAAGAAGGGTTCTGACCCAGAACATCATCCATCCGTTTTCTCCAGAGATGCTGCCTGACTAGCTGAGTTACCCTAGCACTTTGGGCCCACCTTCAGTATAAATCAGCATCTGCAGTTCCTTTCCACACATACTTGATTACAATAGAGGCGTTCACAGTGTACAGAAACAGGATAAAGGGAATAATCTTTGGTGCAAGATAAAGACTAATAAAGTCAGATTAAAGATAGTCCAAGGGTTTCCAATGAGGTGGATGGTAGATGAGAACAACTCTCAAGTTGTTGATAGGGTGGTTCCGTCGGCTGGGAGGACACTGTCCCTGAATCAGGAGGTGTGCGTTTTCACACTTCGTACCTCATGCCTGCTGGGAGGGAAAGGAAAAGGGAGTGGCCGGGGTGAGACTCATCCTGGTTTACCCTGGTGGCCCTGCTGAGGCAGCATGAATTTGGAAACAGATATGAGAGTGACATTTAAGAGGCTTTTGAGGCTGAATGATAGATGGGTACAGGAGGTGGGGGGGTGGGGGTAGGGGGGGGGGTGGGGGTGGGGGGGGAGGTGATTGACAAATGGGTGGATAAGGGCAAGAGATGAAAAGGGAACAAAAGGGTGTCTAAAAGGAGGCAAGGAAGCAAAAGTGTGTTAGATAAGGGGAGGAGTGAAATGTAAAGGAAATATAGGTGGAAGTAGATGGGGGGGAGGGAGAGGGAGAAGTGAAGGGGGGGTGGGGCATTGATTTGAAATGTCAACAGTTTTTTTCTCCCCACACCTGCATAAGTCATAGAAGCAAAATTAGCCCATTCGGCCCATCAAGATTACTCCACCATTCAGTCATGGCTGATCTATCTTTCCCTCTCAACCCCATTCTCCTGCCTTCTCCCCATATCGCCTGACACCCTCAGTAATCAAGAACCTATCAATCTTTGCCTTAAAAATACCCAGTGATATGGTCTCCTCAGCCGTCTGTGGCAATGAATTCCACAGATTCACACCCTCTGTATAAAGAGATTCCACGTCACCTCCTTTCCTGCTTGTTTTGTTGAGCAACGGCAGGTACTACCTGCCAGGCTTTGTGCTGCCCCTCCTCCCTTTCACCTTCCTTCCCCCCTTTCTTCCCCCAATACCCTCTCCATACAATGTCTGAATAAGTGTACCAAAGCTGTCCATGTTCTCCAGAGATGCTGCCTGACCCGCTGAGTTACTCCAGCACTTCGTGTCATTTTTTTAGCACTGCATGCAAATCACGTGCAGGGTTCCTCCTTCCTTTGTGCTGGGCTTGATCGATTTCAGTCAGTGAAAAGCATTGGTAGGTCTAACCATTACCTGAGGATATGTCAGCAGGACATTACACTCTGCACATTGCGGCATCCGAGATAAATGCGGATTCCCTGTCAAGCTGTGGCTTCTAAAGAGCGCTTCTAATTGTCTGACAATCAACATGTTGGCGGATGAGTGGTGTTATTTACAGCGTACCGTTTTAGATGCACTGATATAAAGAGCTCCCAGCTATTTTACAGAATACATTGAGGAACAAGTGGTCTTGGAATTTTGATTTAAAATTTACAATCACACAAATAGGAGGAATCTCAATCGTTATCCATTTTGTGTAATCTGTGGTTCTATGGGTTGTGCTATGCTTCATAGTCACACAGAATGGAAACACGCCCTTCAGCCCAACTAGTCCATGCCCCTTCTTAGCTGGTCCCATCTGCCTGTGTTTGGACCATACCCTATCCCTGACCTAGCCATGTGCCTGTCCAAATGTATTATACATATGTCTGTTATAGTACCTGCCTCATCTACCTCCTCTGGCAGCTCGTTCCACATACCCACCACGCTTCTGACAAATCGTTCTTCAGACTTATTTCTGATAAATCATTCAATGTATTATGTTTAGGGCGGTACAGTGGTGCAGCACTGGAGTTGCTGCCTTCCAGCGCCAGAGAACTGGGTTCGATCCTGACAACGGGTGCTGTCTGTACGGAATTTGCACGTTCCCCCTGTGACTGCGTGGGCTTTCTCCTGCTCCGGTTTCCTCCCACATTCCAAAGAAATGCAGGTTTGTAGGTTAACTGGCTTCTGTAAATTGTGTAGAATAGAACTAGTGGATGGGTGATTGTTGGTCGGTGCAGACTCAGTGGGACAAAGGGCCTATTTTACTTCGGAGTCACGTGAGTGACTACGTGAAGAACCCCGCTTACGACGCATGCGTGTCATATCGCTACACGCATTGCAACGAGTCACAGCAGGGGGAACAACGTTCCCCTAGTGGAGAATTTGAAAGTCGGGAGCAGCAGGTAAGAGACTCTGCGTTCCTTCCACTTACCTTTTAGGTGGAGACATGGACCGGATCCATGAAGGCTGCGGAAAACTGGCGAGGGAGAACCGCGGAGTGCGGGCAGCCGGCAGCAGCAGCAATGGCACGCGAAACTTCCGGAGAGGAAACAGCTGTGCCCGACTTCGCTCCCGCACCGGCAAAATTCACTTCTCGGCCGGGCGGGAAGCGAAGCAAAAGACGTCCCATATGCCAGTCTCAAGCGAGCCTGGCTTGGAGCAGTCGCTAGCGGCCAGTGCCGAGATTACCGGGGGAACAGCGGTGGACCTACATGGAGCAGCCGGAAGCGGCCAGGAAACGTTAGCATAAGGGCCGGTGCAGCCGGCTGCGGGACGAGGACAGTCCGCAAACCAGTGCCCGTGAGTACCGGGGACGGGAAGAGCGGGCATATGGGAGAGAGCAGCAGACTGCGGACCGGCTGCAGGAATGGGTGCAGCCGAGAACGTCTAGTGCCAGTGAGCACAAAGACCGTTTGGTGCAGTTGCTGGAGGAGCTCCTCCATGGTGGCAGTCCCAGAAATATGGAGGCTAGCCACAGTGGGCAAGAGGTAAGTCCCACAGCGGTACCCCGTGTGGGGCCGCAAGATATCTCTTACTCCTCGGAGGAGAGTGGGCAGGACCAAATTTGGTCAGACCCTGACCAAGGCACAGGTTTACATAACCCTGAAGGAGGGGAGAAAGGAAAACTGCTTGATATGGTGGCCGAGTTTTTTCAACCAAATCAAACTGGGGCAGATTTGGATTCTAGGATGGCAGCCAGTATAAATTATATGTCTGACCATCAGTTACAAACACAAACCTTTACAGAGACTCTGGCTAGACATCTGCCCCCAGGGAATTGTAATTCTCTACAAGTACCCAGCGTGAACCAATGTATATGGAAGCATATGGGGAAGGCCACCCGAACACACGACTTGAAAATCCAGAAAGCCTTAAAAGGGCTTACAGCGGGGATCACAGCCTTTGCCCGCACCCTGGAGAAAACAGAATTAACAAAGGATCACCAGGACGCTTTAGCTTTGTTCTGTAATGTCCAATTTGAGCTGAATAGCATGAGGAAGAGTGCTATTCAGCCAGCATTAGACCCGAAGTTCGCGGGTGATTTGCAAACAGAGAGCCCTCAAACCTCCAACCCTATTGTTTGGAAAAGATTTATTTAAACAGGTTAAAGAGCTTGATGAGGAATCAAAGACATTGGGGCTCATTAAGACTAGTGCAAAGTCTTACTTTGGGCAAAGATACCAACCATATGGACCTCCTAGAAGAGGGGCGTTTAGCGGTGGCAGTGCTAAACCCAGATACAACCCGCAGCAGCCTTTTTTAGCGTATGGCCAGGGACGACCACCCTGGAAGATGCGGGAGCCTCAACCTCCAACACAACCTCTAAAAACAGAGCCCCCCTTTACAAAGAAACCAAGGAAATAATTCAAAAACCACCAGTAACCATGGAGGTAGGTGGGTCTGGTTCTCTTATAATAAAGGGGAGCACGAGAGTTGGAGGGAGGCTGCAATATTATACGAAAGAATGGAATAAGATCACAAGAGACTCATATATTCTAAACAGTATTCAGGGTTATCTAATAGAATTTATTCATTAAAATAACCTTCCAGTGCAACATACACCAGAAGGCACTTCGTACTCACTGGAAGCCGAACAATCTATAGCTCACATCGAGCTGCAAAGATTGCATACAATAGGCGTAGTTGAGCCTACAATACATGAGCCATTAGAATTTGTACCTAACATATTTATTAAAAATAAAAAAGATGGGGGTTGCCGGATAATCATTGATCTGTCAACCCTAAACACATTTGTTCAATATGTTCATTTAAGATGGATACCTTTATCACTGCTAAGAATTAGTGTCAACAGGGTGCTATATGGCAAGCATTCACTTAAAAGATGCTTACTATACAGTACCCATTAGAGGTGAACACAGACGGTATTTGAAATTTAACTGGATGGGGTCAACATAACCATAGGATATGGCATATCTAGACGACATTTTCATTGTTGGCAAAACTTACGGATTGGTTGGGGAGCCACTAATTCCGTTTCTAGCTGTGGAGGGAGATGGAAGACACAGGAGGCAGTTTTACTTAACACACGTGGTATAAATTACCTAGAGATGTTAGGGGCTTTTTATGGCCTTAAGTCATATTGCTCAGGCATTGAGCACCAGCATGTTTGGTTACAAATTGATAATACCACTGTGGTGGCATATATAAATTATATGGGTGGAAATATATCGACATCTTGTGATGAATTGGCAAATTCAATTTGGCTATGGTGTATCCAAAGATATATTTGGATATCAGCTACATACCTACCAGGGAAACTAAATTCAGTGGCAGACACCAGGTCACGTAAATTTAAGGAAAACACGGAATGGATGTTGAATAAAAAGGTATTTGCTGTAATTACAGCAAAATATGGTACACCAGATATTGATCTTTTTGCGTCCAGGTTGAATCACCGACTACCAAGGTATGTGTCATGGGAACCAGACCATGGGGCAGAAGCAACAGATGCATTCTCTCTGCATTGGGGGAAATGGGTTTTTATGCATTTCTTCCTTTTCTGCCTCATCAATCGGGTACTAAGGAAAATTAATTAAGATTCGGCATCTGGGATTCTCAAAGTACCCGATTGGCCTACTCAACCATGGTTCTCGGTTATACAGGGAATGGTATTAGAACCATGTACCATTATGAGGCATAGCCCTAATTTACTAATTCATCCAGTAACACAGGGTAGTCACCCATGCCGTAATAGTATGAATTTGTTGATTTGTAGAGTCTGAAAGACCCACTACTTGGCATGGGACTGTCAGACAGAACTATGAATATGATCATATCAGCTCAAAGACTGTCAACAAAAAAGCAGTACTTAGGACACATCAAAAAATGGGGGAAGTACTGCTTTGATAACAACCTTGATCAAAGAGCCAAGGACATTCCGGCTGTATTGGAATTTTTGACAAGCCTGCATTGTGATGAAGGATTAGGCTACAGTACCATCAATAGTGCCAGAAGTGCTCTTTCCAATTATTTATCGCTAGGAACGGAGCGGCACTCAGTGGGAACGCACCCCCTGGTAACTAAACTCATGAGGGGCATATTTAATGCGAAACTCCCTAAAACCAGGTACTCCCGAATCTGGGATGTGGGTGTCGTTTTGACCATGCTGAGAAGCTGGTCGCCTACTACAGCATTATCACTTGAAAAACTCACTATGAAGATGGTTATGCTGATGGCGTTGGTTACTGCACAACGAGTCCAGTCATTACACAAACTGAGGCTGGACTGCTTGATGATCTGCCCTGAAAAACTGGTGTTTGTCATTAATGATCTCATAAAACAAAATAGACCGGGGTCATCGGGGCAAGTAATAGAATTTATGGCGTACCCGAATGACGAACGCCTGTGTATAGTCACACATATCCTACTATACATGGAATACACAAAAATTATTCGAGGGCAGGAAATGGCTCTGCTGATTTCATACAAGAAACCACACAAAAGGGTGACGACCCAGACTATCTCAAGGTGGCTGAAAAATGTCTTAAAGATGGCGGGGATAGACACTAATGTTTTAAATCTCACTCCACCAGGGCTGCAGCAACATCCGCAGCAAAAAATCTGGAGGTGCCAACAGACCAAATCCTCAGGATGGCAGGATGGTCATCTGAGAAGACATTTCAGAGGTTTTATAACAAACCAGTTTTGGATCTATCATCGTTTTCAGAAAGACTCTTACGTTCAATAATATAATTTGCCCAAAAAACCAATGGGCTATGATTTCAATTTAATAAATTATTTTTTTCGTAACATCATACAGTTTTGTATGGAGGTGTTTTAAAAATTGTTAACAATACTTCTCCCAATAATCAAGGCAGACGTGAAGCATGGACTCGTTCCACGGCATGAGGTCACAGAGCTTTAAAATCTTCACGTAGTCACTCACGTGACTCCGAAGTAAAATAGTAAGATTAAACGAGAACTTACCAGTTTGAAGTTTGATCTGTATTTTATGAGGAGGAACGTTGAGGGAATACGTGCCCTCCGCTCCCACCCTCCTATGATCATATCATAAACTGGTATCTCTTTCATAATCTTACTATGTTAGGTCATTATAGGATATCTGTGAGCTTTGAAGAATGACACGCATGCGTCGTAAGCGGGGTTCTTCACGTATTCCCTCAACGTTCCTCCTCATAAAATACAGATCAAACTTCAAACTGGTAAGTTCTCGTTTAATCTTACTATTTTCTCACTGTATCTCTAAAAACTAAAACAAGAACTAAACTAATTGTCCTTCATACCTCCTCCTGATTACTCATTCCATGTACTCACCACCAACCACCTTATTACAGTAGGTTAAAAAGTGAGGATCCTTTTCCCGTATTATGTATGTCTAAGACTAGAGGCTATATGTTTAAGGAGGGTAGGATTATCGATGGGATCTGAGAGGCAATTTTTTCACACAGAGAATGCTGGACTATGAAACAGCTAACAATGGCCTGTTTCCTTTATCATTGTTACTTTTTTGCATATCTTTAATTCATCGTTCTACGTATATCTCTCTACATCACCGTCTATATCTCTTGTTTCCCTTTCCTGGGACTTTCAGTCTGAAGAAGGCTCTCAACCCAAAACGTCACCCATTCCCTCTCTCCAGAGATGCTGCCTTTCCCACTGAGTTACTCCGGCTTTTTGTGTCTATCTTTGGTTTAAACCAGCATCTGCATTTCCTTCCTACACATCTGAAGTATCAAGTCAAATCAAGTTGAGTTCATTGTCATACGCACAAGTATGGTGGGCTACAGGTACAATGAAAATCGTTCTTGAGCAGACAACACATAAAAAATTAATTATACAGTTTAAACCTAACATTTTGTAAGACAATAAAGGAAACAAATCTATGCAAAAAAAGACACGAGTGAAAAACACAATTAGAAGAAAACGTCCATAGTAGACAATGGACTATGAACTTTTGATCCTACCTCAAAAAAATGAATACCACAGACCAAATGAACACTTGCCCTTCTATATAGCATGTAATAGAGTAGGAAAAGGTCTAGTGTTCCATTTTTGAGGTAGGAATAGGGTTGTGTGGGTCGGTTCAAGAACCAGATGGTTGTAGGAAAGTAGCTGTTCCTGAACCTGGTGGTGTGGGACATCAGACTTTCGTACCTCCTGCCCGACGGTAGCAGTGAGAAGAGGGCAAGGCCCAGATGATGGAGATCCTTGATGATAGACGACACCGCCCAGATGATGGAGATCCTTGATGATAGATGACACCGCCTTCTTGCAACCCTTGCACTTGTTTTTTCCTGCACTTTCTCTGAAGCTGCAATACAATATTCTGGACTCTGTTTATCTTCTCTCTTACACTACCAGATGTAGTCATGTTTGGTAGGATCTGCCTGGATAGCATGCAAAACCAAGTTTTTCACAGAAGATAGACAAAAAAAGCTGGAGTAACTCTGTGGGTCATTTCGCATCTCTGGAGAAAACGAATAGGTGGTGTTTCGGGTCGGAACCCTTCTTCAGACTGAGAGTCAGGGGAAAGGGAAATGAAAGATATAGACAGTGATATAGAGAGATATAGAACAAATGAATGAAAGATATACAAAAACGTAACGATACGATACGGTAAAACTTTATTAATCCCTGGAGGGAAACTGGCCATTATTAGCTGTGGGCTAGTTGAAAATAAGTTGCAGACAATGAGACTCAACAAGTATCTTCACAGGTACACAAAAATGCTGGAGAAACTCAGCGGGTGCAGCAGCATCTATGGAGCGAAGGAAATAGGTGACGTTTCGGGCCAAAACCCTTCTTCAGACTGATGTAGATGTAGATGTAGATGTAGGTTTAGTTTAATTCAGAGATACAGCGCGGAAACAGGCCTTTCGGCATTGACCAGCAATCCCATCTCATTAACACTATCCTACACACACCAGGGCCAATTTACACTTACACCAAGCCAATTAACCTACAATTAGGTTAACCTGTAAATAGTCTTTGGAGTGTGGGAGGAAACCAAAGATCTCGGAGAAAACCCGTGCGGTCATGGGGAGAACGTACAAACACCGTACAGACAGTATCCGTAGTCGGGATTGAAACCGGGTCTCTGGCGCTGCAAGCGCGGTAAGGCAGCAACTCTACCGCTGCACCACCATGCCGCATGGAGATAAAGGAACATGCAAGCAAGGCATTTGAAGCCACTTTTAAACCAACAATGAGGTGGATCAGACCTTAAAGACCGAAAGTCCCCTCTAGCACCTCATTCGTAACACATCAACAGCAAATTACGACTCTGAATATGCAGCAAATGACTGTGACATTTCATAGTTAGATGTAGAAGAGTGTCAATATGAAATTATTAATCTAAGGAAGATAACGGCTTGTGAGGCGAAAGATAATGAATTAAATTATTTAAATAAATTATCTAATTAAAAACCGCAGCAGAGTACACTAGCTGTAATTAAATTTACACATGCAATCCAATTATTTGGCAAGCAGTTCACCAACAGAGAAACAAAACTTCCTGAGTTGACATTTAAGGTTTCTAAGAATATTAATGATGATTTGGGGCACAGGAAATATATTCATCAGGGAACAATTGCAGTCAACAATGACCTTGAAGAAAGAGGTGGCGCAGTAGTAGAGCTGCTTCCTCTCAGCACAAAGACCCGGGTTAGATCCTGACCTCAGCTGCTATCTTAGTGGAGTTTGCACTTTCGCCTGGTGACCGCATGGGTTTCCTCCGATGCTTCGGTTTCCACCACATCCTAAGGACGTGCAGGTTTTTTAAGTTAATCAGCCTCTGAAAATTGCCCCTGGTGTGTAGGGAGTGGTTAAGAAAGTAGGATCATAGAGAACTCGTGTGAATGGGTATCGATAGTCGGTGTGGACTCGGTGGGCCGTAGGGAATGTTTCCATGCTATATTTCTAAACTAAACTAATGGAAGGAGGTCTGACCCATCAGATTAAGTGAGGGACTGATAGAGTAGCACTGTGTAATTTTGAATGTTAGTGTAGTTTAGAGATACGGCATTGAAAAAAGCCCTTTGGCCCACCGAGTCCACACTAACCATTGATCACCCGTTCACACTAGTTCTATGTTATCCTGCTTTCTCATCCACTCCAGCACTCTAGGGGCAGTTTATGGAGGGCCAATTGACCTACAAACCCGCTCGTCTTTGGGATATGGGAGGAAACTGTAGCACCCGGAGAAAACCCACACAGCCACAGGAGGAACATGCAAACTCCATACAGACAGCACCCGAGGCCAGGACCGAACCCGGGTTACTGGCTCTACCCTCTGCGCCATAGTGCCGCCTAATTGATTAATAGTTAACCCAGGCTCAAATCGCCTGTTGAAATTACCCCATGGCACAAGCAGTCTGGATAAGAATGTGCAGGGAATGGAGGGACATGGATAACATGCAGGCAGAGGAGATTTGTTTAACTTGCCATCATGTTGGTTGGGACATTGTGGGCTGAAGGGCCCGTTCTTGTGCTGTATTTTTCTATGTGCAATGATGTATGCACTCTCTATGAAGGGGCCCGATGAGTTTTTTATATCTCTGTCACTGATACTATTTTATTCCAGATCTATTTGGTTTTAAATTTGTTAGGATCCAATTTAATCTTTTCAAAGCAATAATCCAGGCCTCTACATACCAAGCCAGTAATATAATTCAAGATATTACTTTTTCCCCTGTACTGATGTTCCATTGTAAATTTCCTATTTTCCTTGCATAACTTACCAAGTCATTTATTGCACCTCATATGGATTTAATATAGAGTGAGCCAGACATGGAACCTGAGAGATCCTTGCAGAAAATCTGTGCAAATTTTTCTTTGTTTCTGAATGACAACACTTGATCATATCTCAACGCCTAATTCCTTTCACCCAAAGGCAAACAGAAATTAAATATTCTGAAACATGTCAGTAACCTTTAGAATTACAATTAAGAGGGAGACAAAAACATTGAGCAATTCAGCCAGATTGATCCAGGAAAGGAAGGCAATGGGATTTAGGAGTGAAAGGGGCTATTGTGTGCCTGGACTACATTCTTAACTGAATGATTGATGCAGGATGGAGAGGAGGAAAAAAAACCACACCGTGGATCATTGGTATTTACATCAGCTTGGGAGAATAAGAAAGCAAGATGTGTTTACTCTTGCCGTTGACTTCTGTTGAAGAAATATGAGTTTTATGCAATAAAGGTCAAACCATGCCTAAACTGTGTTCAACCATGTTTGGCTTAAAGTGTGACAAATGACAAGATGCCAAACCTAGTTGACTTACTAAATTATGCGGATGGGTATTGGCAATAGAGTCACTCACAATTGGCAATTGGCACGGTCTCTCACAATGCCAGAGGCCCTGGTTCGATCCTGATCTCTGGTACTGGCGGTGTGGAGTTTGCATGTTCTCCCTGTGACCGCGAGTATCCTCTGGCTGCCCCAGTTTTCATAAGTTCATAAGTTATAGTAGCAGAATTAGGCCATTCGGCGCATCAAGTCTACTCTGCCATTCAATCATGGCCGATCCAACTTTCCCTCAACCCCATTTTCCTGCCTTCTCACCATAACCGCTGACACCCGTACTAATCAAGAATCTGTCAATCTTTGCCTTAAACATATCCATTGACTTTGCCTCCACAGCCGCCTTTGGCAATGAATCCCACAGATTCACCACTCTCCGACTAAAGAAATTCCTCCTCGTCTCCTTTTTAAAGGTGCTTCATTTTATTCTGTGGCTATGGCCTCTGGTCCTAGACTCTACCATTAGTGGAAAATCCTCTTCATATCCACTCTATCCAGGCCTTTCACTATTCGGTAAGTTTCAGTGAGGTCCACCCTGATCCTTCTAAAATCCTTGCAGTTTTCTCCCATAATGCAAAGATATGCCAGACAGTAGGCTAATTGGCCACTGTAAAATTGCCCCAAGTGTGCAGCTTAGTTCAGTTTTGTTGAGAGATACAGGATGGAAACAGGCCCTTCAGCCCACCGATTCCACGCTGACAATCAAATTTCCGTTCACACTAGTTCTATGGTATCCCACTTTTGCATCAAGCCATCCATAGTGTACAGTTACAAAATAAAGAGAATAATATTTAGTGCAAGATATCACTAAATGAGGTAGATGGGAAGTCAATATCACTAGTTGTTGATAGGGTAGTTCAGTTGCCTTTGTACCTTTTGCCTGATGCGAGAGGGGAGAAGAGGGAGTGACCGGGGCGAGACTGTCCTTGGTTGGTGGCCTTGACAGGAATTTTAGCAAAGTTTTATTCAATTAGAAAAGAGAAACTATGAACAATCTATCAGACTTCTTTGAGTATCTCTCTCCACAGATGCTGCCTGACCCGCTGAGTGTTTCCGGCACTTTCTGTTTTTATTGCGGAATTCCAGCATCTGCAGACTTTCGATTTTCACTTAAATATAGTGCCTTTCACCCGAATAAGTGCCATCGACAGACCTTGTCAGCGTAGCCCTTGTTCTAATCCATTGAGAGGCAGCGGTTTGTGTTTGGCAGGCTGCCACGGGGTTATGTTAAATAAACAGATGACAGGACTGAAGTTTAGCAGCCTGGCATTAATAGGACGGTGAGTCAGCCTATTGCTAAAGATCAAATGCAAGACTTGAGCTGGCATGCAGCAAGCAGCCGAGGCAGGAGCATCACCCGCTGAGACCGTAAAATAAAATAAAATCCAAAGTCAATAAATCCTTTCAATTTCCACACAATCCAGGGAGATGGGATTTAGAGATTCAGAGATCTGCTTGACAATGGGATTTTTTTCTGGCAAGGTTTCATGAATATATTTATGGGCACATGATGCATTGATTCCGCTAGAGGTGGGAACAGGTCTTCCCAAAGAAAGGGTGTAACAGGCCTTGTCTGTTTAACATGAGCGCCAGATGGTTCAATGGTTCAATGGTGCTCTATTTGTCACAAGTGCAACTGCATAGTGAATTTTTTTTGCATATGTTACGCAAGTGGGCGCCATCATGTTTTGGCGCCATTGCCACAGTCCAAGGTCTAGTCAGCCCATGCGCGCGATGTGCTGGAGTGGTTCCCATGAACCGACGTCCCTCTTCTATCCTCAACCGGCCAACTTTGTTTCCCAGGGACGCCTCCTGCAGCCGACCTTGATGGTGTTGGCTGCAGTACCCTGGTTCACCCTCTTTTGCTCCTTGTTTCCGACATTTCCAGCTCCCTCCTGGTCATGCCGACCGACGAGCCTTCGGGCAGGAGAATGGGGTTAGGAGGGAGAGATAGATCTGCCATGATCAAATGGAGGAGTAGACTTGAGGGGGCGAATGGCCTAATGCTACTCCTATCACTTATGACCTTATAACCTTATGACGTGACGTTGGGATTTCCAGGCGGGCACCGCGGCCGCGACACCTTGGGAAAGTTCCGTGAAGGCATGGGACAGCACCTTGTGAAGGGACCGCAGGGATCGTCAGAAGTGAATGGTACGAGCAAGTTCACGGGACTGGGGGCAGCCTCCCAAGGCGAGCCGTGGCCATATCCCAACTGGCTGGCTCGCTTGCCGCGGAACTGGGAACACGCCCGGAGAGAGAGGCCATGGAGAGGAGGATGGACTGAGATGGCGGCAGACGCTGGACAAAAGGCTCAGGGGTAAGGTGGGGTCTTACCTTCTGCACCTTCAAGGTCGGATGTGGCAGGTCCCCATCGGGGAACAAGGGCTGAAGGAGAGAGACAACAGTTCGCAAGACAATGGAATTAATACGACACCTGCAACGGGCTTTTGTGGCCAGCTGCAGCTAGGCCTGCAAAATGACGTAAAAATGGCAATTCTTGCGAATGGTCAATGGGCTGTTCTGCGCATTCTGTACTAACCGGGGGACTGTCCTTATGCATGGTGAGAGTCTTGCATGCAAACAAGGTATTTCACTGCATCATGGTACATCTGATAATAAAGATACCATGGAACCTTTGAACCATGGTGGTGCAGCTGATAGAGCTGCTGCCTCACAACTTCAAACACCTTTCCTGGTCCTTCTTCTCCCCGCTCCCCTGGAACAGAAGGTTCAGGAGCTTGAAAGCACATACCACTAATCTCAGGAATAGCTTCATCTCCTCTGTTATCAGGCTTTTGAAAGATACTTATGGACCAGATAAGATCTGGTGAAGCTGCTTGGGGTCTGGAACAGCTTCTTCCCCTCTGTTATCAGGCTTCTGAACATTCTGACCTTTCCATAAGCTAGGGTATTATCCAATTCACCTCTATCCCATTGCGGACATTGTTCCTTGTCTCTGGAACTGGTGCACCACAATACTGTGAATTTTACTTTGGAGTCACGTGAGTGACTACGTGAAGAACCTGTCCAGCACGCATGCGCGACATTGCGTTCGCGCAGATGCAACAGCGACGAACGGGAATACAGGCGCTCCCGCTACAAGCCTGAAGGAACGGACCGTTAGGTAAGTACTTACCTACAGGTTAAACTCGCGACTTTGCCTCTCTTTGTTGCTCCAGGGGAACTGGAGACAGCAAAGCAGCACAGAGGGAAGCGGCCCCCGTTCGACTCCAGGGAAGGAACGTCCCGTCAGTGGAGGGGGGAGAGGTGGCAACGGGACCGCACACGCTGCGGTCCACAAACACGGGTACTGGGGAAACTCAAAACCGGCCAGTAACCCCTGCATCTCCTGACAAGGAGACTCGCCGCCCGAGAACCGCTGAAATGCCGCCCGAAAACGGCAGACAGCCTCTATCAGCAAAGCCAGCAACCAAACCTCGGGCTGGAGACTGACACAGAAGATGGAATCGGCACTTCAAACGAGAACAAGTAAGTGTCTGTTCTCCAAGTCAGAGTAAGGTTATGGAGCCAAAAACTCCAGCGAGACTTGCCTCAGGAGCAGGGGCAAGTCCGCCAAGGGAGCATAACACTCCCACTACAGTGCCTACAGCACTGGCCATCTCCCTTGTCGAGGGATCGATGGCGACCAGGGCTAGGCTGGTCAAGAAGAGGGGTCACTAGCTGAAGCATATCGGGAGTATGCTTGAGGTATAGGATCAGGAAGAGCTGCTGGGTGTGGCCGCTATGTGGCTCCACCACTAGCGAGATGGCCTTTTCAGTCTCAACTGACGGCCAGTTTACTACCTGTTCTTTTCAAAACCTCTCCAAGACAGGTAGTCATGAGGCGTTGGTTTCATCACGCCTCCCCTAAATTGCATTTACTCAAAGTGCCCACAGTTATTGGGGGGTACATTGAGCATAGCTTTTTAAAAACCCAAATATCTTAAATTGCATTTGATATCCCTGACGTCGGCTATCATTTTCGCATGCTCATTCCAGAGGGGCAGGGTAGTATGGCAAAACACCTGACCCTACTGTTCACAGATGCTCCGCAACTTCTCAGGAAGTTATAAAACCTGCCCTCAACTTAAAAAATTTACAGGACTGTGAGAACGCCGACCTCACAACCACAGATCCTGCTATCTGGCTAAGTTATCAAACCAAGCCTAAGAAACTGGACGAAGTATCCAAAAATTTGGCATCAAGAGGGCAGGGCCTGGAATGAGCACCACACAAAACCAGACAGCAGTGCCTCTACGCATCCACCAGTAGGCGTCTACTTAAGAGTACTGGTGAAAGCTCGGGGCCCGCATGCCAACCCCCAGTAAGCCCTTTCAGGCCAGGGTCCAGAGCGGGCCCCATGGAAAATGCGCCACCCCCAACAACACCATCCCTACAGACAAGGAACCAGAAACCGAAGAAATGAACACACCACCAAACAACAGTGAAGACAGATAAGTATGGTTTCTACCATCACATAAAGGTGAAGGGTTTGTACTAACAGAGGGGGGGGGGGGGGGGGGGGGGAATCACACCTGGTTGGGAAGCTATCACTCTTGGTAGTTATATACCAAAAAATATTCAAGGGGAATAGAATTAATATCTTGCCACCAGTTCAGCTTGCACCCCAAAGGGTCTACCCTCCCACTAAGAAACATGAGGGTCTAGCTACTGGGAAAGATATACCAGGGGTCATAAGAAATCTCATATGAGCCTTTGGTACCAAAAAACCCCAAGATGGTGAATGTCGCCCCATCATTGATTAACCACTTGAGTATTTCACCAGGTATACCCACTTATGGAATTTGTGACTACCACCATGGATTCCAAGGATACTTTATGGTAGACATCGACTTTAAAGATGCATACTATTCAGTACCCTTTTATATAAGATTTTGGATATACCACAATTTACCTGGATGGGGCAACCATGGCGAGCATTGCCACTTTTCATTCACTGCACATCTCGCATATGTATGTGACAAATAAACTTGACTTGACTTGATTTGAGTTGACTTATTATTGAATTGGCTTATATGAGCCGAAGCTATTCCAGGGGGGGGGGGGGTGACGTTTGTGTAGAGCTATATGTGTTGAGTCCATTTTCTTTATTTGTTAACCTTTTTCTATGGTATGCAAATGTATTATCTATTTTTGTAAAGCACTTTGGTGTCAATGCGAGTTGACTTAAAACGTGCTATATAAATAAAACTTACTTACTATTGGGCGAGCATATTGTTCAGTAGTGCACCATTTTGCATGTTCGTTTATAAATTAACAACATCACAGTGGTGGCATATACCAAACCACTTGGGCGGAATAAAATCGATATTATGTGACAATTTATTTAACATTTGGTAACCGTATGTCGTCAAACATGTTTGACCATCAGTAACTTACCTATCAGGTGAGCTAAATACTGTAAACGAACATTTAAACCAAAAGTATTTGCTGAGATTACAAAGCAATATGGACACCAGATATCGATTACCTTATATTCCAATTGAATCGCCACGTACCAATGTATGTCGCATGAAACCAACTCAAGGCAGCGGCATGGATACATTTCCGCGTATTGAGGTGGGGGGGGGGGGGGGGGAAGTAATCTCTATGTTCTCCCCTTCTTTCTACCTCATCAATAGGTACTACGGTCTTATCAGTCGGGTACTACGCAAAATACAGTGGACTAAACCCACAGTCATGGTTCCCAATGGTCCTCGACATGGTCATCAAAACCCTATGATTCCCAATAGCCTAGGCTTATCAACCCACCCAGTTCAGGCATAAACCATCTATGCCACGATAAACTACTAGGTTGCAGGAAGAAAGGGCCTGGATTACAGAATTGGGAAGACCACTGCTGGGCCTGGATCAGACAGCACTATCAACATGATGACAGCATTCCGTCGCATATCCACTAGGGAACATGCCTGGGAAGAAACTGCTCAAACTCAGGAACTACACATTCAACTACAACAAAACCTGTACTGGAGTTCCTGGCAGGCCTTCACCACAATGAAGGACTCAGCTACTGCGCCATCAATATAGCCAGAAGTACTCTGTCAGCCTACTCAACTCAGGCACCACGACAACAGGGAAAGGGTACCACCCACTGGTGATCAAATTCAGGAGAGGTATATTCAATTCCCATTCCCCAGAACTAGGTACACCCAAATTGGGAAGTCAGTGAGGTCCTGACGTACCTTAGGGGATGATCACCAGCCAGGTCCCTCACCCTGGAACAGCCTACCCTGAAGATGGATATGCTGATGGCCTTACCTCAGCACAAAGACCCAGTTCTTCCATCTACTGCGATTGGACAACATGGTGATAACACCAGATAGTGTCACATTTTCCATTCAGTGGCTGGCCAAACAGAGCAGACCAGGAACATCAGGTCCAGTCATGGAATTCCGGGCATACCCACCTGAACCACGGTTATGTGTCATGACCCACTTAATGAACTACATTGACACAATAAGAAATACCCGAGGGAGAGGGAAAAGCCTTATGAGTCAGCCACAAGAAACCTCATGGTCGGGTGACGAGCTAAACTACCTCTAGTGGCTCAAGCAGGTACTGGGAGTTGCTGGAGTAAATACTAACGTGTATAAATCTTATTCCACCAGGGCAGCTTCCACGTCAGTGACTAAGAGGATGGACGTGCCTATGGACCACATCCTGGCTACAGCGGGGTGGTCTAGGGAGTATACGTTCCAAACTTTGTAACAAGCCGCTGGCAGAACCTGTATCGGTTGCAGAAAGAACATTAGAATCTGCAAATATATAATTTAAGCCCGGGGGAGCATTTGTCTTGTTATTGTTGATAACACCATTTTTGTTTTACAAACAGATTCATGGTTGATTACGATAACATACTTCCTCACTCGAATGACTTCGGCAGCGAGTTAAGTATGAACTGTTACACGGCTTGAAATCACAGAGCTTTAAAATCTTCACGTAGTCACTCACGTGACTCCGAAGTAAAATAGTACGATTAAACGAGAACTTACCAGTTTGAAGTTTGATCTGTATTTTATGAGGAGTTGCGATGAGGGATTACGTGCCCTCCGCTCCCACCCTCAATAATAGAGCTCAAACTGGTAACTAAGCTCTCCTTTTCTTTACTATATTTATTTCAATTACTGTCTGTCTGTGATTCCACACCGCTGCTTTGAAGTATGTCGCGCATACGTGCTGGACGGGTTCTTCACGTAATCCCTCATCGTAACTCCTCATAAAATACAGATCAAACTTCAAACTGGTAAGTTCTCGTTTAATCTTACTATTATATTCTGCAATCCATATATTCCCCTTTGCTCTACCTTTTGTACTTGATCTTAATTTGATTGTATTTATGTATTGTATCATCTGATTTGATTGAATAGAATGCAAAATAAAGCTTTTCGCTCTACCTCAGTACATGTGACAATAATAAACCTAAATCTGAACCTAAGCCTAAACCCAGCATCAGTCTGGAACTGGGGTGATGTCTGTGTGGAGTTTGCATGCCTTCTCTGCGACAGTGTTGGTTTCCTCCCACGTTCCCAGGGCTGTAAAAAGAAGGCACAAAGTGTTGGAGTAATTCAGTGGGCCAGGCTGCTTCCCTGGAGAACATGGATCGGCGGCCTGAAGAATCGTCCAGAACCGTGAGATCACCTATCCATGTTCTCCAGGGATGCTGTCTGATCCATTAAGTTATTCAAGCACTTTGTGCCTTTAAAAAAAAAAAACCCAGCACCTGCAGTTCCTCATTTCTCTCAAGGGCATTAGGTTGGTAGGTTAATTGGGCGCTGTCAATTGATATTGGTATTGGTTTATTATTGTCAAGTGTACCAACAGTGAAAAGCTTTGTTTGCATGCTATCCAGTCAAATCATGCTATACTAGTGGACAATCAAGGACAACAGGTAGTGCAAAGAGAAACATACCAGAGTGCAGAATATAACAGGTGACGTTTCAGTTACAGTAAATGTGCACGGACCACAATGGTGTGTGGGTGAGTGGTTGAATCTGGGGTGAATTCATTACAATGTGGGGAGTTTATATATTTAAAAAAATGGGATTCATGTTAGATTTTTCAAAGAAAGGGAAAAGGAGGAAGAGGAGCCCGAGGGCTGAGGGAGAGCTAGGAAGGGGAGGAGACAGCAAGGGCTAACAGAATTGTGAGAATTCAATGTTCATGCCACCAGGATGCAAACTCCCCAAGTGGAATATGAGGTGCTGTTCCTCCAATTTCCGGTGGTGCTCACTCTGGCCATGGAGGAGGCCCAGGACAGAGAGGTCGGATACGGAATGGGAGGGGGAGTTGAAGTGCTGAGTCACCGGGAGATCAGGTTGGTTAATGCGGACCGAGCTGAGGTGTTCGGCGAAACGATCGGCAAGCCTACGCTTGGTCTCACCGATGTAGAAACCGGTATAAGGGTTGGCATGGGTATGATGGGTGTAAAGGCCTGTTATTGTACCGTAGAGCTCTATGAAACCACGACTGCCCATCTACAAGGCACAATGAGAGTCTGGCATTTCTGCATCTTTATTAATCCAGTCTCCAGTGTAACCGTGTGTTTCTCTGCACATCAGAGACAAAATCTGCGAATATCCAGGCCTGTGCATGATTTATTCTTCTGCTGGAACTGGCAGGCTCTGGGTCCACGCAATTTAATTTCCTCAGTTTCTCTCTTCGCACCTTATCGCCTCTAATCGGACCCTCGATCTGTGCTCTTTCTTTGGATTCGATCGGGCTGTGAGATGTGGCTTCTTAAAGCAGCCACTCATAAATTAAACCTGCAGACGGACTGACGCAAACTTGAAGGGACGTGATGCCTGGATCAACGTTGTATAACATGAAAAGCCTGTTTGTCATATTTTTAAAGGATATATAAGACCTGGAAAATGCTACTTTTGAATACATAGAGTCATAGATTCATACAGCGTGGAAACAGGCCCTTTGGCTTACCTTGCCCACACCGATCAACATGCCCAACCTATACCTCCTAACCTATCCTATCCATGTACCGGTCTAAATGTTTCTCAAACGTTGTGATAGTATCTGCCTCAAGTACCTCCACCGGCAGCTTGTTCCATTCACCCACCACACTTTGTGTAAAAAAGTTGACCCTCAGGTTCCCATTCATTATTTCACCTCACCTTAAACCTAGGCGTCTCCCTATTAAATTAAATTAAATTTCTTTATTTATATAGCACATTTTTAGTCAACTTGCATTGACCCCAAAGTGCTTCACATAATTACATCCACACACACAGGCAAAGGTGGGTGAAGTGTCTTGCCCAAGGACACACACAGGCAAAGGTGGGTGAAGTGTCTTGCCCAAGGACACAACGACAGTATGCACTCCAAGCGGGATTCGAACCAGCTACCTTCCGGTTGCCAGCCGAACACTTAGCCCATTGTGCCATCTGTCGTCCCTACCCTCGGTACAAGAACTGTTCCAGAGCCGCTGTCTGAAAAAAGCTCAGAGAATTGCTAAGGACAAACTGCACCCCCTCCACATACATCTGGATCTCCTGCCATCAGGCAAGAGATACCGAAGCATCAAAGCCCGGACTACAAGACTGCTAAACAGCTTCCTACCACAGGCTGTGAGGCTGCTAAACAGTCACTCTGTACTCACAGTCACTTGATTCTGCGGCTGGCACGGACACTTTAATAACTGGCACTGGCCACTCAAATCAGCTGCCCCAGACATTTTTATGATTGGTTTATTGTATTTTAACGTTGTGTTTTACCTGTTTTTAACTATTTATACTGTTCCATCAGGGACTGGATTGTTTTTAGTGTTATTATGTGTGAAATGTTTTAAATTTCATGTGCGATGCTCCGCTATTCCCTGGGAAACGTCTTTTCATTTTGCACTGTACAACTGATGCTTGCAAGATGACAATAAAGGTTGATTGATTGGATTGATTGATGATTTCTGGTTCTCAATTTCCCTACACTAAGCAAAATACTTTGTGTGTTTATCCAATTTATTCCTCTCATGATCTTGTACACCTCTATAAGATCACCCTGTATGGTCCTGCATTCCAAAGAATGAAGTCCTGGCCTGTTCAACCTCTCTCTATAGCTCAGGCCCTCGAGCAACATCCTCGTAAATCTTTTCTGCACCCTATCCAGCTTAACAATGTCTTTCCTATATTAGGGTCACAACAAGTAAACACTATACTTTAAATGTGGCCTCACCAATGTCTTGCACAAATGTAACATGACCTCCCAACCTTCCAGTAGCAGGGTGACCAAAACTGAACACAGTGCTCTGAATGTGGACTCTCCAATATCTTGTACAATTGTAGTATGACCTCCCAACGTAGTTTGAAACCCATCAAAGTGTCCATTGAGATTTATTCATTCTCTCCACTTTTTCTGATGACTGATTCCCCGATTCCAGCAGCTGCTGTCTCTTGTGTCTCCATTTAAGTGCTCCATTGCGAAATCTCCTCAAGGTATGCCGACTTTGAAGAAGTTCTTCTCATGTCTACCGCTGCACCACTCTTTAGTTTAGTTTATTGTCACGTCCAGCGAGGTACAGTGCAAGGCTTTTTTGTTGTGTGCTATTCAGTCAGCGGAAAGACTATACATGATAACAATCAACAGTGTACAGATACAGGATAAAGGGAATAACGTTTTGTGCAACATAAGGTCCAGTAATGTCCGATTAAAGATAGTCTGAGGGTCTCCAATGAGGTAGATGGTAGGCCAGGACCACTCTCTAGTTGCTGATAGGATGGTTCAGTGGCTTGATAGCAGCTGGTAAGAAACTGTCCATGAATCTGGAGGTGTGCATTTTCACATTTCTGTGCCTCTTTCCTGATGTCATTTGGCTTTTGATTTTCTCGCTATTTTAACTAAGATGAGAACACAGTCTCCTGTGGGAGATGCAGAGAGAAGATCCGAAATGAAAGATGAATCTGGGTTTGCTTTTTTTAAAGATGAGACTTTTAGTAATAATATAGATGTGTGGCACAAGTTTTTTACACAGAGAGTGGTGGGGACCCAGAACGCATTGCTCGGAGTGGTGATGGAGGCAAATACGATGGTGGCATTTATGAGGTTTTTACATAAGCACGTGGCAGTGCAGGGAATAGAGGGATATAGATCATGTCCAGGTAGACGTGGATCAGTTTAACGGCAGCATGTTAAACTGGTCAATTATACTGGTGGCCTTGCCGAGGTAGTGTACATTGTAGTGTAGTCAATGAAAGGGCGGATGGTTTGTGTGATGGTCTGGGCTGCGTCCACAATTCTCTGCAATTTCTTGTAGTTCTGGACGGAGCTGTTCCCAAACCATGTTGTGATGCATCCTGATAAAATGCTTTCTACAGCACATCTGTAGAAGTTGGTGAGAGTTGTTGGGGACATGCCAAATTTCCTACACCTTCTAAATAAGAAGTGTTGGTGGACTTTCTTGGCCACTGCTATGATATGGTTGGTCGAGGGCAAGTTGCTGGTGATATTTACTCATAGGAATCTGAAGCTTTCATCCATCTCTACTTCGGCAGCATCCATGTAAACTGAGGTACGTGTACCACTTCACTTCCTGAACCACCAGGTTCAGATACAACTACATTCCTATATCTATTAGGTTATTGAACCTCTACAGGTGTCAGAGGTTATGGGAGAAAGCAGGGGAATGGGGTTAGGAGGGAGAGATAGATCAGCCATGATTGAAAGGCGGAGTAGACTTGATGGGCAAAATGGCCTAATTCTATTTCTATTCCTTATGACCTTATGACCTGCACAACCCTAATCCTATCTTGACAACAGAACACTTTGGACCACCTCTTGCGCTACCATGGACTTTTTTAGTTTGATTTAGTTTAGAGATATAGCATGGAAACAGGCCCTTCTGCCCACCAAGCCCATGCCGACCAACGATCACCGATACACTAGTTCTAACATACAAACTTCGGACAATTTTTACAGAAGCCAATCAACCTACAACCTGCACTTCTTTGGTATGTGAGTGGATACCGGAGCACCCAGAGGAAATCCACACAGTCACAGGGAGAACGTGCAAACTTCGTATAAACATCACCCATAGTCAGGATGGAAGCCAGGTCTCTGGCACTGTGAGGCAGCAACTCTACTGCTGCACCACTGTGCCACCTGCTTGTTTATCTTTCTAATTGTTTATGCACTAATGTCTCATTTTTTACACAATCTTTCTTTTAGAAATTTTATGCATAATTTATGTATGATTTCCTTATAATTTGTGTGTGTGTTTTTCTGGATCCATGTATTTGTGATGCTGCTGCAAGCAAGATTTTCATTGTGGCCTTATCTCGCCGTAATTGTGCCTATATCAATAAACCTGACTTGACGTGACTTGGCTGCAATGATTCTCTTATAAAACTGTTTCCTCCTCTCAATCAAGGTGACAGCGAGCTCACTGGGAAGCATCCAACATAGGTTTAGTATCTGCCTAACTACAGCTGCTCCTCAACTTACGATGGGGCTATGTTCCGATAAACCCATCGTAAATCGAAAATATCTTAAGTCGAAAATGCATTTAACACACCTAACCTACCAAACATTCTCGTGTTTTCGTATTTCGAATTCTGAATTTTGATCTTTACCCGGGCTAGCGATATGCTGTACGATACTCTCTCGTGAAGCTGGGCAACAGCAGCGATACGTATCGTGATCGCGTGGCTGACTGGGAACTGCCGTTGCTCAGTGTCATGAGAGAGTATCGTACCGCATATCACTAGTCATGGAAAAGATCAAAATTCAAAATTCGAAGTATGGTTTCTACTGAATGTGTATCACTTTTGCACCTTCAGAAATTCAAAATATTGTAAGTCGAGGAGCATCTGTAGTCCCTCAGTGATAATTATGCTAAAGAAAGCTCATGAATGCTTCTACTTAGAAGATTCAGGCGATTCAGTATGTTGACGATTAGTGAAAGGCTTGGATAGAGTGGATGTGGAGAGGATGTATCCACTAGTGGGAGAGTCTAGGACATGTGGTCATAGCCTCAGAATTAAAGGACGTTCCTTTAGGAAGGAGATGAGGAGGAATTTATTTTGTCAGAGGGTGGTGAATCTGTGGTGTCATTGTCATTTGGCCCCCTTGAGGTCCAAACGAAATGTAGTTTCTGCAGCCATACATTACAAAACAAAAAGACCCGATTCACCACCCGCAATTCTTTGCCACAGAAGGTGGTGGAGGCCAAGTCAATGGATATTTTTAAAGCAGAGAAAGATAGATTCTTGATTAGTACATGTGTCAGGGGTTATGGTGTGAAGGCAGGAGATGGGGTTAGGAGGGAGAGAGATTGATCAGCCAGGATTGAATAGCAGTGTAGACGATGACCTAATTCTGCTCCTATCACTTATGACCTTATGACCTTATTATACTCTCTTGAACCTCTACAGGTGACTGGTGCCATCATGGCTTGGTTTGACAACTCAAACTTCCATGATCCCTTCAATAGGGTATAAGGTGACACAGCAGTACAGTTGCTGCCTTCCAGCACCAGAGACCTGGGTTCGATCCTCACTTCGGGTGCTGTCTGTAAGGAGTTTGTACATTCTACCTATGAACACGTGAATTTTCTCCGGGTGCTCCGGTTTCCCTCCACATTCCAAATTGGTGTCTGTAAATTATCCCTAGTGTGTAGGATAGAACTAGTGTATCGGTGACTATTGATCAGGGTGTACTCGGTGGGCCGAAGGGTCTTTTTCAACGCTGTATCTGTAAATTAAACTAAAGGCTACTGAGCTGTAAAGGCACTGACAACTTTTCACGATCTTGTATTTACTGCTTGTACCATTAAATACTCTGGAAGTTGACTTCAATGTATTCTTGCAACCTGTTTGTGGAGCCTAAGGTACTAATCTAATATGGGGACCAACTTTTCACTAAAAACTGCAAGGGCAGCAAGCCCTCGGTTTAACATTCTCTACTGTGTTTTTTTTATTTTAAATGGATAGGAAAGGTGTATGGTCTTTGCACTATGTCCAGAACTGACATTGTGAGCCGAATGGTCTGTACTTGTGCTAGACCATTCCGGCTTCTATCTTCTTCTTCTTGCGTATGGTGTGCACAGCCTAAAGTTGTAGGTCAACTTGTTCTATTTGATCTTGTTTGTGCTCATCGGGTTGATTGCATTAGTCGAAACAGGGCAGACCACATGAAGGTTGCAATCTCCCACCCCCTAGGTTCTATGTTTAGAATGGATAGGAAATGTTTAGAGGGATATGAGCCAAACATGAGCAAAAATAACTAGCTTAGATGGTTTAGGTTTAGGTTTTGGCTTATTATTGTCATGTGCATTGAGGTAGAGTGGAAAACCTTGTTTAGCATGCTATCCAATCAACTAGTAAGTAGAATTAAGGAATTGCAGATGCTGGTTTACAAATAAAGACACAAAGATCTGGAGTAACTTAGCAGGTCAGGCAGCATTTTTGCAGAACATGGATTGGTGGGGTTTTGGTTCGAGACCCTTCTTCAGACTGTGTGATGGGTCCGAAGAAGAGTCCACACCTGAACATCACCCATCCCTGTACCCCAGGGATGCTGCCCGACCTGCTGAGTTACTCCAGCACTTTGGATCTTTTTTCAAATCAAATAATAACAATGAAGCTCAACGCAAGTACAACAGGTAGAACAACATGTGTAGTAAGGAACTGCAGACGCTGGTCGACACTGAAGATAAACACAAAATTCTGAATTAACTCAGCGGGTCAATGCTGAGTTACTCCAGCATTTTGTCTCCATCAACAGGCAGAGCAACATGGGCGAGTTGGGCCGAAGGGCCTGTACGATTCTATGACTATGACTTTAAACCATTGGATGCTTCACATGTAATGTTAAAAAGATCTGAAGCACTTGGAGACTTAAAAGCATTAAAAATTTAATATGCACAAGGAAAATAAAAAAAACTATATGAGCCACCCTTGACCTATTGGATTCAGATGAGTGATGAATAATGGAAATCAAACACATGGAAATAGACTGCTCTTTCTTTTAAACATTTTTATCTTTTGGTTGACTTATTTGCAATTCTTTCCAGTAATGCAATTAATGAAGTGATGGAAATGTATTAATATGAACTGATGCTATTAAACCACAAGAAGGTCTCATTCCCAGGTGCACTTTGCCTGCTGTGCGCATGGAATTTTAAAAGGATGTCACTTTAATGATATTTTCCTTTTCTTGAATTTCATAGCCCACATTCAATGGTGTTCACATCCTTAAATGAAAATGCTATTGTGGATCTGAAGAATTGGCCTGCATTATTTTCGTTCCCCTGTGATACATGAAGGAGTTCTTAACTAACTTTGAATGAACGCTCCAGGCCTTTCTTCTGAAGGTGCCCTCGTGCTTTGAACAGCGTTTAATTTAGTTTGGTTCAGAGATACAGTGCGAAAACAGGCCCTATGGCCCATACAAGTCCAAGCCGACCAGCGATCGCCACATACTAACACTATCCTACACACACTTGCCACAGAAGGCTGTGGAGGCCAAGTCAATGGATATTTTTAAGGTGGAGATTCATAGGCTCTTGATTACTAAGGGTGTCAAGGGTTATGTGGAGAAAACAAGAGAATAGGGTTGAGAGGGAAGATAGATCAGCCATGACTGAATGGCGGAATAGGCTTGATGGGCCGAATGGCCTAATTCTGCTCCTACAATTTATGAACATGAACTAGGGATAACTAAGCCAATTTGCCTACAAACCAGCACATCTTTTGATTTTGAAAGGAAACCGGAACACCCGGAGAAAATCCATGCAGTCACAGGGAGAACAAACAAACTCCATACAGGCAGCACCCATAATCAAGATCGAACCCGGGTCTCTGTTGCTGCAAGGCAGCAATTCTACCGCTGTGCCACTGTGCCATATTGTGATGTGGCACTGTGGTGCAGCACTGCCTCACTACCCCGGAGGCCTGGGCTCAATCCTGACCTCTGGTGTCATCCGTGTGGAGTTTGCATGTTCTTGTATACTTTTCCGTCATGTCACCCCTCATTCATCTAATTTCTGTTAATTACAATGCTAGCTAATCAACATATTTTGTCATCTACCCAAGTATTTATAAATATAGAAAGAAGAACTGCAGGTGCAAAAAAATACACAAAATGCTGGGGTAACTCAGTGAGTCAGGCAACATCTCCGGAGAACATGGATAGGTGATGTTCATATGCATCTACAGTTCCTACATGAAGGTTTCTGTATGAAGGAATTCTTCCTCAGCTTGGAACCTGATACAGGGATGGATAAACTGAGCGCATATCACAGGGGTCACGTCCTCCCAATCAATACTCCTATTTCTCTCAATTCCCTGAATATCTGTAAATATATATGTTGCCTAAATGTTTAAACAGACCCTTTGGCCCACCATGCCTTTGCCGACCATGATGCCAATTGAAATTGCACATTTGTCTGCACATTGTCTCTATCCCTTCATTCGCTATCTGTTCACACGTGTGCTGACAGTAAGTGCTCGTTTAGTTTAGTTTATAAATACAACATGAAAACAGGCCGGTTGGCCCACCGGGTCCACGCCGACCAGTAGATCACCCATACACTAGTTCTATCCTATACACGAGGGACAATTTACAGAAACCAATTAACCTACAGCTTTGGAGTGTGGGAGGAAACCGGAGCCACTGGAGAAAACCCACGCGGTTACAGTGAGAATGTACAAACTCCATACAGACAGAGCTTGACGCGAGGTTGGAACCCGAGTCTCTGACATTAGTGTTATGAAAACTGTGTGCGATATGCAAGTCATAGAATCAAAAAGGCATAGTCATATAGCCCTTTGGCACAACTCGTCCATCGACCAACATGCTCCACCTAAGTTGGTTCCATTTGCCTGCATCTGAACTATATGCCTCGAAACCTATCCTATCCATGTCCAAATGTCTTTTAATTGTTGCTAGAGTGATCCATGTACTTTCCAAGTACCTCTAAATCTTTCTTATTCATGTACCTGTCCAAGTGTCTTTTAAATGTTGTTATTATATCTGCCTCAACTACCTACTCTGGCAGCTTGTTCCATATACCCACCACTCTCTGAGTGCAAAAGTTGCCCCTGAGATTCCTGATAAATCATTCCCCTCTCACCTTAAACCTGAGTCCTCTAGTTCTTGATTCCCCTACCCTGGGGGAAAGTGTGCATTCACCCTACCTATTCCCCTCATGAATGTATATACCGCTATAAGATAGTAAGATTAAACGAGAACTTACCAGTTCGAAGTTTGATCATTATTTTATGAGGAGTACGTTGAGGGAATACGTGAAGAACCCCGCCAGGACGCATGCATGTCATTCTTCAAAGCAGCGGTGTGAAATCACAGATAACTGTAATGACTTAAACATAGTAAGATTAGAGAAAGAAATACCAGTTGAGTATATGATCATGGGTGGGAGCGGAGGGCACGTATTCCCTCAACGCACTCCTCATAAAATAATGATCAAACTTCGAACTGGTAAGTTCTCGTTTAATCTTACTATTTTACTTCGGAGTCACGTGAGTGACTACATGAAGATTTCAAGGCTCTGTGATTTCATGCCGTGGAAACGAGTCCATGCATCACATCTGCCTTAATGACTGTAGGAGGAATTGTGTCAACATAATTTAGACATGAATCCGACATTAAAATCCATGAAATTTATTAACACAAATTATAACCCCTATTTATGGGGTAAATTAAATTACAGAACTTAAAATTGTTTCTGCAAACGTTCCAGGTTTCATGACTGGTTTATTATAAAATAGTTGGAATGTTTTTTCCCCTGACCATCCTGCTGCCTTGAGGATTTGATCCATTGGTACATCCAACTGCATAGCTGCCGATGTAGCTGCAGCCCTGGTGGAATGAGATTTAAAAATAGTAGTATCCACCCCAGCCTGTGTTAGAACCTGTTTCAGCCATCTTGAGATGGTCTGGACCATCACTCTTTTGTGTGGTTGCTTATGGCTGACTAAAAGTGCCTTCTCATTGCCTCTGATTATTTTCGTTTTCTCCATGTATAACGACAAATGTCTTACTATACAGAGACGATCATCTGTTGGGTAAGACCTAAATTCTATATTGAGGTCCGCTGATCCCTATCTGTTCTGCTTTACTAATTCATAAATATGAAACGTAATATTCTCAGATGAAGAAGTCATGTTGTCCAGTCTTAATTTATGTAATGACTGTACCCTTTGTGCCGTGACCAATGCCATTAGCATGACTGTTTTTAATGTCAGTCTATGTAGGGACAGAGCTGTTGCTGGAGACCAATTCCTGAGCATCTTCAGGACAATACTCACATCCCATATTTGGGAGTACCTGGTTCTTGGGGGATTGGTATTAAAAAATTCCCCTCATAAGTTTTGTTACCAGCGGGTGAGTTCCAACAGAGTGACGCTCTGTTCCTTGCCATAGATAAGTTGATAAGGCACTTCTGGCGCAGTTGATGGCACTATAACTGAGCCCCTCATCATAATGGAGGCCTGCCAGGTATTCCAGAACAGATGGGAAGTTCATATCTCGGTAGATGATGCTGTTTTTGTTACAATACATCTCCCAATTCCTGATATAGACCAGATACTGTTTTTTGGTGGACTGTCTTTGGGCCGCTGAAATCATGTTCACTGTTCGGTCCGTCAGTCCCAGCTGTAGTAGAGGTATTTTTAAACTCTACAAATTAATAAATTCAAATAGTTATGGCATGGGTGGCTATCCCTTGTTACGGGATGAACCAACAAGTCTGGTCTATTCGGGATGGTGATACATGGTTCTAATACCATGTTCAGTATCACTGGGAACCATGGTTGAGTAGGTCAATCGGGTACTACCAAAATACCAGACGCAGAGTCCTGCTGTATTTTCCTTAATACCTGACTGATGAGGCAGAAAGGAGGGAATGCATAAATAAACAATTTCCCCCAATGCAGCGAAAATGCATCTGTCGCCGCTGCCCCAGGATCTGGTTCCCATGAAACATAATTTGATAACTGGTGATTAAGCCTGGATGCAAATAGATCGATATCTGGTGTTCCATATCGTGCTGTAATATCAGCAAATACTTTTTTATTCAACATCCATTCGGTGTTTTCATTAAATTTGCGTGACCTGGTGTCTGCCACTAAATTTAGTTTACCTGGTAGGTAAGTAGCTGATATCCAAATATCTCTCTGGATACACCACTGCCAAATTGTATTAGCCAGATTGTCACATGATGTCAATTTGTTTCCACCCATGTGGTTGATATATGCTACCACGGTGGTATTGTCAATCTGTAGTCTAACATGCTGGTGATATGACCCAATACAATATGACTTTAGGCCATAGAATGCACCCAACATTTCCAGGTAGTTTATGCCCAGTGAGTAATAATGATGCCTCCTGAGCAGTCCATCTACCTCCACAGCTGGTGATGGAATTGGTGGCACCCCAACCAAGTGCACTGGCATCAGTTTGTAGCACCATTGAAGGGTTGCTGATAATGATTGGATTGAAACAAAGCCAAATGTTATCTATCCACCATTTTAGTTCCATTATAGCTTTGATTGGTAGCTTCATTGGTCTGTCAAAATGACCAGCATTGATTTTGAGTGCTTGTATTTTTGCTCTCTGTAAATTTTGGTAATGTAAAGGTCCAAATTGTGTGGCTGGAAAGGCAGCCACCATTTTGCCAATTACTTTTGCTACCAATCTGATGGATGGTTTACTGATGTCAATGAGGTTATTGCAAGCCTCTATTAAGTCTATAGCCTTTCCCTTTGGCAAAGTCACTGACATGTGAACTGAGTCAATGGTGAACCCCAAATAGTCCATTGTAGTGGAAGGCATTAATTTAGATTTAACTGGATGGATAATAAACCCCAGTTTTTCAAATAACTGTTTTGTGGCTGTTACCGTTTGTTTGGCCAATTCCAAAGTTTTGCCCACAATAAATATGTCATCTAGATATGCCATGACCATGTGCTTTCGTTTCCGTAGAAACGCTAGGGCTGGTTTCAAAATTTTTGTGAACAGTCTGGGGGCTGATGTTAACCCATTTGGCAGCGCTCTATACTGCCAAATGTGTTAACATCAGCCCCCAGACTGAATCCAGTTGAATTTTAAGAAACATCTGTGGTCACCTCGTATAGGCACTGAATAGTAAGCATCTTTTAAATCGATGCTAGCCATGAAGTAACCTTTGGAAATCAATTGTTTAGCAGTAACAAAGGTTTCCATTTTAAAATGAATATATTGTACAAATGTATTCAATTTGGTCAGATCTATGATGATGCGACAACCACCATCTTTTTTGTTTTTGGTAAATATATTGGACACGAATTCTAGCGGTTCGTGTTGGGATTTTTCAATTACACCTTTTGCGTAAAGCCGCTCCAGTTCAGCATGCGCTTCTGATTTCTCTTTACCAGAAAGTACGAACATTCGGTTCGGTATATGTTGAACTGGAGGGCTGTATTTGTGTATAAATTCTATTGTATATCCCTGGATACTGCTTAAAATATAAGTATCGGTATTTAACATGCTCCATGCATCCAGAAAGGAGTGTAATCTCCCCCCAACCTCCATGCTCCCTGTATTTTGTAGGGAACCAGACCCACCTACCTCCATAGTTACCAGTGGCAGGTTTACTTCTTTTTGTAAATCCTTCGTTGATGTTGAGGCGGTGGTGTCTGGGTTTGTGGTTTGGTTGATGTTGAAGGTTCGCGTATCTTCCAAGAAGGCCGGCCTGGGCCATGGCCTAAAAAAGACTCATGTTTGGTGTACCGGAGCTTCGAGCTTTCACCAGTCGGTCTTGTTCTACTGGTGGGTGCGTAGGGGTGCTGTCTGTGGCTGTAGTGGGTTTTTGATGAAGTCCCTTTTATGAGTCCCAGGGTTTTTGCTTCCTCATCGAGCTCCTTGACTTGCTTCGATAGGTTACCTCCAAATAGTAGTATTGGTGGTTTTATGTTCCCAGGTTTGCACAGACCCGCGAATTTCAGATTTAAAGTGGGTCGGATGGCATTCTTCCTGATGCTGTTTATCTCATATTGAGTGTTGCAAAGCAATGCCAGTGCATCCTGTTGGTCCTGGGACATGTCCTTCTCATCCACTGTGCGGGTGAATGCTGTTATCCCTGCTGTTAGGAGTTTTAATACCTTTTGGAGTTTGACATCCATGCCTCTAACTCCTATTCCAATATGTTTCCATATACAAGTATTGACTACTGGAACATTCAGGGATATACAGGTGTCTTGACGTGGTGTCCAATACAGCCTGTTCTTGAAGCTGGTTAAAAAACATACAGTCGATACTGGCAGCAAGCTTTTGCTCCAGGTTTTGGCCAGTCTGGTCTGGCTGTATGAAGTTGGACACCATACAGATTTTCCAGCAGATTTTCTCGTTCCTGCATCCCCTGCACACTTGATGTTTCTTCTGCGAACCCCTCTTCAGGATCAGCCCAGTACTGACCCCCAGTGCTCCCTTCTGATGAGGGAGAAGCACTGTGCAGCCCTACAAGAGGTGCTGCTGTGGGTTTTCCATAGAGCCCACAGTGACTCGACTCCATCTCCCGGAGCCTGTCACGTTGGAGCAAATGCTCCACACACCGCTCCATCCGGCTCCAGCGCTCACGGTCGCTGGCCGCCCGCGGTTGCTCAAAGTCGGACTCCTCTGAGTCCACGACTTTGTTAGTTTTTTGTCTTGCCTTACCGCCCGGCCGCGGAGTGGATCTGGCCGGTGCGGAGGCGACATCGGGCACAGCTGATCCCATTATCGATGATTCAAGTGCCGCTGGCCGCTGCTGGCTGCCCGCTACTCCGCGGTCCTCCCCCACCAACTTTGTCGCAGCCCTTGTTGCTTTCTTAGACTTGTCCATGCTTCCCACCTGTAAGTTGGTATAGGAAACACACAAAAAGACCGCAGAGTAACTCTTACCTGCTGGTTCCGGCTTTTTAAAACTGCCGCTGCGGGGGAACGTCGTTCCACCCCGCCTGACGTTTCGCAATGCGTGTAGCGATATGACACGCATGCGTCCTGGCGGGGTTCTTCACGTAGTCACTCACGTGACTCCGAAGTAAAATCCCCCCTAAGCCTCCTGGGCTCCAGGGAAAAAAGCCCTAGCCTGCCCAACCTCACCCTACTGTTCAGGCCCTCAGGTCCTGACAAGTTTTCAAGAGAGAGTTAGATTTAGCTCTTTGGGCTAACGGAATCAAGGGATATGGGGAAAAAGCAGGAACGAGGTACTGATTTTGGATCAGCCATGATCGTTTTGAAAGGCAGTGCTGACTCGAAGGGCCGATTGGCCTACTCCTGCACGTATTTTCTATGTTTTCTATGTAAACATCCTCGTACATCAACTCTAAGCTCTTTCCAACATGAAGCTAATCTGAGAATGCGTATGAGTTTATGACACTTAACTGCACCATCCTTAAACTTTCTCTCTAGTTTCGTTATGACCGACACACTCTTGCTCATTTTTCTTGGGGTGTTGGTTTGTTGCCGTGGGAACAGATGATATGCTCTGTGTGGGCCTCTGTTGCTGTGCAAATGACAGCTCGGAGAGTAAGCAGACACAAAGATTTAAACAAACTGCAGGAAAAGTCTTGATAATTAAGTTGATTTTTGGTCAGGACTTTTCTCTTTTTAGTCCTGTTTTGACAAGTGCCTAGGAATTTCACAAAAAGGTTTACACAAATGCAGATTTAATAGGCAGAAATATTACCGCATATGTGAATCTTGACTGTGGCAGAAAAATCCCTTTAATAAAATTATCACTCCAGCAAAATAATTTCTTGCAAATATATTTTAATCGTTTAGCTTTTAGTTTAGCTTTTAAATAATTATTTGCCTCCATTATTTTTTAATGTTATTACTTTTAATTAAGATTTGCATCATTAATGAGAATGCACGGGATCCAGGGAGAGCTGGCCAACTGGATAGAGAATTGGCTTCATGGACGGAAGTAGAGGGTGATGGTGGAAGGTTGCTTTTCAGACTGGAGATCTGTGACTCAGGGATTGGTGCTGGTCCCATTGCTATCTGTGGTTTATACAGCAATTTGGATGAGAATGGAAGAGAATGTGGAAGGCATGTTTAGTATGTCTTTTAAACTTTGTTATAGTCATAAGGTCATAAGGGACAGGAGAATAATTAGGCTATTAGGCCCATCAAGTCTACTCTGCCAATCAATCATGGCTGATCTATCTCTCTCTCCTAACCCCATTCTCCTGCCTTCTCCCCATAACCCCTGACACACGTACTATCTATCTTTGCTTTAAAAATATCCATTGACTTGGCCCTCTGTGACACAGCCTTCTGTGGCAAACAATTCCACAAATTCACCACCCTCTGACTAAAGATATTTTTCGTCATCTCCTTTCTACAGGAATGTCCTTTAATTCTGAGGCTATGATTTCGAGTCCTAGACACTCCCACTCCTCTCCAAGTCCACTCTATCCAAGCTTTTCACTATTTGGTACATTTCAATGAGGTTCCATCATCTTCTAAACGCCAATGAGGACAGGCCCAGTGCCATCAAACGCTCATCATATATTAACCCACTAATTCCTGGGATCATTCTTGTAAACCTCCTCTGGACCCTCTTCAAATGCGGCCTGACAAGCACCTTATAGAGCCTCAGAATTACATCCCTGGTCATTATATTTTAGTATCCAAGCCATCTTGAAATAAATGCTTGCATTGAGTTTGCTTTCTTTACTTGCAGATTCGACTTGCAGATTGACTTTTTGGGAATCCTGCACCAGCACTCAGAGGTGCAGAGGTTCCTTTGCACCTCTGATTTCTGGATTATCTCCTCATTTAGAAAATAGTCTACGCCTTTAATTCCTACTGCCAAATGCATGACTCCACACTTTGGTACACAATATCCCATCTACCACTTCTCTGCCCACTCTCTCGACCTGTCCAAGTCCTTCTTCAGAGTCCCTGCTTTCTCTACACTACCTGCCCCATCAACTATTTTCACATCATCTGCAAACTTAGCCATAAAGCCTTCAATCCCCTTATCCAAATCATTAATATACAGCGTGAAGAGTAGCGGCTCCAGCACTGACCCTTGTGGGACTCCGCTCATTACTGGCAGCCAATCAGAAAAAAGCCACTTTATTGCTACTCTGTCTTCTGCCATTCAGCCAACCTGCTATCCATGCTACTATCTGCCCTTTGATGCCATGGGTTCTCATCTTCCTTAGCAGCCTCATGTGTGGCACCTTGTCAAAGACTGTCTGAAAATCTAGGTAAACACCATCCACTGACTCTCCTTGCCTGTTCAGCTATTTACTTCTCCAAAGAATTCCAGCAGAATCATCAAGCAAGATCTTCCCTTCACAAAACCATGCTGACTTAGGCCTATTTTATCATGAACATCTAAATACTTTGTAACCTCATCCTAAATAATCGACTCTAAAATGTTACCAACTACTGAAGTCAGACTACCCGGCATAGTTCCCACCATTCTGCTTTGCTCCCTTTTTGTACGATATTGCCAATTTTTCTCAATTGTCAGAGTGTCTGCCTCAACTACCCCCTCTGGAAGCTCGTTCCGCATACCCATCACCCTCTGTGTGGAAAATATACCCTCAGATTCCTTTTAAATCTTTCCCCTCTCACCTTAAACCTATGTCCTCTGATTATTGACTGCACTGGGTAAAATGCTCTGTGCATCTACCCCATTTAATCCCACCATGATATTATACACTTCTGTAGGATCTCTCTTCCTTCTATGCTCCAAGGAATAAAGATAAGGCCTACCACTCTCTCCCGAAAGCTCAGGCACTCCTGGCAAACATTCTCGTAAAACTTCTCTGTATTCTTTCAAGCTTAATGACATCCTCCTTTTTACTTTAGACTTCAGACTTTAGAGATAGTGTGGAACAGGCCCTTCGGCCCACCAAGTCCACATGGGACGATTTGCAGAAGCACCAGAAGACACCCACATGGTCACAGGGAGAACATGCAAACTCCGTACGTTACAGCTTGGAAACAGGCCCTTTCGCCCACCGTCCACGCCGACCATCAATCACCTGTACGCTGGTTTTATTCCTACACACAAGGCGACAATTTACAGAAGCCTATTAACCTACAAACCTGAACGTCTTTGGAATGTGGGAGAAAATTGGAGCAGCTGGAGGAAACCCACGTAGTCATAGAGAGAATGTACAAACTCCCTACAGACAGCGCCCATAGTCAGGATTGAACTCGGGTTTCTGGCACTGTAAGGCAGCAACTTCACGGCTGAGCAACTGTGCCGTCACCCATCTCCTTCCCTTTCCACTTTTCCCCAATCTGTTCATCTGTCTCTGTGAGTGAAGTTGTGTTTAGTTCAATCACAACATGCAAAGAGAACTTGTTTTCTCTCAAATTCAAATGTTTTCAATGAAATCCATTTTCTGTTCAGTGTATGTCCCTGGAGTTCAAACCTTGATGCAATTATCATCTCTCAATGATAGTGCAGATGATTTTGTTCATTCTATTTTGTTGGTGATGCAAATTTGGATTTGACTTCCATCGCTCTTAGATGAAAATACTTTAGACATAGACTTTTAGACTTTAGAGATACAGCGTGGAAACTCACCGAGTCCACGCCAACCAGTGATCACCATGTACACAAACACTGCCCTACACACTGAGAACAATTTTAAAACTTAGTGAAGCCAATTAAATGGAAAACCCGTATGTCTTTGGAATGTTGGAGGAAACTGGAGAACCGGAGAAAACCCACGCAGTCACAGAGAGAATGTACAAACACCATATAGACAGCACCCAGAGACAGGATCGAACCTGGGTCTCTGGCACTATAAAGGGCCTGTCCCACGGGCATGCGACTGCACGCGGCAAGCGCGACCTAACGTGGTCGCTTGAGCCGTATGGCCTCGCGGGTCCGGTCCCACTTCGATCGCCGGAGCCGTATGGAGTTGTGCGGAGCTGGTCCCGACATCGTGCGGGGCTCCGAAAAACTGCCACGGTTCCAAAATTCCGCGCGGCAACGGCCTGCCGACCCACAGCCGCCTCGACGCCGTACGCACCACCTCGACGGGCATGCGCAGCGTCTTGACGCTGTACGTCACGCGCGAACTTCCTGCGGACTTCGCTCGTACTTCACGTCACTCACTCGACCTCCGCGCGGCCCCCGCTTCCAGTTTGGTCGCGCTCGCTGCATGCAGTCGCATGCTGGTGGGACCGGCCCTGTACAGGGATCACTCGACCTCCGCACGACCCCCCCCGTGGACCCCGCTTCCGGTTTAGTCGTGCTTGCCGCATGCAATCGCATGCTCGTGGAACAGGCCCTTAAGGCAGCAACTCTGCCATTGTGCCACTGCTCTTGAGAAAGTTGTGCCCTTTGCTATCAGTGAGGAATTGCAAGACGTTACTCTGTTTTATCATTCTTCATCCTCCCTTGACCTCCCCGATGGCTCATGTGAATGTTTTGCTTGTCGATGATTGAAGCAGGAAGTGAATCACACCTGGAATACCAAGTGCCAGAGTACAAAGAAATGTGTTCTGTTCAAATAAATCACTGTTGGTTACAAAATGCAAGGGAGCCTGTTCCTGCTCTGAGACAAAACACGCACTCCTGTCCGTTCACAGAATGTGCCCAAGGCTATTTAAAAAATATGTTGCTTCTCTAATGTAGAGTTTTATTGCTTCAGAACTCTAGCAAGAATCCAGCAGAATATCCATATGCACAAGGGGTGGACTGAGAACCAGGTCATACATCTCAGGATTTCTTCCGATAGTTATTGGCATGAACAGTGAATTTTCGTATTTCAGGTAAATATCCTTTTAATAACGCCCCCTCTTCCGTGGGGCCCACCTGGAATAGCAACCATTTCTCTCCTTCCTCTTCACCCCTTCCCCCACCACCTATATTCCTTCCTCTAGCTTCACAATTCTTACCTCTTCTATCTTTATCTCACATTTAAATGTCTCTTCATCTCTGGCCTTTGTCCAACCATCTACCTAACAAAAAAAACCTCTCACCTGTATTTAGCTATCACTTGCCATGCTTTGTCCTGCTCTTGCCTCTCTTCCAGCTTTCTGCCCCCCCCCCCCCCCCTACCCCCACCCTCCACAATCAGAGTCTCGACTAGAAACATGGCCAATCCATGATCTTCAGAGATCCTGCCTGGCCCATTGAGTTACTCCGGCACTTTGATTCTTTCTTCACATTCAGTGGATTGTTTGGAGGCTTGGTTCAGAGAGAAGATAGATGTCCAATTCTTTCCTAAAAATTATTTCGTTAAATAAAGTTTATAAATACAGGGTGGCACGGTGACACAGCAGTAAGGTTGCTGCCTTACATCGCCAGAGACCCGGGTTTGGTTCTGACCACGGGTGCTGTCCACGGAGTTTGTTCGTTCTCCCTGTGACCGCGTGGGTTTTCTCTGGCTCCAGTTTCCTCCCTCACTCCAAAGATTGTAGGTTGATTGGCTTCTGTAAATTGTAAATTGTCCCTAGTGTGTAGGATAGTGCTGGTATACGTGGTTATTGCTTGTCGGCGCAGCTCTGTAGGCCGAAGGGTCTGTTTCACTAAAGTTCTTAAGTTCTGTAAGTCAAAAGGGGCTGGCATTTTGGTTCTGTACATTTGTATTTGGGACCACAACAACGTTTTTAAAGATATTTGGACAGCTACATACTGTAGGTAGGAAAGGTTTACAGCGATATGGGCCAATCATCGGTAGATGGAACTAGTGTAGATGGGGCATCTTGGTCAGCCTGGAGAAGTTGGGCCGAAGGGTCTGCTTCCATGCTGATTGACTCTATGGATCTATGACTCGAATGTATAGACTCATTGAGTTATACAGCATGGCAACAGGCCCAACTTACCCACACCGACCAACATGCCCCATCTACACTAGTCCCACCTGCCTGTGTTTGTCCCATATCCAAATAGACCTATCCTGTAATCAGGCAAATGAACGATTTTATCACCAAATGGAGCACAGTCCTGAGCTGCTATCTACCTCATTAGAGATTCTCAAAATTATCTTTAATCAGAATTTACTGGACTTTATCTTGCACCGAACGTTATTTCCTGATTTTGTAACTGTACATTGTGAAGGGCTTGATTGTAATCATGTATTGCCTTTCCGCTGACTGATTAGCACGCAACAAAAGCTTTTCACTGTACCTCGGTACACGTGACAATAAACTAAACTAAACTAAATTAAATTAAATTAAACTAAACTAAGCTGAACTAAACAATATTAAACTAAACTAAACTAAACTAAACTAAACTAATCTAAGCTAAACTGAACTACATTAAACTAAATTAAACTAAGCTAAACTAAACAGCTGATAAACCACAAGCACCTTGTGGACTTCTATCTTCACTGACTGGCATCTGAGTTCCAATGCCAGATCCATCCATCACACTAATGTTTACAGCAATGGTTGACGTGGGTTACTCAATGAATTGAGCAAGTCCGCCTTGCATTCAGCAACCTCTCAGGAATAACTGAAATCTCAATCCATCCTCCATCTAACACAGGATTGAAAGAGCATTAATGGAATGTAAATTGATTTCATATCTCAATGTGTGTAGCTATTTTCTCTGGAGGCCTTTAATCTGAATTTGCTTCTCAATCTTTTTGCGACAATTCTTCAGATGACTCAGTATCGAGTGCTAATGTGGAGTTGATAGATTCTCTCGGGCCTTGTTTCCTCAGAAGGATTGAAGGCAGCATTCATAAACTCTTCCTTGGTTATATTCACATTTCAAAGAGGCAATTGACTCAATAACAGAGACACAGAGCCTTAGCGTTAGCTGCACCGAGCATCAGTGCGTCCCTCACCACGTACTCCTGCAGTCTGAAACGGGAGTGTCGGCAACATTCCCCGACGGATATCTCGCTCTGCTGGTAAATCAATATGTTTCCGGGAGACCAAAGAGCGTATCTCACCGAATTGATGATGGTCTTTCAGCAGCACTTGATGTCCATCTCCGAATGTGTACCTGGGAGCAGCCTGTAAATCAGAGAGTCCTCTGATATGGAGCTGCTCGGGATAAACCATGACAAGGACTCTTGCATCATTCTCCTGACTCTCTTAGCTAAGCCACACTCTGCAAAGAGGTGGGCAACAGAGAGTAAGAACCGTTAGCGGATTGAAGATTCCCTAAAGTAGTCAGTCACATGCAGCGCATTGTACAGTGAGGTATGAGCAGTGAGGTTTCGAGGGAAGGGGCTAGTAGTGTATGGTATTTCATGCAGTCATGTGCCAAAAGAATATCTCCTACCTGAAAGTGCTTGGGGGAGCCTGGAACTAAGCTCTTTCGTTATACAAGCGGTCACAGTTTAAGGATAAAGGGGAAATCCTTTAGGACCGAGATGAGAAAAACATTTTTCACACAGAGAGTGGTGAATCTCTGGAATTCTCTGCCACAGAAGGTAGTTGAGGCCAGTTCATTGGCTATATTTAAGAGGGAGTTAGATGTGGCCCTTGTGGCTAAAGGGATCAGGGGGTATGGAGAGAAGGCAGGTACAGGATACTGAGTTGGATGATCAGCCATGATCATATTGAATGGCTCCTGCACCTATTTTCTAAGTTTCTATGTTTCTATACAGACACAGTTACCATTGTAAAGTGATTTTTCTTGCTAAAAATCATACTCTGGGACACAATTACACTCACATATTTAGGCATATTTCCCTGATTTTGCTTTAGTTTAGTTTTTAGATACAGCGTGGCAATAGGCCCTTCCACCCACCAGGTCCGTGCTGATTATTGATCACCTGCACACTAGTTCTATCCTACACACTAGGGACAATGTATAGAAGCCAATTAACCTGCAAACCTGCACGTCTCTGGAACGTGGGAGGAAATTGGAGCACCCGGAGGAAACCCACCTGGTCACAGAGAGAACTTACAAACTCCGTGCAGACTGCACCCGTAGTCTGGTTAAACCCAGGTCTCTGGCGCTGTCAGGCAGCATCTCTACCACTGTGCCAGCCAAATTCAGTCCTTCCGTCATGTGAAGAATTCTGAGGTTTTGCGATACAATACAAAATTCACAAATGGTTGTAAAACCATAGAACCTTTACAAGACCAAAGTCTCACCAGATAGAGAGTTGGCCCGTCCTCCCATCTACCTAATTGGAGACCTTTAACTATCTTTAATCAGACTTTATCTTGCACTAAATGCCGAGCCCTTTATCCTTTATCAGTACACTGTGGATGGCTTGGTGTATCGTCTTTTCTCTAACTTGATAGCACACAATCAAAAGCTTTTCACTGTACGTTGGTAAATGTGATAATAATAAACTAAACTAAAACAAAGGTGACTGTTCAATTCATTCATGTCTGTGTTGGTCAGTCAAGAAAGACCCTGCATGATCCTACCTTCTAGCACTAGGGCAGTGGCCCTAGATGTAACAACTCTTCAATATATCCCCATGTGGTGAAGATTTCTACCTAAAACACAAAGTGCGGGAGAGTATGTCAGATAGGGAGAGATGAGGAGAAGTGAGATGTAAAGCTGGAGGGCGGGAAATGGGTGGAAGGAGGAAGGGGGAAGGACACCCCTAACCTTTGTCACTTACTTCAACCATTTGTCAATCAATCCCACCCTCATCTGTATCCATCTATCACTTAGATAGACACAAAATTGCACAGTAACTCAGCAGGTCAGGCAGCAGTCTGAACCAGTTCCACAGTTCGCATGATGTATCCCTCTTGGGATCACAGCGTCCCTACCAACAATCAGCATGAAGAAGGATCCGTACCCGAAACGTCACCTATCCATGTTGCCTGATCCGCTGAGTTACTCCAACACATTGTGTTATTTTTTCCTTTGCAATAGTGTCACTCGTACATCACTCCTGTGGTACTTTATACCCGATCAAATATTTTCGGAGCACAGTCACTGTATCTCTTGAACTAAACTAAACTAAATTAAGGACAGAGTCTGGCAAATAGGAACTAGTTAGGAACTATTTAGCTTCTTGGGAACTAGGTGGTCTCTTTCAGACTTCATTTCAAAATGTAGAAACAAAGAACTGCAGATTCTGGTTTATACCAAAGATTGACACAAAGTGCTGGAGTATCTCAGCGGGACAGACACATCTCCTTCAGACAGGGTCCTGACCTGAAATGTCACCTATCCTATATCTCCAAAGATACTGCTTGACCCGGTGAGTTACTCCAGCACTTTGTGTCCATCTCTCATTGTAGAGTTGCCTGTTCACAGGCCTGTGTGTTTTGGAGGACAGTTTTCAAAACATCAGAATTAGATTAGAAATTGCATAAACAAATAGCTAGCATTGATTTTAAGGTAGTAATTTAATCTTTAAGGCCGAAAGCAAATCATGCCTTGGTCTGATGAAAACCAATGACTCTATCCTTCATTCTAAGCTTAGCTAGCCCTGAGTCCCATGTTATTCTGCATTTCTAACCAGGCATACATCAGCCTGCAAATGATATTATCCATGACACGCTAATTTGGAATTTTCTTTATTAGATTTTGCTTGTTTTGCGTGCTGCATTTAACTCCAGTTCAAAGGATGGATTCAGATCCAAAATTAAGTTGATTTGTTTCCTTAATTCGTTTGACTACTCGGGGCTTAGAAAACAGGGTCAGTCAGGATGCAGAGCTGGGCTTGAGAGAAACATCACTGATGATAAATCCTGCATGTGTTTTTCCACCAAGAATGATAAGGGCCAGGGAAAATATATTCCTTTTGATATCTTCTTTTAAACTCTCAATAACATCCAAAGGTTAGTGTTAGAATAATGGAATAATGCCAAAGCCATTTTATATCTGCAGAACTATACAAACAGCATAGAATTCATAGCACAGACACAAGTCATAGGGTACTTCAAAAAGCAGAAATTGACATATTATTGATTAGTAGGGTGTCAAAGGTTTTAGGGAGATGGCAGGAGAATGGGGTTGAGACGAAAAGATAGATCATCTGTGATTGAATGACAGAGTAGACACTTTTACTTTAGACTTTTAGAGGTTAGAGACACAGCACGGAAACAGGCACTTCGGCCCATGTAGTCCGCACCAACCAGCGATCACCCCGTACACTAGCACTATCCTACACGCTAGGGACAATTTACAAATTTACCGAAGCCAAGTAACTCACAAACCCGTATATCTTTGGAGTGTGGGAGGAAACCAGAGCACCCGGAGAAAACCCACGTGGTCACAGGGAGAGCTTATAAACTCCGTACAGATGGCATCTGTGCTCAGGATCAAATCCGGGTTGCTGGCACGGAAAGAGAGCAACTCTACCACTGCACCACTGTGCTGCTCTAATGGGCAGAATGGCCTAATTCTGCTCCTAAGTCTCATGGTCTTTTGAACTTATGAAGCATATGGTCCATATGAACATCGTCCCATCCCATCTCCTATATTTCCTGTTAGGGAGTGGGCATCAATGGGAAGGCTTGTCTTAATTGTCCTTTTCTAATTGTCCGTTACCCTGGGTAGGCTTCAGAGGATAGTTAAACAGGGCTAAACAGATTACAAGAAGTGGTAGACACTGCCTGGTCCATCACAGGTACTGACATCCCCATCTTTGAAGGGATCAATCAGCATGGACCTGGTGGGTGGAAGGGCCTATATCCTGGTGGCGGCGCGACTCGTTGCAGCGGCTCCTACAGCCTGTCTGTCTTTTTTTTTTTTTTGTCTAGTTAAATGTAGTGTTTGTGTTTTTTTAAGCTTGGTTTTAAATGTGTATATGTGGGGGGCGGGGGGGGGGGGGGGGGGGGGGGGGGGGAGGGGGAAACCGTTTTAAATCTCTTCCCTGTTCGGGAGACCCGACCTTTTCCCTGTCGGGTCTCCGTTGCCGTTGGGGCCTAGCACCGTGGAGCGGCCTCCAACCTGAACGACCCGGGGGCTCGGGAGACTGTGGATCTGCGGACTACTCACCATCGTGGGGCTGGCCGGCCTCGGTGCGTGGGGAGCGGTGGTGACTCGCTGCTGCGACTCGACTCCTGGGGCTCGGAGGCTCCAGCAATGCAGCCGCAGGTCCGGTGGACTGGGACATTGGGAGCTCGCGGGTCCAGGGGGAGAGACCGCTTCCCGGAGCTCCCGCAACGCGACTTCTCCAGCCCGTGTCGCGGGGTTGGAACGACCCGGAGCGGGGTCATACATCACCCGGCACGGCTTCATGGCCGTGGGACTCACCATCGCACGCTGGGGCTCCGACCTTGTACTTTCAGACCGGGAACGGGGCCGTAAATCGCCCCGCGCGGCCTAAAATGGCCGTGGGACTTAGCATCACCCGCCTGGGGCTTGGACATCGGGAGAGAAATTGAGAGCAGGGGAGAGAAAAGACTTTGCCTTCCATCACGGTGGGTTCACTGTGATGGATGTTTGTGTGAACTTAATTGTGTGTATGTCTGTAGGACATTGTTTTTGTTTGTATGGCTGTGGAAACAAAATTTCGTTTGAGTCTCACTGGGGCTCAAATGACAATAAATTTGTATTGTATTGTAATAGGAGGCGCTGCCTCAAAAAGGCAGCCAGAATCATCAAAGACCAAATCCACCAAGTTGGAAAGCCCATCGACGCCTCTATTTCCTTGGAGAATTGAGGAGATTCGGTACCTCAACGAAAACTCTCTTGACCTTCAACAGGAGCACATTAGAGAACATAATGACTGGTTTCATCGCGGCCTGGATTGGCAACCTGAAAGCCAAGGATCGAAGAAGATTGCAAAAAGTGGTGAACACTGTCCATTCCATCACAGGCACTGACCTCCTGAACAATCAATAGACAATAGACAATAGGCTCAGGAGTAGGCCATTCGGCCCTATGAGCCAGCACTGCCATTCACTGTGATCATGGCTGATCATCCATATTTAGTACCCCGTTTCTGCCTTCTCACCATATTTCCTGACTCCGCTATCTTTAAGAGCTCTATCAATCGAAGGGAACTATAGGAGGCACTGCCACAAAAAAGCAGCCAACATCATTAAGGATCCAATCCACCCTGGCTATGCTCTCATTTCACACGTGCAATCGGGAAGAAGGTACAGGAGCCTGAAAACCATGACCTCTAGGTTCAGGAATAGCTTCTTCCCAGCAACCATCAAGCTATTGAACATTACAAACACCAACTAAACTTCGATCTATGAACTGTCTTTGTTGCACAGTAGACTTTTATTTTATTTTGCACTTATATATTTTTTTAATTTAACTTTTGTTTATTTGTTTTTATTATATTATCTATTAAGTACTTGTCTAAAGACCTGTGCGGCACAGTGGTGCAGTGGTAGAGTTGTTGCCTTAAAGTGCTAGAGGCCAGGGTTCGATCCTGATCACAATGTTGTCTATATGGAGTTTGTCCGTTCTCCCTGCGACCGTGTGGGTTTCCTCCTGCTGCTCTGGTTTCCATCCATACAGAAAAGACATGCAGGTTTGCAGGTTAACTGGCTTCTGTAACTTGTCCCTAATGTGTGGGATAGAACTAGTATAGGGGGTGATCGCTGGTCGGCGCGGACTTGGTGGGCTGCAGGGCTTGTTTACTCACTGTATTGCTAAACTAAACTTAACCTGTTATTCTGCTGCAAGTGAGAAAGTAATTGTTCCGTTTCGGTACATATGACAATAAAAGACTCTTGACTCTTGATTGTATTGGTCAGGCTGGGTAATGACAGCAAATTCACATCTCTGAACACAGGACAAAATAAAAGTACAGCACAAGAACAGGGTCTTTGGCCTACAATGTTAGTGCCGAGCATAATGCCAAGTTAAACTAATCTCTGCCTGTACGTGATCCATATCCCTCCATTCACTGCATATCAATGTGCCTATCTAAAAGCTTCTTAAATGCCACCATCTTATCTGGACATTAGTGTACCAGATGGGTTTCTATGACAACCCAGTCAATGTTACTCATACTAACAATTTATTTAATATTTGAGTATAAACTCCTGATCTGTCTCAGTGAACAATAGCCCAAACCTAGGCTTCTAGTCCTAGGTTCTACACCAAGCTACTTGGTGTAAATATCACAAACAATCACTAAGTATATTGAAACCATGGCCAAGAAATCAGAAGGAAACGGTGTGGGAAATGAAAGGATTATTATGACAAACTTTAAATACCATTTTTAGGTTAGTTCAGTTTATTGAATGTACAGTGAAAAGCTTTTATGTTGCGTTCTATTCAGTCAGTGAAAAGACTAAACATGATTATAATCAAGCCGTCCACAGTGTACAGATACAGGATAAAGGGAATAAGGTTTAGATAAAGTCCAGGAAAGTCTGATTAAAGACAATCCCTGGGTCTCCAATGAGGTAGATGGGAGGTCAGGACCACTGCCCAGTAGGTGAAAGGAAGATTCAGTTGCCTGATAGCAGCAGGGATGAAGCTGTCTTTGAATTATATGGCAGAATAAATTTATTGAATTTATTGATTGCAGCTGAGCCGGAATAAGGAAATATGAATAAACAGTCATCCTACTGGTTCCACTGTTCGCACCCATGTATCTCTCTCGTTAACGCTTCTTTTCCAGCCAACAATGGGCCATTATGGGCTCCATCCTTCCTCAGCTCATGAGTTGCTGGCTCTGTTTTCTTCTGGCCTTTTCTCGCCTCCAGTCCCCCCGCCCCCCCGCCCCCCCACCCCCCTCACCTCTATCTTTCACGCTGAAGTGGTGTTTCGACCTGACATGTCACCTATTTCATTTCTCCAGAGATGCTGCCTGACCCGCTGAGTTACTCCAGCATTTTGTGCCTATCTTCAGTATAAACCAACACCTGGGCCCAGGACAGATCTTCAGAGATACGCACGTTCACGAACTTGAAGTTGTTGCGTCGAAAGGAAGTGCAAAGGCTGGTTTAGACTGAAGATAGACAGAAAGTGCTGGAGTAACTCAGCGGGTCAGGCTCTGGAGAAAAAAGGTAGGTGATGTTTTGGGTCAGGACCCTTCTTCAGACTGAAAGTAGAGGGGAGGGAACTGGAGGTATGAAAAGTCCAGAACAAAGCCCTGGCCAGCAACAGATGATCAAACAAGTTTGGAGCTTGTTGTTGACTGGGGAAGAGGTGATAATGAAGGGATACAAGCATGAAAACAGTGGAACTAGTAGGAAGACTAGGGTGTAGGAGATGGCCGAGAGAGGGAGAGAGGGAGAGGGGGTTTACTTGAAATTAGAGAAATCAACGCTCATACTGCTGGGTTGTAAGCTGCCCAAGCGAAGTATCTTGTTGACTCTCTCATCATTGTCCCATCAATGAAGAGAGGTTGTGGATCCTTGGCTTTCCCCTCCTGAAGGCCACAATCATCTGCCTGGTCTTGCTCTAATATAACTGTAGTTTATGACAAGCTGACACCCCTTTTGACACCACTCAGGCTCTATAACAGAAATGTGCAGTTTCTGTTAAACACATTTTCTTTCCAAAGGCATAGATCAAAGTTACCAGCCAGGCTGTTGTGAAAACTATTAAAAAGCTCCATCTGTTTGCGAACACAAGTGTTACACTCCGAGCTCTCTCCCCATTCTTTTCATGTTACTGCTTGTAACTGTTAAACAGATTTAGTCGATTTGGTTGCCTGCTGAGCTAGACTTTTTGTTGTCTTTCCTCCAGTGTGGCTGAGAGGAATAGTGCTCTGGAAAATGATTCATTTGTGGGAAGTTGTTCGTGTCGCTGGGGGTCGTCAAGATGGGAAGAGGGAACACTGACACCGTTGCAGGGAGTAGGGAGGTGGGATGTTTTAACTTTAGGGATCGAGCATGCAAACAGGCCCTTCGGCCCAGTGGGGTTATAGTCGGTTTTAGTTTAGTTTCACGTGTATCGAGGTGCAGCGAAATGCTTTTGTTGCGTGCTAATCAGTCAACAGAAAGATAATACATGATTACAATCGAGCCGTCCATTATGTACAGATACTTTATAAAGGGAATAACAGTTAGTGTAAGATAAAGTCCAGCAAAGGCCGATCAAAGATAGTCCGAGAGTTTCCAATGAGGTAGATAGTAGCCCGGGTCTGCGCTCTAGTTGTTGGTAGGATGGTTCAGTTGCCTGATAACAGCTGGGAAGAAACTGTCTCCGAATCTGGAGGTTTGTGTTTTCACATTTCTGTACCTCTTGCCTGATGGGAGAGGGGAGAAGAGGGAGTGACCGGGGTGAGACTCGTCCTTGATTATGCTGCTGACCTTGCAGAGGCTGCTTGGGTTGTAAAGGGCCTCAATGGAAGGGAGGTTGGTTTGTGGGATAGTCTGTTCTGCAAACACAAATCCTTACATCGCTACCGACCATTGCAAGCCCATGCCGACCATCAATCACCTGTTCACGCTAGTTCTATGTTATCCCACTTTCGATCCGCATTTACAGAGGCCGATTTACCTTCAAACCTGCATGTCTTTGGGATGTGTGAGGAAACTGGAGCACCCGGGGGAAACCCATGTGGTCACGTGGAGAACGTGCAAACTCTCCACAGGCAGCACCTGAGGTCAGGATCGAACTTGGGTCCCTAGTGTTGTGAGACAGTGGCCCAACCAGCTGCGCCACTGCTTTATGCAAGTTTTGCATTTTATGAAAACTATTACCTCAGTCCTCCAGTAGAAACAAGGGACTGCAGATGCTGGTTTAAACCAAAGATAGGCACAAAGTGCTGGAGTAACTCAGCGGGTCTGGAGAGCAAAAGAATGGGTGAGGTTTTAGGTTGTGATCCGAAGGGTCACTCATCTTTTTTCTCCAGAGATTCTGCCTGACCCACTGAGTCACTCCAGCACGCTGTGTCTTGTCTCAATCTTCCATTTTAGGGTATTATCAGGTCAAGTGGCAGAGTCGATGGGAGCTGAAAATCACAAAAGAGATTTGATTAAAACAAAAGATATTCATTCATTAATTCATGCATATAATAAGGCATTTACTGGTATTTACTGAAACGCCACTATCTGCCCCTCCCTCCCCTGGCAGAATGTTCCAGCCAGCTATCAATTTCTGTGTAAAAATCCGGCCCCCCGCATTTCCTTTAAAGTCCCTCCTCCCTCACCTTAAAGCTATGCCCTCTAGTCTGTGGTATTTCCACCTTGTCTGCCATATTTATGCTTCTTACAATTTTATATGCTTCTATTAGGTCTCCCTTCAGCCTCCGTGCTCCAGAGAAAACCATCCAAGTTTGTACAACCTTATAGCTATAACCCTCTAATCCAGGCACCATTCTGGTAAACCTCATCTGAAGTGCTTTATTATCATATGTCCCGAAAAGGAACAATGAAACTCTGACTTGAGGGAGTACAATAGTTCAGTTCAGTTTAGTTTATTGTTGCGTGTATGAAGTACAGTGAAAAGCGTTTGTTGTTTGCTAACCATTCAGCGGAAAGACAATTCATGATTACAATTGAGCCATTTACAGTGTATAGATACATGATAAGGGAATAACATGTAGTGCAAGGTAAAGCCAGCCAAGTCTGGTCAAGGATAGTCTGAGGGTCACCAATGAGGTAGATGGTAGTTCAGCACTGTTTCCTGGTTGTGGTAGGATGATTCTGTTGCCTGATAACAGCTGGGCAGATATGTAAACAGTAATCTGTAAGCACCATAATCATCAACAGCAAAAAATAATTTCATATGTGGGTGTTTCCGGAAATACCGCACTCATTAGTGCAACTGTAGTGCAAACTTCTAGGTTAATTTCCTATTTTTTCTGTAATATTTCATGTTTCATACCCTTCATATCCTTTACATATCATTTTAAGTAGTACAGATCATGGTGTATAGCCAAAATGATTAGATGAAGCAAAAATAAATAACTGTTTTTACAATGAAAAATGTCAGATATGACCCTCAGTTTTCTTGCCCTTTTTTGTGACATTTTTCAAGCGGAATTTCATCAAATCCTTAGGCTGATTTATACCAGAAAGATTACAAGATTTTGCAATCAACTAACTCTGTTCACTTTTTTTTTGCTTGGAATCATTGGAATCTTTTTACATTTTTTCATTATTTTCTCATAAATGTTGTTTTTTTTTTTACAATAGAAATGTTTAAATTCCGTTAAACTTTCATTGCTTGTTGCTATGTTGTTGTAAAATGTGTGCACTGTAGCGAAGGGAATCGAACGTGATCTGGTCCCAGATAATGCCATGTCTCGTTGAAACCATGCTCCTGTTCTACACAGATGCTTTAGGTTCCGGGCAAATTTCGAGTAAATTAACATCAAATTCGATGAAAGCTTACTATATTCATTCTCATTTATGTATATTAGAATAAATAAATAAATATATGAATACATTTGTTTCCCCGATTTAAAAAATGTATAAAAGTAAATTTTGGTCAAATTTTGGTCGATTTTCATCACAAATTAGCTCAAAAGGATTTTTGATGCTGTGGTATTTTGTTATAATTTAATAACTTTCAAATTTGGCCACCCTTGTTACAGGTTGGTACCCTTATTTACGGAAATACCCATATATGTGTGTGCATATATTTGGAGCTAGATATGTGTATACATATATATATACACACACACACTATCAGACAATAGTAGTGCAAAGATGAAAGCCCCCAAGTCTATGTAGTTCAGAGCTTATTTGGAGGTTTTAGTGTTTAATAACCTCCTTTTTAGAGCACTATTCCTGTGCATCTGCACATCCTTCCTGTATTGGGGTGACCAGAAGTACACAAAAACACTCCAAATGCAGCCTGATGAAAGTCTGATAAAAGATGCAAGATATATTACATCGGAAACCCACATTTGGAGAAGAATCTGAAAACAAAGACGAAGGTTGTTAGGCAGTGCCGTTGACAGACGTGAAGCTGATTTAGCTCAGCTAGGGGAAACACTCAGAGGGTTGAGAGAGGAGAGGAGAGAGAGAGAGAGAGAGAGAGAGAGACGAGAGAGGATGAGAGATAGCAGAGCAGAATAGATGAGATCTACTATGCTCTCGTATCTCTCGCTCTCTAGCGCTATATATCCTCTCTCTCTAGCTCCTCTCTCTCTCTCTCTCTCTCTCTCTCGTCTCTCGCTCGCTTCTCTCTCTCTTCTCTCTCTCTCTCTCTCTCTCTCTCTCTCTCTCGCTCTCTCTCTCCTCTCTTTTCTCTGCTCTCTCTCTCTCTCTCTCTCTCTCTTCTCTCTCTATCTCTCCATTACTATCCTCCATTTGGAGAGGAATATTTTACAGGAACATTTTGCAGTGATAATCTAGGGAAGATGCATTGATCCTAACAGGATAACGAGTGTCAGAAGATTAATTTGTATTTGGGAGCAAGAGGTGTGATGGATACTGTTAATGCATAGTTTGGATTGTTGCCAAATTCCTTTGGAACTGGATATCTAATTTGTATAACACCAAAAAGCATGCATTAAATCCTACACCACTCCCACCCCCTTCAAAGCCCATTCTTGTCTCTCCAAATCATCCACAATTAACAATATTTGGATGAAAGAAGGTGCAGATGGCATTATCTCTCCAGGGGATTGTATGATTGATGTCAGAACAGCTTATGTCAAGTTTGATTCTCTCGTCAAGTGCTTCCAATGTTCGGCAAGATCGCTGATGCTAATCTCATAGCACGTGGAAATGTCAAGGGGTGAAGCTTTTTTAAAGACCAGACCAAATTGAGTTATACCCTTGCAAGTAATGGCGAGCTTGATTATATTATCCTCTGGCTGGCACTCCCCTGAGACTGAGAAACCTCTAGTGTTCTCCAGAATGTTTGTATCACAAGATTCCCTAACCTTGTTATCATCTGAAATTGGATCTGGGCTGGACACGTGAAATGCCAGCACAGAACGGTAGCCCAAATTAAGTGGATATTTTCAACAGAGGCAAGCTGTAACCTTCAAGCAGCTGTGCTCTGCACATCTTCCAGCCTCCCTGCCAGAGGCTAGTCATCAATGCACTCCTTCCATATCAATCTAACAGCACAGTGGCGCAGCTGGTAGAGCCGCTGCCTCACGGCGCCAGAGACCTGGGTTCGATCCTGACCTCGGGTGCTGTCTGCTTAGACTTTGCACCTTCTCCCTATGACCGTGGGGGCTTCCTCCGGCTGCTCCGGTTTCCTCGCGCATTTCAAAAACATAAGGGTCATAGAGCCTCTCATAGAGCATGGAAACAGGCCCTTCGGCCCAGCTTGCCCATGCTGACCATTAATTTGGGTGCTTCTTCGCCACATTGGATTGTAACAACTCAGTAAACTGATTCAGCACTAACTTCTCAAGGATCATTAGAGGTTTAGTCATAAAAAATGCAGAATATTTATGATGTGTTTTAGTCACCATGTAATTGTGGTATTAATGTGAATAGAAGCAGTAAAAAATGACAGGAGCCATTTCTTATAAAAAACTAGACTAAGAAAAAGACTAGACTTATGTTGAGTCCCAGACCCCCAACGTAATATTCCACCACTCACCCATACACGATGCGATGTTCAGTGAAAATGGCGATCCCGACCCTGCAAGCCTTCGCCAGCTGCGTGGGAAAACGGCGTCATTTTGCGTAACTGCCGCGTCACCGGCGTCATTCTCAATTGTGACGCTGCTGATGGGCCACCTACAACTTAGCAGGAGCTGCCGGCAAGTGGGGGTGCTGTTTCAAGGTAATTTAAGTTTTAAATGTCAATAACTTTTAAAATATAACATCAATCTGAACGAAACCTGACTAATGCACACTGCTGGACAATGGTGAGCAAGGTGGGCCAAAAATGATTGCGCTATAGTTTACCATTTTTGCGGAGTTTCGGGAGCTCACTCACAAACAAACAACGAAACAAACAAACAAACAAACAAACAAATAAACAAGCAAGCAAACAAGCAAACAAACAAGATGTGAGTTTTAGTAATATATAGATAATTATTATCTAAAAGGGAATTAACACTGCGATTCACTGCTGTAGAGTTGAAATTATGGTTGTATTTTAACTCCCTTTCCCTTTCCCATACTGACCTTTCTGTCATTAGACAAAAATGCTGGAGAAACTCAGCGGGTGAGGCAGGATCTATGGAGCAAAGGAAATTGCAACGTTTCGGGTCGAAACCCTTCTTCAGACCTTTCTGTCCTTGGCTTCCTCCACTGTCAAAGTGAGGCTACACGCAAATTGGAGGAACCGCACCTCAACTTTGCTTGGGTTGCTTACTTCCCAGTGGTATGAATATTGATTTCTCTACATTTCAAGTAACCACTGTTGAGAGAGGGGGGGAGAGAGAGGGGGAGAAGAGGGAGGGGGGAGAGAGGAGGGGAGAGAGATGGGGAAGATGGTGTGATATAGGTTTTTTCTTTAGTATCTCTCTTTACTGAGCTCTTTCTCTTTCTCTTTCTCTTCTCTTTCTCGCTCTCTTCTCTCTCTCTCTCTCTCTCTCTCATCTCTTCATCATCTCTCTCTCTCTCTCTCTCTCTCTCCACCTCTCTAGAATCTCTCGTCCTCTCTCTCTCTCTCTTCATCTCTCTCATCTCTCTCTCTCTCCTCTCTCTCTCTCTCTCTCTCGCTCCCGTTCCGTCCGCTCTCAATGCTTGTCTCTTCCCGTGATGGCCTCGTTTTGTTTAAGAGCGAGCGAGAGAGAATGTGAGAGAGTAAGTGTGACCGAAAAGAAGGAGAACAAGTTACACTTGTTCCATTAATAAGTAAGTGGAGATCTTTCCCTAATGCAGGGTTCCACAGTCCCTGAACTGAGGGTTTTCCATGGATATTTAATTAAAATTGTAAATGAAGCCATCTGCCTCTCTCATACTGAGGGTTGGAACTAATGGCACTCCCAGTAAAAGTTAATCATTTGCTTAAAAGGTCTTTTTTAAATATATTGAAGTTCTGTGGTTGGGAAAGGAATCCCTGATAAAACCTTGTCCCTATTTTAAGCAATTCTTTCAGCTTTTGAACTTCACAGTGAATTCAGAAAAAGGCATTAATTGAACAACAACTGATTTGTTTCGGCGAAAGGAGCTTGTGTAATGTGAATATGTCTGTTTATGGGATTTTGTGCCACTGAAGTTAATAGAGTCCCACAGATCAGGTGACTATTCAGCCCATCGGAGTTGTACTGGCCCTTTGAAAGATTTCCCCATTTAGTTCCAAATCCAAGCTCTTTTTCCCATTTATACTTGTAATTATTCTTTTCATCTCCAAAATTCGCCTGGTGCCTTTTAAATAAATCTGGTGCCTGGAACACACTGCCAGGGATAGGGGTGGAGGCAGATATGATAGTGGCTTTTAGAATGGTACATGGATACACAGGGAATGGAGGGATACGGATCACACGCAGGCAGAGGAGATTTGTGTTTGGTTGCGTGTTAACCAGCATCTGCAGTTCTTTGTTTCTACATTTTGGCTGCTCCACTGTGAAATCTCCTCAAGGTATGCCTACTTTGAGGAAGTTCTCCTCCTTTCTCCAACGAAGAAGGGTCTCGACCCGAAATGTCAGCTACCCTTGTTCTTCAGAGATGATACCTGAGTTACTCCAGCGCTTTTGCAGTTATGTAGCATTACATGTACGGAGAAAGTGTAGATTAAAAAATGCTATTTATTTGCCCTTGATTTCGTTTTAGAGATACAGCGTGAACATCTGGGAAGATCGGCGGGGAGGCTAGCTGGACTTTGGTTCCTTCCTCAACTTTGGTGCCACTGTGGGGTTATGTTGTGTCGTGGACTTCTGTGTTCGTGGTTTAAAAAAAAAATGTTTTATTTATTTATTATTTATTTTTATGTTACTTGACTGTAAGGAAAATCCATTCCGTTGTCTCTAATATGAGATAATGACAGTAAATTGAATACAATACAATACAATACAAAAAGATCCTTCGGCCCACCGAGTCCACGCCGATCAACAATCACCCATACACTAGATCAATGATATCCTACATTCGCATCCGACATACTAGGTTGGATTTACAGAAGCCAATTCACCTACAAACCCTACATGTCTTTGGGATGCAGGAGGAAACTGAAGCATCCAGAGAAAACCCACATGGTCACAGGGTACAAACTCTGCATGGACAGCACCCATAGTCATATCAAACTCAAGTATTTGGCTGTGTTAAGGCAAGTCAATGAATTACAAGCAGGGGGCACTTACAAACCAGGCTTTCTGAAGGTTTTCCCATCGAGTTTGATTGATCTCCCCTTGGCTAGGCTATTAAACCCTGTAATCAAAAGGCCCCCTGATGAGTTGCTAAACTTAACTTACATAACGCAGAAATTGACTTGTGTCTCACCTCAGGCTGAACATTCCATATTACAGTTATAGAGTCATACAGCGTGGAAATAGATCCCTTCAGCCCAACTTCCCCACACCGACCAACATGTCCCATCTACACAAGATCCACCTGCCTGCGTTTGGCCCATATCCCTCTAAACATATCCTATCCACGTACCTGCCTAAATGTTTCTTAAACGCTGGGATAGTATCTGCCTCAACTACCTCCTCTGGCAGCTCGTTCCATACACCCACCACCCTTTGTGTAAAAAAGTCACCCCTCAGGTTCCTATTAAATCTCTCCCCCCTGGCTTTAAACCTATGTTCTCTGTTCCCCCATTCTTTTGTACACCTCTAAAAGATTACACCTCATCCTCCTGCGCTCCAAGGATTGGAGTCGTAGCATGCTCAACCTCTCACTATAGCTCTGGCCCTTGAGTCCTGCCAACGTTCTCGTAAAATTTGAAAATATTATTTCTTCTCTAAACTCAAACGCATGCTCACCACCCTCTGTATGAGAAGGTTGTCCCTCAGGTTCCTACTAAATCTTTCCTCTCTCACCTTAAACATGCTTTCTCTGGTTCTTGAGTTCCTTACTCTGGGTAAAAGACTATGTGCATCTACCCTATCTTAACTTCTCTTGGCATCCAAGTTTCCTTCTGCCCAACTGCCTGGCATTTCACTCTAGCAACCTACATGCAAACGTTCAACCTGCCAGACATGCCTGCCCACCTTTTATACAGAGCTACCAGCTAACTGTGCTGATAATAGTGTCAGAGTCAAAGAGAACTATGCCCCAACTCGTCCATGCTGACCAAGTTGCCTATCCAAGCCATTTACCTGCATTTGACCTATATCCATCCCACTCAACCTTTTCTATCCATGTACCTGTCCAAATGTTGGTTAAATGTTGTAAACCAGCATCTGCAATTCCTTGTGTCTATGTGGTTGAGAATGGAGGTGGTCTGAACAGCGAGTTTGTTGTCAACATAAATGGGTGGAGTTGTAGATAGTGAACAAGGCTGTGAAAGGATTCAGAGGGACATAGACCATTTGGAAAGTTGGGCTGAGCAATGGCAGATGAAGTTTAATCTAGAGTAGCTTGAGGTAATGCTTAAAAGTACTGGGACATCAAACACTGGAAAGTACATTAGGAGCGTTGATATACAAAGTGACCGCAGGTGTAAGTTCATTGCTCCTTGAAAATAATGACAGGCTAGTTAAGAAAGCATTTGATAAACATGCCTTCATAGGTCAAGGAACTGAATATAAGAGGTGAGAGGTTTTGCTGCAGCTGTGCAAAACATTGCATTTCTTCTTTAGTTATAGGAGCAGAAGCAGGCCACCCGGCCCATCGAGTCTACTCCGCCATTTAAATCATGGCTGATTTATCTTTCACGATGCTTGGAGTATTGTGTACAGTTCTGGTCACCATATTACAGGAAGGCAGGGGTATCAACTGAGAGAGAGAGAGAGTTCACACGGTTTTCACCAGAATATTACCTGGAATGGAGGGCTTCAGTATTTCTGAAATTTGGCCCTAATTAAGTTAGTTTTGGACCACTGCAAAGTTATTTAAGTATTCTGCAAATGCAACTAAAAGCCCAATATCTCAATTTCTCTTGCCCTGTCCAATCTAAAACTAGGTCTAATCTGTTGAAGGATAGTTATAATATTCACTGGGAACAAAGGAATGCTTTGACTTGTTTTCAATCATTATACGATTCAATTAAAAGGCGAGCAGGCAAAAAATATAATTATGCATAGTTCATTCTTCTTAACCCTGTTTTGACTTCACAATCCCCCATGTGAGTCACTGAAATTAAAATCAGACACAATTAATGAGAATTATTGAGAAGAAGCCACCTCTGTCGGATGAAGCTCTTTGAACATTATGAATACTTCCATTCATGCCAAACATCCCCACTGCCCTTCTCTGCATCCCTTGGGCTCCCTTATAACCCCCTGTCTGTCTGATCAAATAATTTGAAATGTCTAATCTTGTCTGAGCCCAAACCTTTGCAAACCTGCCCTGATTAAAATCACTCATGTTCATATCATTCCCCGCTCAAACAAGAAATAGATATCTCGAAGCACTTACAATCAAACCGCCTCTTGTTTCCCCGAGTACCAGCTATATGCTCCAATTAAAGGCTGGAAAATGAGAAGTGTATTCGTGCTGTGGGACCAGACGCTGCAGCATTCCACTGTCGCCCGGGAAAATCTTCCACTCTTTCTCACACCTTTCTTCCTATATGATAGGGTGTAACCCCGATCTTCCAGCCTACCTCATCGCGAGTCAATCAGGTCTGAAGATGGGTCCCCGACCCGAAACGCCACCTATCCATGTTTTCCAGAGATGCCTCCTGACCCGCTGATCGACACAAAGTGCTGGAGTTACTGAGCGGGGCAGGCAGCATCTCTGGAGAAAATGTTAGGGTGAAGTTTCATGTCGGGATCTTTCCTGCATCGTCACCCGTCCTTTTTCTCCAGAGGTGCTGCCCCACCCGCTGAGTAATTCCAGCATTTTGTGTCTCTCTTCGGTGTAAACCAGCATCTGCAGTTCCTTTCTGCACATGCTGATCTGCTGAGTTACTCCAGCACTATTGACTCTTGACATCATCTATGCCCTGATTCGACCCTACACCTATACAGCATTGGCAACCTACGCGCCAATGAAGCTTTCGACCTGCACATGTGCGGATTGTGGAAGGAAACTGATGGCCAATAAAAGCATGGGGAGCTGTTCATCAGGAGCATAAAGAGCATCCGCTGGCAGAAATGGGCTGCTTTGCTGATGGAGGTGGTTGTGGTCAGTGTAATGCAGTATGTCCTGCCACATGCCGTCGATGAAATTAATGTGGAGCAGTCTGATCATCAAAGGATGGCACTATTAATAGACCTCTGAACTCAACGAGTTCCAGATGGGATGGGTCATACATTTCACAATGTTCTGCCTTCAAAGAGGAGCAGCACACCCCAAACACCAACCCTCATCTCCATCCCTCGAATACACAAGAAACCACAGATGCTGGGAAACTTGAGCAAAATGAGAAGTGCTGGAGTAACGCAACAACTCTCAGTCCCAACTTGAAACATCATCTGGCCTTTTACCCCCAACAGATGCTGCCTGACCCGCTGAGTTCCTCCAGCATTCAGTCATAGAGCCATTCCGCGCAGAAACAGGTTCTTTGACCCAATTTGCTCATGTTACATAAAATGTCCCATCTGAGTTTGTACAAGCTGCCCATGTTTGGCCCTTATCCATCTATACCTTTCCTATCCATGTACTTGTCCAAATGTCTTTTAAATGTTGTGACAGTACCAGCCTCAACTACCGCCTCAGGCAGCTCGTTCCATACACCCACCATGCACTATGTGAAAAAGCTGCCCCTCAGATTCCTCTTAAATCTTTCCTCTCACACCCTAAACCGATGTCCTCTGGTTCTTGAGTTCCCCAACTCTAGGTAAAATACTCCATGCATCTACCCTATCTATTTAATCTCTTGATCTTATACATCTCTAAAAGATCACCCCTCATCCTCCTGCGCTCTATAGAATAAAGTCTTCGCCTGCCCAACCTCTCCCTATAGCCGAAGCCCTCAACACCTGACACCATCCTTGTAAATCTTCTCTGCACAATTTCCAGCTTAACAACATCTTTCCTATAGCTGGGTGGCTCAAACTCAGCACAAATGTGTTTTACCAATGTATTGTATTATGTTGTTCTCTAGCAAAAAGTCTTCAAAAAAAAGTCAGCAAATCAAACACAATCTTCAAGTGAAAGCCCAGGTATCATAATTTCTGATTCAGGGGGTATTATTGTAAAGTGACAGCATAGAACAGGTAGAGCTGTAGCCTCAAAGTGTAAGAGGCCCAGTTCGATTCTGATCTCGGGTGCTGTCTGTGTGGAGTTCGCACTTACTAACTCTAGCCACGTGGGTTTCCTCCGGGTGCTCCGGTTTCCTCCAAAATCCCAAAGACGTGCAGATTTGTAGGTTACTTTGCCTCTGTAAAGTGCCCTTATTGTGTCAGGAGTGGATGAGAAAATGGGATAACATTGAACTGGCCCGAACGGGTGATCGATGGTCAGTGTGGACCCGTTGGGCCGAAGGGCCTGTTTCCATGCTGTATCTCTAAATGCAATGTTGAATTGTTAAACAGGTCTTGGCTCAGCCTTAATTACTCACATAAATCCATTTTGATGAGTTGATAAATCAGTTGATGAGATGAAATGAATGCTGATCCATGCTGACTTTGATTTTTTAAAATTATTATTTTCAGCAAACAGTACAGAAAGTTCAAAGCAAAGCAATCTATGTGCATAAACCACTCAGTAATTCTGTTGGCGTGGAACGAGAATCTCCAGATGTGGAGATTGTACAATAATGTGACAACACAAAAAAAAACAAATGAGCGATCCTGATTTAATATTACGTTAATATTCATCAACAGATGGTGCTGATCAAAGGTGTGTGTATCACAGGGATAAAGAGGCCTTGATCTTCACCTTCTGTGCAAATATATAGCTTCCTCCATTTCAGTATTCAATTGTTCTTCAAATGGCTTCACCCATTCTGTTTTCATTATCTGTTTTGTTTCATTCATCTAGCTGTCAACACCAAGAGCTCTTCAGTCACAGCAGACTTCCTGGTGCAAACTAAAACACATCGCAGGAGGAACCCAGCGGGTCGGACAGCAACTGTGGAGGGAATGGACAGACAAAGTTTCGGGTCAGACCTCCTCCGTCCTGATGCAGGGTTGTGACTGGAAACATTGACCATTCCTTCCACTCCACCGCCACAGGTGTTGCTCGATCCATTGACTTCCTCTGGCAAATTGTTTGTTTTGTTTAGTTTAGAGATACAGCATGGAATAAAAGAGCATTTAGGCAAACATGTAAACAGATAGGGAATGGAGTGATAGAGACAGTGTGTGCAGACTCATGTGCAGTTTCAATTGGCATCATGGTCAGCACAAGCATGGTGGGCCAAAGGTCTGTGCCTATGCTGTACTGTTCTATGTTCTTTGAAAATGAGGAATTATGTTTTCATACAACCTTGTTGATTGTCTGGCTGCACTTCCATTGGTCGGGAGATTGCCTCTCTGACCCAGAAACATGTACGTTTTCCTCCCACTGCAGAGAATGGTGTTTATGTTTCCACTAGTGGGAGAGTCTAGGACCAGAGGACACAGCTTCAGAATAGAAGGGGGTACCTACAAAATGGAGAGGAGGAGGAATATTTCTAGCCAGAGAATGGTGAATCTGTGGAATCCATTGCCACACATGGCTGTGGAGCCCAAGTCATTGGGTATTTTTAAGGCAGCGATTGGTTGGTTCTTGATTAGTATGGCTGCCAAAGGCTACAGGGAGAAAGAAGACAGGAGAATGAGGTTGTGAGGGAAAAAATAGATCAGCCGTGTAGACTCAATGGGCCGTATGGCCTAACTCTGCTCTTATGTCTTATGGTCTTGTGTATATTTTATTATCTTCAACTTACTGCTTTCCTCAAAAATATATACTTTTATGGATTTTCAGATTTGCTCTTTGTGTGAAAATGCATGGCCCAACTCCTCTGACCACTCCTTTTATATTCAAAAAATTATCTTTTACATTTGAACATCCTTGACCTTCTGTGAGTAGGAAACATTTTATTCCCCAATATCATTATGGTCATCTTCTGATGCACATTATCCAAGGTTAATGTATTCTTCCTGGAATTCAATGGCCAGAAATTAATATGGTGTGATCTTAACCTGTGAGGTCTTAACCTGTGCTCAATATAAGTTCAAGTTCAAGTGAGTTTATTGTCATGTGTCCCTGTATAGGACAATGAAATTCTTGCTTTGCTTAAGCACACAGAAAATAGTAGGCATTTACTACAAAACAGATAAATGTGTCCAAAATTAGAACATAAAAGGTTTTCTGCAAGAATAGAACATTTAGCATGTTAAGCAACATTTAATAAGATTATAACTGATGTGATCATGATCTCAACTCCATTTCCTGTGCCACTTCTTCCTTCCTGATTCGTAGACCTAGTGTGAACGGGTGATCGATGGTCAGCGTGAACCTGGTGGGCTGAAAGGCCTGTTTCCATGCTCTTTCTCTAAACTACACTCGCATTCAAAATTGCACAGTGCATCTCTGTTACTGCATCACTCCCTCACATAGTCTGAGTGTGTCAGACCTTCTTCCATTAGTATAGTTTAGTATTTTTTGTTTAGTTGAGTTTATACCGTACGAGGTATATGAAATCTAAGAGAGAGTTAGATAGAGCTCTAGGGGCTAGTGGAGTCAAGGGATATGGGGAGAAAGCAGGCACGGGTTATTGATGGGGGCCGATCAGCCATTATCACAGTGAATGGCGGTGCTGGCTCGAAGGGCCGAAATGGCCTCCTCCTGCATCTATTTTCTATGTTTCTATGTTTCTATGAAAAGCTTGTTTGTTGCATACTTGGCATTCTTGATGGCTTTGTGAAGATCATAGCGAGCTTTCTTGTACTGCTCGGGATCATTTGATTTGTTTGCAGCGGCCCTGGCCTTAACCTGGGAATGTACCTCATGGTTCATACATCCATTAGCTTAGTTTAGAGATACAGCGTGGAAACAGGCCCTTCATCCCACCATGTCCACACCGACCATCGATCACCCGTTCATACTAGTTCTATGTTACCCCCTTTCTCATCCACTCTTTACACACTTGGGGCAATTTTACAGAGGCCAATTAACCTATAAACCCACAGGTCTGTGGGTGCAAGAATATGCAAGCTCAACATAGCTAGCATCCGAGATCAGGATTGAACCTGGGTCTCTGGCACTGATGCAGCAGCTCCACCAGCTGCATCACTGTGCCATCGATTGTATAAGCATCGACTCACTACCCTAGACCAAAGCTGACTATTATTTGCAATTCATTTGAAGTGTTTCCGAGGCTGGTGAAAGGAGATATCTACACCTGCAGGAACTGCTGCATCTTCGTCCCTTTAATTTACCCCAAACTTTATCTTGAATCATCAGGAGGCAGCAATATAATTCTGTGACAGAGGTAAATAAATCTCCAGAGGTTTAATTAAGGCTGTTCTTCAGAAACTCAACAGTAAGTAAAATCTGACTGTTCTAAATCAATATCACCTCATACGGAAGATCAGAGGCAGTGTCAATAATGAAGAACTTTCAAGGTCATAGATTATTCGAAGATTCTCTCGAACTTCTGCAAAAATGCTATGGAAAGTAATTTGACAGGATGCATCTCAATTTGGTATGGCTGGTGCTCTGCTCTTGACTGCCTGAACATGCAGAGAGTTGTGAACACAGCCCATTCCTTCATAGGCTCATCACTTCTCTCCATCCATCCATCCTCAGTTGCATCAGGAAGGCTGGAAGTATCGTCAAGGATGCCTGCCACCCTGGCCATTCCCTTCCCTCTCGTCTACCTTCAGGAGCTTGAAATCCCAGATATCCATTCTTAAGAACAGCTTCTTCCCTACTGCTGTCAGTATCATTTGGGGCGGCATAGTGGTGCAACGGGAGAGATCCTGCCTTACAGAGCCCGAGACCAGGGTTTGATCCAGACCACAGGTGCTGTCTGTACGGAATTTGTACGTTCTCCCTGTGGTCATGTGGTTTTTTTCTGGGTGCTCTGGTTTATTCCCGCACTCCAAAGACGTACAGGTTTGTTGGTTAATTGGATTCGATAAAATTGTAAATTGTCCCTAGTGTGTGGGATAATGTCATTGTACGGGGATCGCTGGTCGGTGCGGAAACAATGGGCTGTTGGGCCTGTTTCCATGCTGTATCTCTAAAGTCAAAAGACTCCTGAACCATTCGTAGACACAATATGCTGGAATTACTCAGTGGGTCAGGCAGCATCTTTGGAAAAAATGGAGAGGTGACGTTTCGGGTCATGACCCTTGTTTAGACCTTCCCAGAGGCGCTTCCACAAATTCTTACCTTTAACTCTACCTCATTCAGTTATCTCATATTTGCACTACAGTTTTTTTAAATTTTCTTGCATTATTTCAGGTTGCATTGCAACTTTTGCACCATTCTGTGGGTGCTGTCTGTACGGAGTTTGTATGTTCTCCCCATGACCGCGTGGATTTTCCTCTCACACTCCAAAGACATACAGGTATGTAGATAAATTGGCTCGGAGATGTAAAAATTGTCTCTAGTGTGCATAGGTTAGTGTTAATACACGGAGATCGCTGGTCGGTGCGGACAGCGATGGGCCGGAGGTCCTGTTTCCGCCCTGCATCTTTAAACTAAACTAAACTAAACATTTTGCGATGTATGGCTTTACATTATTTTAGTTTAGAGATACAGCATGTAAGCATGCCTTCAGTCCACAGAGTCCACAACGATCATCGATCACCCGTTCACACTAGTTGTATGTTATCCCACTTTCTCACCCACTCCCTGCATACCAGGGACAACTTTACAGAAGGCCAATAAACCTGCAAACCTGCATGTCTTTGGGAAGTGGGAGGAAACCGGAGCACCTGGAGGAAACCCACACGGTCACCGGGAGAATGTGTAAACTCTGTACAGACAGCACCCATGGTCAGGATCGAACCTGGGTTACTGGTGCTTTGAGGCAGCAGCTCGGTACCGCCCAACCGCGTCAGTTAAAATATGATGAGAACAGTTAGAAATGGTGCTATATTTACAGGTATAACAGAGAATTAAAAGAGTAGGGCAATTGCATGCAATGATAGTAGATCCTTCTCTGGGAAGAGCTTGCAATGAATCCGCACACTCAGCATCATCCCCAAACGCAGGCAAGTGGGACTAGCTCAGAACGGCAACTTGGTCAGCAAGGATAAGGTGGGCTGACGGGCTGACACAGCTGTATGACACCAAAGGAATTGGTGCATCGGTAGTTGGAATGGATTCGATGGCAGTGCTGCCTCCTTATGTGTCACAGTAAGCTGTCACTGCTGTGTAAAATTAAAGCACAGAGCTTATATTAATGCACTCGTCTTTTATGTTATTTATGTAACTTAATCTTTGCCAAATTCCTGTAACATCGTATGTCACAATTATTTGTGAAGTTGGTTTATGTTGTAGAATAGTGTATGTCCAAACATTGTAAATAGTCATATGTTAGATGAGGTTAATTGCAGTATTTTCTCAGCTTTATTAAACCTTTCACAAGAGTTCTTGGTTGGGTTATTCTATGAGGTTTGAGTAGTTTAGCGCACGAGAAGGAGTTCAGGGGGGGCAGGTGTGAGAGTTTCATCAGTCAAGAGTCAAGTCAAGAGTTAGGGCGGCTCCTGACCACGAGTGCTGTCTTTACGGAGATTGTCTGTTCTCCCTGTGACCGCGTGGAATTTCTTCGGGTGCTCTGGTTTCCTCCCTCACTCCAAAGTTTGAAGGTTAATTGGCTTTGGTAAAAATTGTAAATTGGCCCTAATGTGTAGGATTGTGTTAGTATATAGGGTGATCACTGGTCGGCATGGGTTGGGTGGGCCGAAAGGCCTGTTTCCACACTGTTTCTCTAAAATTTAAGGTCTAAAGTGTTTTATTGTCATATGTGCCAAAAAGGAACAATGAAATTCTTACTTGCAGCAGCACAACAGATATATAAACAGCATTTGTGCAGTAGCTGGTTTAATTTAGTTTAATTAGTTTAGTTTAGAGATACAGAACAGAAACAGGCTATTCAGCCCACCGATTCCGCACCGAGGAGTGATCCCTGCGACAAACACTAGGGACAATTTACACTTATACCAAGCCAATTAACCTACAAACATGTACGCCTTTGGAGTGTGGGAGGAAACCGAAGATCTCGGTGAAAATCCACATGGTCACGGGGAGGACATACAAACTCCATACAGACAGCACCTGTGGCCGGGATTGAACCCGGGTCTCCAGTGCTGCAAGTGCTGTTAGGCAGCAACTCTACCGCTGCGCCAACGTGCTGCCCTGCCCTGGCAAGGTTGTTTACCTTGGAAAAGTTCGGGAAGAGATTCGATACAATGTTTGGGCAGATGGAGAGTAGCTGATTGATGATTGTTTGTTGACTGTAACACAAGGTTACAATTTGTAAGGCTTGTGGGGTGTGAGGAAAATACTTTTCATACAGAGTAATGATAGTCTTGAATTCAGTGTCTTTTGGCGATGGAAACAGAATCATTTAGGGCGGTGAATCGAGAATTGGATGGGCACCTGAGAAAAGTAATTTAGATTTTAGACTTTGGAAATACAAGAAACAGGCCCACCGAGTCTGCACCAACCAGCGATCACCCGATACATTAGACTTTAGACTTTGGTCTTTAGATTTTAGATTGTAGACTTTAGAATTACAGCATGGAAATAGGCTGTTCGGCCCATCGAGTCCGCGCCGACCAGTGATCACCCCGCACACAAGCTCTTCTCCTGCACACTAGGGACAATTTACGACTTTTACCAAAGCCAATTAACTTACAAACCTGTACATCTTTGGAGTGTGGGAGGAAACCACAGCACTCGGGGAAAACTCACGCAGGTCAGGGGGAGAACGTACAAACTCCCTACAGGAGACGCCAGTAGTCAGGATCAAACCCGGGTCTCTGGTGCCGTAAGGCAACAACTCTACCGCTGCGCCATCGTGCCGCCCTTAATGATTCCATGGTGCTCTGGAAAAAGGATCCTGGAAACGAGAGACTTTCCACCATTTAATTAAGAAGAAATACCATGAGATTAACCCACTTCACCACTGCACATATAAGCCTTCACCACATCTTATGGAGCTCCCCGAGAAAACCCATGCAGCCACAGAGAGAACGTACACATCTTCACAGTGCCATCATTCTTGCAACTGAGGTCTCCTTTGGAACTCTCTCTCTAATCTCCACACTCTGCAATTTTATTTTTTCTCTTTCAAAACATTTATTTACAGCCATCTCCCTCTACTTGCCTTCCCACTGAGCCCTTTCTATTTCCTTCAGAAGTACTTTGGGGCAGTTATTGCCTTCAGGGTCTCTTACATGTCGGTGACATTACTTCAGATGAAATGAATGAACAAAAGGATGTCGGACAAACCTTCAGCATTGGGAATTGTAAGATTTTTGCCTCAGCCAGGAATAATTCAAATACAATCTCAAGATATCGAACTGCCAGATATTAATTGTTGGCCATTTTCCATACTCCAACTTCAACCAGAACCCAATTCTATTTCAAATTTGGTCATCCGTGTCTTCATTGAGCCATTCATCTTTCCAGATGCACACTATATAACGCTGTGCTGAAATCTAGGATTATTTTACTTCTCTTGCACCAAAATGCAGTACTTCACAGAACTTTTAAAATCGCTTAAGTATTTATGTCTAACCTTTACATTCTGCTGACTGGTGTTATTTCTCTTCTTGTATCTTCACATCCAGATGCTTGTTCCCTTTCTTTGACTCTTTGTCTTCAATTCTGGCTTAAAGGGCCTGTCCCACTTGGGCGTCATTTGCGCGTCACGCAGGTGGCGCTATGCGCGCGTAATGCACGCCATGCGCGCATCACGTGCGTCTTGCGAATGCGATGTCACGTAAATAACGCGCAAATGACGCCCAAGTGGACAGGCCCTTAAGGCACATTGGCACCGTGGTAGGGTTGCTGCCTCACAGCGTCAGAGACCTGGGTTCGATCCCGACTATCGGTGCTGTCTATATGGAGTTTGTATGTTCTCCCCATGACTATGTATGTTTTCTTTAGGGGCTCCGGTTTCCACCCATATCCCAAAGACATACAGGTTTGTAGGATAATTGGATTCTGGAAATTGTCCCTGATGTGTAGGATAGATCTAATGTACGGGGTAATCGCTTGTCGGCGCAGTCTTGGTGAGCTGAAGGGCCCGTATCCACGCTGTATCTCTAAACCAAAGGCTCAAATAGTCTAATGGCACAGAAGCAGGCCCGTTGACCCACTGTGTCTGTGTTAGTTTTGTCTGAATATCTCAGGCACCGTGTTTAATGTTTTTCCATTAGTTCTGAGACTTTATTTTAGACTCTAGAGATACAGCACAGAAACAGGGTAACAGAGTGAAGAGATTATCTTTGTATAAGTAGTAGAAGCAAACAACTGCAGATGCTGGTTAACGCACAACAGGACATAAAGTGCTGGAGTAACTCAGCAGGTTTGGAAGCATCTTTGGAGAACATGTTAAGGTGATGTCGGTTGGTTCGTCTCTGGTCAGTATCTCTGGATACTTTCATGAGAGAGCTAGATAGGGCTATTAAAGATAGCGGAGTCAGGGGATATGGGGAGACGGCAGGAACAGGGTACTGATTGGGGATGATCAGCCATGATCACATTGAATGGCAGTGCTGGCTCGAAGGGCCGAATGGCCTACTCCTGCACTTATTGTCTATTGTTTATTGTCCACTATAACCAAAATCCATTATAAAGAGGTACATTAAAACAAGGCTTCACTGTACTGCTAGTGTGCATGATTTTACTTCGGAGTCACGTGAGTGACTACGTGAAGAACCCGCTCAGTGCGCAGGCGCGGCATTACGCCAGCAGTGCAACAGCGGCTTGCAACGGGAGCTAGGCACTCTCGTTACAGGATGAACCGGACCGTCAGGTGAGTATCCTGAGGTCGGGTTTTCTTTTACAGGTGAGCCTTTTTCTGCTTGTGTTTTTTACAGGCAGAGAAAAAGGCTCTGGAACAAAACTGTCCCCCGTTTTCCCGTCGGGGAGGGGGGCAGCAACGGGCGGTAGGAGCGACCCGGTGTTCCGTAATTCCCCGACACCGTGCCGAGGCCAGCCCGCTAGTACCTGAAGCAGCGGGCTGGACGCATAGCCACTCGAGAGGCATCCGGCAGGTGTTTCCCGATGTCGGACGGGACGTCTCTCCACCCGCACGGGGGGAGAGAGAGCCGCCTGAGCCGCTGGAGCGGCTCACGGAGCAAGTGCCTGCGAGACGCGCTGCTTGAGGGGCGCTCTCGCATCTACAAGGCAAAAGCTCCAGAAGAACCTGTCCCCCGCTCGACTCCAGCGGAGGAGCGTTCCATTGCAGGGGGGGCAGCAACAGGCGGTAGGAACAAATACCGGGCGCCCCGCTATCCCCATCACCGCGCCGAGCCCAGTCCCGCTAGTGCCTGAACTGCGGGCTGGATGTCTAGCCATCCGAACAGGCATCCGGCCGGTGGCGTCCGATTCGTCGGACGGGGACATGTCTCCACCTAAATGGAGGAGAGACAGCCGCCTGAGCTGCATCCAACAGCAATTGGAGCAGCTCCAGCGAGATGCGCAGAAAGAGCGCTCTCGCGGAGGGAGGTCAGGCACCCCCTCCACAGTGCCTCATGCACTGCCCTTTGCTCCCTCATTACTGGAGGCTAGCATTGGTGACCAGGGCTGGGCTGGTCTGGAACAGGGGCAGGCGGACGAATTCGGGAGTATGCCAGGGGTGCAGGAACATGAAGAGCTGTTGGGTGTGATGGACCGCTTGTAGCAACCCCACGGGCTGGAGCACCGCTGGAACCAAGAATGGCGGCCAGCATCAACCATTACTGGAAAAGGTGCTCGCTGAGGTGCTGAAACAACACAGCACCAGGAAACGGTGAGGCCCTCAAAGTAAAAAGTGTCAACAGCCAAATCTGGGGGCATGTGGGTCACACATCCATACCCAAGAACTCAAGCTACAGCGGATCCTAAGGCTCCTGACGTCAGCCATCACAGCCTTTGCTCGTTCCGTGGAGACCACGGAGATGGATACCTGCCAGCAGGATGTGCTGGCATTAATGTGTACCACACAATTTGAGATCAACAATCTCCGGAGGGAAACATAAGACCTGCCCTCAATCCCAAATTTGCTGGCTTGTGTAAAGCCCCAGCTGCGGAGACGGACGCGCTGCCATTTGGGAAAGATTTCAATAAAAACTGAAGGAGATGCAGGAAGCATCAAAAACCTTCGGCCTAATGAGGGCAGGCCCCGGGACGAGCAAACCAAGACCTCCGATACCCAAGTGGCAGCACCCCACGGCATCCACCAGTCGACGTCCGCAATATGGGACTGGTGAACGCTTGGGGTCCGCACATTATCCCCAAAGATCTTTCAGATCAGGGCCCGCAGCGGACCCTCTGGAAAATGCGCCTCCCCCCAACATCGCCAGCACGTCAGAACAAAATCTTCAGGAAAATGAAGAAACAGAATCGCCAATAACCATGGAGGTAGGTGGGTCTGGTCCCTACCAGCATATAGAGAATAAGGGTGCTTTATTAACAGGGGGGAGATTACACTTGTTTAAAGAAGCATGGGGTATGGTCACGAGTGACAAGTATATACTCAACAACATTACAGGATATAAAATACAATTCGTGTCAGAAAAAACGCCGCCAGTTCAACAATGGCCCCAAAGGGTATTTCTCCCTCCGTCAAAGAGAAACGTGAGGGACAAGCTGAACTGGTGAGACTTATCACAAAGGGGGTCATCGAAAAGACCAAACATGAACCTTTGGAAATTGTATCGAATATATTCACTAAAACCAAAAAAGATGGTGTCTGTCGCATCATCATTGACTTAACATCACTAAACAAATTTGTTAAGTATATACATTTCAAAATGGAGACATATGTTACTGCCAAACAACTGAATTCCAAAGGACACTTCATGGCAAGCATTTATCTTAAAGATGCTTACTATCTAGTACCCATATACAAGGATCATCGCAGATACCTAAAATTTATCTGGATGGTACAAAGCATTGCCCTATGGGCGAGCTTCAGCCCAAGATTATTCACCAAAATATTGAACCCAGCCATGGCAATACTAAGAAAACATATTGTCATGGCATATCTGGAGGATATTCTCATAGTAGGGAAAACGATGGAATTGGCTGTGGCAGCAGTATCAGCTACAAAACAGCTCCTCGAAACTCTGGGGTTCGTCCTACATCCAGATAAATCTAAGTTGAAGCCATCCACTATCATGGACTACCTGGGCTTCACAATTAACTCAGTCCATATGACTGTTACCTTGCCAAAGGCAAAAATGGTTGAATTAGCACAATCATGCAACAAATTAATGGTCAACGAGCGACCAACTATTCGACAAGTAGCAAGAGTAATTGGGGAAATGGTAGCAGCATTTCCGGCTACACAATTCGGACCTTTGCACTATCAAATTTTTTTTTACAGAGAGCAAAGGTACGGGCAATAAAACGACATACAGGTCACTATGATCGTGTCATGAACTTACCCACTGAAGCAATATCAGAGCTACAGTGGTGGGCAGAAAACGTTTGGCATAGTTTCAGCCCTATCTTTATCACTAACCCTACTTTAGTTATTCAAACAGATGCCAGTGCTCAAGGCTGGGGAGCGACTAACTCCATATCCAGCACAAGTGGTAGATGGACTAAACTAGAGTCATCATTACTACTTACACTGGGCATTAACTATCTAGAGATGTTGGGCGCCTTTTATGGTTTAAAAGCATATGTATCTAATATGCAGCACTTGCATGTACGGTTACAAATTGATAAATACTACGGTGATGGCTTATATTAACCATATGGGTGGCATAAAATCATTATCATGCGACAAATTGGTCAACATGATTTGGCAATGGTATGTCGAAAGACATATTTGGCTATCAGCTACTTACCTACCAGGTAAGCTAAACACCCATGCCATGAGAAAATTAAACGCCAGGGTTGCAAGTTTGAACAGACCTTACCTGGAACTGGGATTGTCCAAACAAACCATCACCACCATGTCGGCATCCCTTCGAACATCCACCAAGAGGCAGTACTTAACCAGCATCAAAAAAGGGGAAGTACTGCCAGGAAACATGGACAACATACGCAACAGCTACAGCCACCAACATACTGGAGTTCCTGGCCATCTACACCACGATGTAGGGATCAGTTACAGTGCCATCAACACAGCGCAGAGTGCTCTTTCTGCTTATCTCAAACCAGCGGCAGGACAACAGGTGATGGGATCCCATCCACTGGTGGTAAAACTGATGAAGGGCATTTACAATATCAAGCCCTAAGCCCAGGTATACCCATATTTGAGATATCAGTGTGGTCCTGACATATCTCAGGGAATGGCCACCAGCCAGATCCCCCGGCCTCGAGCAAGCTACACTAAAGACGCTTATGTTGATGGCACTTGTATCCGCTCAGAGGGTCCAGTCACTACACCTATTGCGACTGGACAACATGATCACAGCTCCAGACCAGATCTGTCGTTATCCAGCGACTGGTCAAACAGAGCAGACCAGGAACACCTAATCCAGTCGTGGCTTACCCACCAGAACCATGGTTATGTGCCATGACCTACCTACTATCCTACATAGACACAACCAGAATATTCGAGGGAGATGAAAAGCCTTGTGGGTCAGTCACAAAAACCTTATGGTGGGGTACGAGCCAAACCATTGCGAGATGGCTCAAGCAGGTGCTAGAAACTGCTGGGATAAACACTAACATGTACAAATTTTATTCCACCAGGGCAGCATCCATGTCGACGGCTAAAGAATGGACATGCCTATACACCACATCCTGGCTACAGCAGGATGGTGGGAAGGGAAAAGACCGTTCAGAAATTTTATAATAAGCCGTTGGCAAAACCTGGTTTATTTGCAGTAAAGATTTACGAACTGCAAATATTTAATTTAAGCCCAGGGGAGCAACTTAATTCTTTGTTGTTATTGTTTAAAAAATACCATTGTGTTTTTCTACAAATAGACTCATTGGTTCATTACGATAACACTTCCTCCCTCAAGAACTTCGGCAGTGAGTGAAATGAAACTGTTACACGGTTTGAAATCACAGAGCTTTGAAATCTTCACGTAGTCACTCACGTGACTCCGAAGTAAAATAGTAAGATTAAACGAGAACTTACCAGTTTGAAGTTTGATCTGTATTTTATGAGGAATTACGATGAGGGATTACGTGCCCTCCGCTCCCACCCTCATTATATGGATCAAACTAATAAATTGATGTCTCCTTATCTTTACTATGTTTACTTCAAAATAACTGTGTCTATCTGTGATTCCACACCGCTGCTTGGAAGTATGCTGCGCCTGCGCACTGAGCGGGTTCTTCACGTAATCCCTCATCGTAACTCCTCATAAAATACAGATCAAACTTCAAACTGGTAAGTTCTCGTTTAATCTTACTATTTTATTGCACCATTGCCCATAATTTATTAACAGGTGATGTAGATATACCTGTGTATTAAATATTATTAACAATTTACTCTGATCCAACGATATTGACACTAGGGTCAAGAAAACACATCAATGCCTCTACTTCCTCTGAAGGCCAAGGAAATGTGATACATCTCCAATGACCTTAACCAATTTCGACAGATACACCATAAAAAGCATCCTATCCTGATGAATCATAGCTTGGTATAACAACTTTGCTATCTAAGACCACTTTAAATTGCAGAGAGCATGCGGTGTAGCCCAGTGCATTTCACTCCAGTCCAGACTCCCCTCCAACTCCAACTCCACTTCACACTGCCTCGAAAAGCAGCAAACATAATCAAGGACCACTCATACCCTGATCATTCCCTCTTCTTCATTCTCCTGTTAGGCAGAAGATATAAAAGCTTGAAATCATGTACCACCAGTTTCAGGAACAGCTAGGGTGAGGTAGAGTTGCTGCCTCACAGCGCCAGAGACCCGGGTTAGATCATGACTACGGATGCTGTCTGCGTGGAGTTTGGACATTCTCCCCGTGACCATGTGGGTTTTCTCCGGGTGCTCTGGTTTCCTCCCACATTCCAAAGACGTGCAGGTTTGTTGGTTAATTGGCTTCTGTAAAGCTTGTAAATTATCCCTAGTGTGGATAGTGATAGGGTACAGGGTGATTACTGGTTGACGTGAACTCGCTGGGCTAAAGGGCGCGTTTCCGCGCTGTATCTCTTAACTCTAAATTCTGGTGAAGTGCAGCTTTCCCCCCACTTTTATCAGACGTATCAATGGATCTCTCCTATTCTACGATTAATTTCTGATCTCCCAAACTAGCTTGTTTCAGAGCGTGAATGGTTTTTTTATTTGCACTTTCTCTGCAGCTGTAACATTACATTCTGCACTCTGTTTAATTTTGCACTACCTGTTGTACTCTTTACTGCAATGATCCTCCTGGATCACACGCAAAACAAAGTTTGTCACTGCATCTTGGTACACGTGACAATAATAAACCAATACCATTTGCAAATAACATTCCCAAAAATAAGTCCATTGTCATCACCATGGTTACTCTGAGAGTTCAAAGCTTTTTGGAATACTCTTTAGTGCTGTCATTTGGTTGCAATATCCAAACGGTGGTTGATATGAAGAGGTTGTGTCGAACACTGTTGCCGAGAAAAAGAATCTTACCATCTGCAAGAAGAATACAGTAAAATAGATCCACAGCCCACACAATGCACACAACTATTTGAATATGACAGCACTTTTAAAAACATACACTCACTCAGAATTCTTGGTGAGGACAAAATCAAAGATGTTCTGGTTGGTTTTCAGGTAGAGCTTTAGGGAACCGGAACACCCGGAGAAAAGCTACGCGGTCACAGGGAGAACGTACAAACTCCGTACAGGCAGCACTCGAGGTCAGGATCGAACCTGGGTCTCTGGCGCTGTGAGGCAACAACTCTAAAGGGCCTGTCCCACTGATGCGACTTTACAGCGACTGTCTTTGACCTTCAAGCTCGAGGGCACTCGCCTGGAAAACCTCGAGCTGGATCGACCGTCAGCGATGAAACCACGAGCCGGATAGACCGTCTGCACACACACACAAACACATCGCAAAGGCGGGGGCCAAGGAAAGTCTGAAACTCACACCCGCAATGAACAGGAAGGTAAAAGACGGCTGGCACAGTTCGGTAAGTCCTTCAGAGAGCCTGGGACCTCGTGTCGACCATGCTACGAGTATGAGTCGAGGGCAAACTCGTCTGAACTCGCGAATGAGGTCGCCGCAGTGGGACAGCCCCTTAACGCTGCACCCCTGTGGTGAAGAGGAGACTTGTAAAATTGATCCTAGAGAGGGAAGAAGACAAAGGAGAGGAAGGAGAGGCAGGAGATATTGGGATTGCTGTTCTTAAAGCAGAGGTGGTTTGCTATAGGGTTCAAAATCATGACGAGATCTGATAAAATAAAACAGATAATGTTTCCACCGTAGCACGATGGCACAGCTGGTGGAGCCGGAGACCCAGGATCAATAATATAAAATATAACGTACAGATATAAAAAACAGACAATTAAATAAACATTAATCGTGCAAAGTCAAAAATAATGCTCTCAAGTGTATATTACTCAGATCCTATATGGAGGTTGTAGTGTTTAGTATAGTTTAGTTTATTGTCACATATACTGAGGTACAGTGAAAAGCAATTTTGTTGCATGCTATCCAGTCAGCGGCAAGACTATACATGATTACAATCAAGCTGTTCATAGTGTACAGATACAGGATAAAGTGAATAACGTTTAATTGTAGCCTGCTGCTTGTAGGGAAGAAGCTGCTCCTGAAACTGAACCTTCTCGCTGATGGCAGGAGTGAAATAATAGCATGGCCTGGATGGTGTGGGCTTAAATAAACTAAACTAAGCTAAACTAAACTACATGCAAGGAGCTGACGAGCTTTAGCATCTCTGGCAATTTGCACCTTTGTAGCAACCGAGGACAAAATCACAAAGAGATTTTGCAGTGAAACATTGAGTCATTTATATTTGTTCATGGCCTCAGAAGACAGTTCCTAAATAGTAAGAGGTTATTGGAACAAAACTGAAACCCTTTAAGGTTGCGGAGTGGGTTGGAACAGCAAGAGAAACCTAAAAATAATTAACATATTAAATTATTACCTCCATTAAAAAAAATACATTACCTCATTAAAAAAAAGACATTAATACCATACCTCCCAACACAGAGGCTCCAGAAATAAACCAACAAACTCTGACAGGACTGAAAAAACAATTAGCACCCCAGAGTCCCATTATGAATGTTGTTTTTATTCCATTTGTGCTGCAATGTGGCATAGCTGGTAGAGCCGCCACTTTCATATCTCCCCCAAACTCAGCTCCAATGACCCAGGTTCAATTCTGACCTCTGGTGCTGTCAGTGTGGAGTATGCACGTTCTTCCTATGACTGTGTGGGATTCCTCTGGGTGTTCTGGTTTCCTTCCACATCACAAAGACGTGGAGGTTTGCAGTTTAACTGGTCGCGGTGTAGATAAGTGGTAGAATCTGGGGGGAGCTAATGGAAGTAGCCAAAGAGAGTAGATTGTGTAGAAAAATAGATGGGGGCAGGGGAGGATAGGATTGTTTTCTGAGGTGGCATAATCTCAATGGGCTATATCACTGCACAGCTAGCAATTGTTGTCCATTATTTGGATAGATAATTGGATAGGAAGGGCTTGGAGTGATATGAGCCGTATGCAAGTAAATGGGATTAACCTGGTATGCCAACTTCAGACTTTAGAGATACAGCATTGATACAGCACAGAAACAGGCCCTTTGGCCTAGCAACTCCGCACTGACCAGCGATCTCCCCGAACACTCGCACTATCTGACACGCAAGGGTCAATTTACAAGTTTTTACCAAAGTCAATTAACCTACAAATCTGTATGTCATAGGTGTGGGTGGAAACAGGAGCACCTGCGGCCATGGGGAGAATGTACAAACTCCGTACAGACGGCACTCACAGTCAGGATCGAACCCGGATCGCTGGCGCTGTAAGGCAGCAACTCTACCGCTATGCCACCGTGCTGCCCTTGAAAGGCATATTTCTGTGCTGTATGACTCTATAACTGACTCACTAACAGATTTAAAGAGAGAGACAGAGCAGATAAAAAGAATGAACGCAATAAACCAATACACTGATGCACAAATAGAGTGAAAACAGGAGAAGGAAATAGAGGGAGGGGAAGAGAAAAGCAGAGAGAAATTTAGGAACGTACCTGGTAACAGAACCGATGACAAGACCCTCGATCATGGTTCTTTAGAGTGACATTTAATCAGTAGGTTTGTGTTTTGTTCCAATTTGCTCAACCCATTGATGCTAACTCCAGTTAGGCCTGCCTGTCACTTTTCATATCATTCACAAAGCTTTTTTCTCCTCCGTAATTATACACATGTGTTAAGTGAAGCTTGATAAATAAAGTTTAATGAGATGCTGTTCATATAAATATAAAAATATTAAATGTTAAGCACTTTACTGTCAAATGTGCTTCAGGTCCTTTCACCCCTTGTACATTACTGGTTTTTAAAACCCAAGGTCAGGTACATCACAATGATCTAATTTTTATCCCAATGTTCTTTTAGAATTTGGCTTTGGTAAAATTGTAAATTGTCCCTGGTGTGTAGGATATAGCTGATTTTAGGCCTGTTTTTCTGCACTGTATCTCTGAAGTCTAAAGTATAAAAAAATAAGTTTGGGTAGGATTTTTTAGAGTGGACAAGATGGGCTGAATGGCCTGTTACCATGTTGTCTCTCTCTCTCTTTTTTTACTCTTACTCTTTTCAAAGACTTTATTCAGCACAAACGCATAATATATCACATCAAAAACACATTCAGAAGTTACAATACATCAAGTAATCATTATAATACAATGATGCAGTCATTATTTACAATGCTCTCAACCCCATGCGGTGACCAGCGCCCAAGGAGGGCCTCCAGAGTCCCCGTGGACACCACGTGTTCCCTCTCCAGGGACACACGAGCACGGGCGTAGGCCCGGAAGAAGGGTAGGCAGCCGATTCTGGCATGACCATCGACTGCCCGCTACCTGGACGTGCGAATGGCCATCTTGTCCAGGCCCAGGAGCAAACCGACAGGGAGGTCCCACACCCCCCGCAGAAAATACAGGCGGCCGACGAGCCCGTGAACCAACTCAAAAGTTTATTACACGCCACCGCTCTGTGCAACGCTCTCCACCCCAGGTCCCCAATGTAAAGGGGGATGACTCCCTTGTAGAGAGACCCCCACTGGAACCGCCCCCGCCTTCAGGTGGTAACACAGACTGCCAAGGTGTGTCAGGACGAAAGACGAAGGCAAGGAGGTGCAGAATGTGCAGGAACATTCTGTACAGTGTGCGTCTCTTCGCATCACGAAACGACACGCCGGGCATCTCGGAAAGGCGGCTCAAGTTGCGTAGAGCCGGCACCCGAGAAATACCCTAGAGCCTAGGCCCGATGAGCGGGGGTAAGCTCAGTCAGAATCACGCTAAGCACACGCCACTTAGGCAACGACCCCGACGGAAAAAATACGTGGCCAGAGCGTGCCATCTGAGGGGTTCTCCGCATACATATACCTCCGCAGAGTCCTGAGACGGAGAGCCGCTACCTGGGTACGCACGCATACCAAGGACTGGCCGCCCTCCTCTAACGGGAGACTCAGGACCGCTGTGGAAACCCAGTGCTTCCTATTTCCCCAAAATAAATCCACCAGCTACTTCTGTAAAGCAGTTGCTTCTTCTTCTTCTTGCGTATGGCGTGCACAGCTTAAAGTTGTAGGACAACTTGTTCTATTTGATCTTATTTGATTGTGCACACCTGGTTGATTGCATTTGTCGAAACAGGGCGGACCACGTGAAGGTTGCAATCTCCCACCCCTAAAGCAGTTGCAAAGATAGAGGGCAGGACAAGAGTAGCAGCCGGTACCATAACATGAAGGCCACCAGCTGGTTTATGACCAGCAACCTCCCCTGAAAAGAAAGAACTCCAAGCAGGCCTGACCAGCGCCCCAGCCGGGCGACGACTTTCATCTCCAGCTCCAGCCAGTTTGCCGGCCAAGCATCCTCAGTGGTACTGAGGTACACCCCCAGATAGAAGACGTGCGTGGTGCTCCACGCATACAATATTATCTCCTACAGCAGGGAGTCTACCTGCCACTGACCCACTAAAAGTCCAGAACACTTGCTCCAGTTAATCCTGGCAGATGATGCAGCTGGGAAAACCTTCTGGCAGTCACGCATCCTCCGCAGGTCACCAGCGGCAGTGAACGTAAGGAGTACATCATCGGCATACGCCAAAAGGACCACCTCCATCCCCGGGCCAGGTAGAGTCAGGCCTGTTAACCACAGGAACGGCTCCACACAGACCGAGTACAACTGACCAGACATGGGACACCCCGGCCGAACCCCCCTCCCAAAATGAATGGGAGCCAACAACACACCATAATCCTTCACAAGACACTCCACTGCAGCATACAAAAGCCGGACCCGGGCTACAAAATGCGATCCAAATCTAACACTTGCAACGTCCCGAAGAGGTAGTCATGCTCTACCCTGTCAAAAGCCTTCTCCTGATCAAGAGACTGAAAAGCAGCTGACTGACCAGTACCCTGGGCTTGATGAATCAGGTCCCTAACCAGGTGGATGTTATCCTGAATGGACCGGCCAGGGACTGTATAGGACTGGTCAGGATGATTCAGTTGAGACAGCACGGAGCCCATGCGATTTGCCATCGCCCGTGCAAAAAATGTATACTCTGTGCATAGGAGAGAGACCGGGCACCAGTTCTTCAACAAGCGGAGTTTGCCCTTCTTGGGCAGCAGGACAACGACTGCCCTACGCCACGAGAGGGGCATCTCCCCGGTCATCAGGTTCTCCCCCAGAACCTTCATGTAATCACCCCCTAGGATATCCCAGAAAGCTCTAGCAAATTCCACCGTCAATCCATCCAGCCCAGGGGACTTACCCCTTCTGAGCTGGTGCAGGGCACGAGTCAACTCCTCCAATGATAAGGGGTCATCAAGAAGATCGGACACCTCCCTATCTACAGTTGGTAGACCCTCCCACAGGACCCATTGAATCCATCTGTGGAGAACAGGGATTCTGTATGGACGGTGAAATTCAACAGTGCAGCATCTCTAAATTAGGCATGGGCAAGGTTTTTGCAATCAAGTATCTACAGAAAGACTTAAACCCATAACCTGGTGATCCACAAAGGCAATAAATGACTCAAGGCTGTTTCCTTTAAGATGAGCTAACCAGATTATGCTCAAAGGTTAACAAGTCCGCCAAGATAGAGAAGAAAGGAGAGTTGATGGTTTGCTTGCTCATATTAAAGCGGTAATTTGCATTCCCCTCTCCTTTAGATCAGAAGGTTTGTTACCAATAATAGCATCTCTATTGCTCTGTCATAGGCAAATCCTGTCAGCACAAAGCATTTGATCTCATCTCTTTTTAAGGCACTTGATGGCAGGGTTTGGGGAATGGGAAGTCATTGTATCGGAAGCTTCTAGTGATAAAGTCAAGGTCACCAGATTACTCCATCACATCTGTTCCACTGCTTGGAGCCTCTCTTGCAATGGGACTTATTAAACCATTTTATTAATTTAGAGTGATGTAGAAGTAGACTGGTGTGTGATGAATTACAATCTTTAGCTCCCAATATAATGTCGCTCATTTACAATCACCACGGCTGTTGAGGTTAATAAATCAGACATCTTGGATCCTTCTGTTTGATCTCTGTACTCCATGGAACACATGGAAGAACTAACAAAAAGCTTGATACACTGTGTACTGCCAGACTTGTACTTAATGAGATACAGCAACATTAACACAGAGATTTCTCTTGGGCAAATGTAGTGTTCTACCCTTCAGAAGGTTGTGGGTTCGATTCGGACCTACAGAGACATAAACTAGCAATGTAGGCTAACACATCTGTTCTGCTCTGTTAGTCTAAATGTGTGGGCTTGGGAGAGAGGGGGAGTTAGAGTGATTCTGGTGAAATGGGAATAATGCAGAGGAAACGATTCCACGTCTTTTTCGTAGGGTAGAGAATTTCACAACTAAAGGGCAGTGGCTTAAGGTGTGAAGGAAAGGATTTATGAGGGACCTCAGGAGCAAAGCAAAGGTGGTGCAGTTTATTGTCACATGTACTGAGGTACAGTGAAAATCTTTTGTTGCGTGCTTACCTGTCAGCGGAAAGACAATACATGATTACAAATGAGCCGTCCACAGTGAACTGGTACATGATAAAGGGAATAACGTGAATACCATTTAGTGCAAGATAAAGTCCAGTAAAGTCTGATCAAAGATAGTCTGAGGATCTCCAATGAGGTAGATAGTTGCTCACAACTGCTCTCTAGTTGTTGGTAGGATGTTTCAGTTGCCTGACAACGGTTGGGAAGAAACTGCCCCAGAATCTGGAGGTTTCATATTTCTATCTGTGTTTTCACACATCTATCTGCATTACAGCGCTGAAGCCCCATGTTTGATCCTGACCATGGGTGCTGTCTGTATGGAGCTGGTACGTTTTCGGTGTGATCACGTGGGTTTGCTCCGGGTGCTCCGAGTGCCTCCCACACTCCAAAGACATACAGGTTTGTAGGTTAATTTGGTTCGGTAAAAGATTGTAAATTGTCCCTAGTGTGTAGGATAATACTAGTGTATGGGGATTGATGGGGACCGAAGGGCCTATTTCTGCACTGTATCTCTACACTAAACGTAACTTTTTCACACAGACACTAGTCCGTATCTGGAATGAGCTGCCAGAGGAAGCTATAGAAGCGGATACAAGCGGCTTCTGAAAGACATTTGGACAGATGTATGGATGGGAAGGGTTTCGAGGGATATGGGCGAAATGGAGTTCAATGAGATTAGCCCAATATGCCAACTTAATTGGGTTGTGAATATGTGGAATTCATTGCTACAGACGGCTGTGGAGGCCATCATTGGGTATTTTTAAAGCAGAGATTGGTAGGATCTTAATTAGGAAGGACGTCAAACATGAAGGGGAGAAGGCAGGAGAATGGGGTTGAGAGAGAAAAATAGATCAGCCATGATTGAACGGTGAAGTAGATTCAATGGGCTGAAAGGTCTAATTCTGCTCCTATGTCCAATCAAGGACCACTCTCTAGTTGATGATAAGATGGTTCAGTTGCCTGATAAAAGCTGGAAAGAAACTGTCCTTGAATCTGGACGTGTTGCTTGAAGGGAGATGGGGAGAAGAGGGAGTGCCCGGGGTGAGACTGGTCATTGATTATGCTGGTGGCCTTGACTAGGCAGTGTGAGGTATAAATGGAGTCAATGGAAGGGAGGTTGGTTTGTGTGATGTTCTGGGCTGCCTCCACAAATCTCTGTAATTTCTTGCCATTTTTGATGAAGCTGTTCCCTGTGAGGCATCTCGATAAAATGCTTTCTAAGGCGCATCTGTAGAAGGTGGTGGGAGGTTTCAGAGATATGCCAAACTTCCTAAGCCTTCTAAGGAAGTAAGTAAGTAAGTAAGTAAGTAAACTTTATTTATATAGCGCATTTTAAGCCAATTTGCATTGACCCCAAAGCGCTTGCATTTGCATTGCCAACTTGCAAAAGCCAATTTGCATTGACCCCAAAGTAGAGGTGTTGGTGTGCTTTCTTGGGCATATGGCTAGCCCAGGGCAAGTTGCTGGTGATATTTACACCTAGGAACTTGAAGCTTTCAATCATCTCTACTTTAGTGCCATCAATGTAGTCTGGGGTATGTGTATCGCTTCCCTTCCTGGTCGATCTCCTTTGTCTTGCTGACATTGAGAGAAAGGTTGTTGTTTTGACACCAGGTTACGATGCTCTCAATCTCCCTCCTCGACTCCGTCTCGTCATTATTGGATATGTGGCCCACTACAGTGGTGTCTTGGTGTGGGAGGCATGCCAATTCTCCATAGGCTTCTGAGGAAGTAGAGGTATTGCTGTGCTTTCTTGGTGGTAGCTTTGATGTGAAGAAGAATCCCGGCCCAGAACATAATCTATCATTTCCCCCCCACAGATACTGCCTGGCCCGCTGAGTTTCTCTAGCAGTTTGTTTTATTTTTTGTTCAAGAATATCTGAAGCAGTGAAAAGTTGAGTTGCCTTCCGCGTTGGGAGATGATGAAGGGAGTGAAAGTTTCAGATTACCCCTAAATGTAAGCAAATATTTCCTGGTTTCACTCCTGGCAAGCCAGCTTGCCCTTCATAACTCTGGTCTTTAGTCTGAATGAGTTTATAAAGAAAATTTAATAGACTCGCAATACATTTAAGAGGAAGGAAAATATGAAATAATCAATTAAATAACTACATTTAAAAGAAACATTTAGACAGACACATGGATAGAATAGGTCTCGAAGGGTATGGGCCAAATATGGGCAAATGGGACTAGTTTAAATGAGGCATCTTGGTTGGCATGGACGAGTTCCGCCTGTTTCCACACTGCAAGACTCTGTAACTCTAATAAAGACAGGGAAAGTGAAAGGAAGGATTGTGGGGGAAGGTGCTTTATCCGAGTGCTGTGACGTAACTACTTTGTGCACAGGGGGGATTTCGCAGGCTGCTGACAAATGTAATGGTGATTTGGGGAAAGCCACAATGCGGGCTCTTGTAGAAACAAGTATATCCAGTAACAACATGAGACCATGACAATTCCCAGCGAGCAGTTTGAGTGTACTCAAGTGTCATGCACGATTCTAGTTTGAAGCACATTGCTCTGACACTGTGTCTGTGTTACAGTCAGTCTTACTAATTGTTTACATTACACTAAGGTATCCTGGCCTTCATTACACTGAAATCTTATTCCCTTCATTGAAATGTATCTTGCACTCTTTAGTATGGCGGCGGCTGTGGCTTTGCAAACTGGAGGATGAAAGTAAACCCTCATTCGAACACACCATGGTGGGGGCAGAGGGGAATGTTGTGATGTTGTGTTTAGTTCAGTGAAAAGCTTTTGTTGTGTGCTAACCAGTCAGCGTAAAGACAATACATGATTACAATCAAGCCATCCGCAGAGTGCAGATACATGACAAAGGGAATAATGTTTAGTGCAAGATAAAGCCAATAAAGTCCAATCAAAGGTAGTCCGAAGGTCTCCAAAGAGTTAGACAGTAGTTCAGGACTGCTCTTTAGTTGTTGGTAGGATGGTTCAGTTGCCCGATAACAGCTGGGAAGAAACTTGGAATCTGGACGTGTGCGTTTTCACACCTGTACCTTTTGCCCAATGGGCGAGGAGAGAAGAGAGAATGACCAGGCTGCTGGCCTTGCTGAGGAAGTGTGAGGTGCAAATGGAGTCAATGAAGGGAATGTTTACTTACACTTCAGAGATAGAGCATGGACACAAGCCCTTCAGCCCATCGAGTCCACGGTGACCATGGATCACCCCATATACTAGTTTAGGTTAGTTTAGTTTTGAGTTACAGTGTGGAAACAGGCCCTTCGGCCCATCGAGACCAGTGATCACCCCATGTGCTAGCATTACCCTGCAAATTAGGGACGTTTTACAGAAGCCAATTGACCTACAAACTTACATGTCTTTGGAGTGTGGGAGCAAACCGCCTCACAGCACCAGAGGCTCAGGTTTGATCCTGACTAGGGGTGCTGTCTGCACGGAGTTTGTACGTTCTCCCTGTGACCCCCATGGGTTTTCGCTGAGAGCTCCAGTTTTCTTGCAAACTCCAAAGATTAACCTACAGATTTGTCGGTTAATTGGCTTCAATAAATTGTAAATTGCCCCTCGTGTGTAGGGTAGGGTTAGCATACGGGGCGATCGATGCTCGGCGTAGAATCGGTGGGGCCAAAGGCCTGTTTCCATGCTGTATCCCTAAAGTCGCAAGTTTAAAGTTTAAAATCTAAAGTCAAACGAATGGACAGGTGGGACCCTTCTTTAGATTCAACAAATGACGTTTGAGGTCACAGCCCTTCTTCAGAAACTAACCTATTTCTCCAGAGATGCTGCCTGACCCGCTGAGTTATTCCAGCACTTTGTTCATGATCACCATTATTTTCCGGTGCACATTCTCATTGAGTGCCGCGTTTTATTCTAGGAGAACACTACCTATTATAACATTCAGAAACACATAAAAAGACCAGGGCTAAGCAATAACAGATGGAGTTTGACATGGATAAGTTTCACGCCATTCCAGAGAGGAGGAAATGTTTGCACAATCTGCAAGTGGTTAAGGTCAACCTGGAAACCATTTCATTACAAATTTGAAAAACATACTTTAAGTCCATGCATTCATTGAGGGACCTTTATACCTGACCACTTTTAATCAGCTGAAGGAGTTAGACAACGCAAAGCTAAGATTTCAAGCATTTAAACTGAACAGAATGTGTTCGCGTTGTTGGAAACAAACAGACTAATAGGAAACATGATCCAATTCTGGTTGAGCGTTGAAAGGTGTTGGCACGCAGTAATGATACACTAGAGAGCCAATGCGCAATGCCAAGAAGTAATGAATCAATAGGGGGGCAGCTCAAAATAAAATTACAGAGAACGTTCGACACAGGAAGAGGTCCATGCCAGCATTAAATTGAAGTTCCATTGAACTTCCTCCCCTCCTCACCATCTCACACTCACACCACATAGGGCGGCATCTTTCAATCTGCTCTGCCTCTCTCAAGAATGTATTCACATTTTAGGGGTGGCACGGTGGTGCAGCGGCAGAGTTGCAGCCTTATAGCACCAGAAACCCGGGTTCGATCCTGACTACGGGTGCTGCCTGTACGGAGTTAGTACGGTCTCCCTGTGTTCGCGTGGGTTTTCTCCAATGCATAAGGCCTGATTCTGTGCTGAATTACTATAAATCTATGAATCTATCACTAATTCAGTGAAATTTAAATTGGTCTGAATGTACCTCAAAAAGGAGATAAGGAGGAATTTCTTCACAAAGAGAGTAGTGAATCTGTGGAATTAATTGCCTCAGACGGCTGTGGAGGCCAGGATATTGGGTAGTTTTAAGGCAGTGATTGATAGGATTCATTTAGTTTAGTTTAGTTTAGAGCTAGAGGGCGGAAACAGGCCCTTCGGCTCACATGGTTTGTGCCGACCAGCGATCCCCGCACATTAACACTATCTTACACACACACTAGGGACAATTTTTACATACCTACAAACCTGTACGTCTTTGCAGTAACTCAGCGGGACAGGCAGCATCTCTGCAGAGAAGGAATGGGTGACGATTCGGGTTGAGACTTTTCTTCAGAGTTCTTGATTAGTGTGGGGGGAGGGTTTTGGAGAGAAGTTGGGATAATGGAGTTGATATTGCGAGGGAAAAATAGATCAGCTAAGATTGAATGGTAGAGCAGATACAATAGGCTGAATGGCCTAATTCTGCTCCTATGTCTTATGGCTCCCGGGTGGCGCCAGCAATGGTTGCCTCGCCAAAGGTCTGTCTGTCCCTTCCTTCTTTGTGCTTTAATAGTATGTGGTAAATGTATGTTTTTTGTGTTCCTTAGCTTGTTTAATGTGGGGGGGGGGGGGGGGGGGGGGGGGGGGGGGGGGGGGTGGGTGGTGTGCTGTTGGGGTAAACTTTTTCTACTCTCTTACCTCGACGGAGATGCAATTTTTTTCCGTATCATATCTCAGTCCGCACTGCGGTCTAACATTGAGGAGTTGGCGGTCTTTGCTGGAGACCAACTTTTGAGAGCTCCACCACGGGGAGCCTACGGGACTTTAACATATCACGAGGCCCACGATCGACCTCGGAGCTCCAAACGTGAGTGCTTGCAGACTTAACATCACGGAGCCCACGGTCTCTGGTCAGAGACCGACTTCAGGAACTCCGAGCCGCGGGAGTTTCGACCGCCCTGACATGGAGGCTTCGACCGCTGGCTGCGGGAGCTTCGATCACCGCTACGGATGGTTCGATTGCCCCGACCGCGGGAGAATAAAGAAGAAGAAGTTTGGACTTTTTAGCCTTCCATCACAATTTGGGGAATCTGCTGTGGTGGATGTTTATGTTAACTTTTATGTAGTTGTGTGTCTTGGTGCATTTTCTTTTTCATATGGCTGTATGATAATTCGCATATTACTGTACCTTAATTGGTACATGTGACAATAAAAATCCTTCGAAAGCTTTGAAAAAATTCTGTTTTCCATATACATGGCGCTAGACCCAAAGCAAAGTGCTTGCCTTTCAATTCACCTCTGAAATGGGTCAACAGTCACTTAATGGCCTTAAACTGTTAACTTTGTCGCATTTTGTCACCTCTTTCTTAAGGGTGATTGCGGATAGTTTAGTGTAGTTTAGTCTAGTTTAGTTTAGTTTAGTTTACTTTAGATTAGATTATTTTAGTTTAGTTTATTATTGTCACGTGTAGCAAGGTACAGTGAAAAGCTTTTTAGAGTCATAGAGTCTTACAGCGTGGAATCAAGTCCTTCGTCCCAAATTGCGGACACCAGCCAATATGTCCTATCTACATTTGTCCCACCTGACAGCGTTTGGCGCATATCGCTCTAAACCTGTCCTATCCATGCACCTATCTAAATCATTTCTTAATTGTTGCGATAGTACCTGCCTCAACTAACTCCTCTGGCAGCTTGTTCCATACACTCACCACCCTTTGTGTGAGAATGTTTTACCCCTTGTGTTCATCTTAAATCTTCCCCCCCCCTCGCCTTTTTGTTGCATGCTATTCAATCAGCGAAAAGACTATGCATGATTACATTCAAGTCATCCACAGTGTACAGATAAAGGATAAAGGAAATAAAATTCAGTGCACAATAAAGTCCAGTAAAGTCCGGTAAAGTCCGATGGGCATTCAATGCTAGCTTTGCGGGTTATATCCACAAACTATAAACTGACTAACAATGGGAGACCTACTACATCAGTGCTCTACTGGAGGGACAACCTATATTTTGTGTTCAAGTGTCTAAATGTGCGACAAACACAACAGACTCCACAGGGATACAATGCAACAGATTGTGGGCAAAATTCAGCTACATTGGCAGAGGAAAAGAGATGAAATGCCAGCTAATGTGAAATAGAATAAATCAAAGAGTAAAATAGGCTGCAACTCGTCAATGCCCATTGTGTTCAGCCATCCAAGATCAATTTGCTGGCAGCCCAATTTTCATCAGATTCAAGAAAGAACCAACCATTGCTTCCAGTCACACAGCAACGGGAAAAGTTTAGAGGAATATGGGACTAACGCAGGCAAATGGACTAGCTTAGGTGGATCACCATGGTCAGCATGGACGAGTTGGGCCAAAGGCCCTGTTTCCGTGCTGTATGACTCTATAACTCTCTGAGTCTATCGTGCTGCTACCTCACATTCCCTGAGACCCGGGTTCAATCCTGACCTGCAAAGCTGTCTGTGTGGAGTTTGCACGTTCTCTCTGCGAATGCTTGGGTGCTCCAGTTCCTTCCTGCATCCTAAAGATGTGCAAGTAGGTTAATTGGCTGCTGCAAAGTCCCTCTTAGTGTAAAAGATTCGAAGAGAAGTAGATGGAGATGAGTGTGAGAGAACAAGATACAAGATTATAGGGAAAGAAGAGGTAATAGTTTCACACTGTTGGGCTGTATAACTCAAGTGTCCTTTAGTTTAAAGATGCACCACGGAAAAAGGCTCTTGGGCCCACTGAATCCGCGCCGACCAGTCGTACACAAGCAGCATCCCACACACTAGGGACAATTTATAATCTTTGCCAAAGCCTAATTAACCTACAAACCTACCTAATGTAGGAGGAAACATGGCGCTTGAGAACGGACATGAGAAAACAGTTTTTCACACAGAGAGTTGTGAGTCTGTGGAATTCTCTGCCTCAGAGGGCGGTGGAGGCCAGTTCTCTGGATACTTTCGAGAAAGAGCTAGATAGGGCTCTTAAAGATAGCGGAGTCAGGACATATGGGGAGAAGGCAGGAACAGGGTACTGATTGTAGATGATCAGCCATGATCACATTGAATGGTTGTGATGGCTCGAGGGGCCAAATCCTGCACCTATTGTCTATTGTCTATTGAAACCGGAACCCCCCCGGAGAAAATCCATGTAGTCACAAGGGAGAACGTATAAACCTCGTAGAGAGAGCAACCATGGTCAGGATTGAACCTGAATCTCTGGCCCTGTGAGGCAGCAACTCTACTGCAGCGGCATTGTGCATGGTCAGCACTGACTGCAATTGGTTCACTAATGAATAGTTTTCCTGTGCCCAAAATCGTCAATATTCTTCATACAACAATAAGCGGTAGGATGAAAAGTTCTGCCTTATATAGGCTTTGTATTTTACTTTGATACATTTCACTACATGGACGGCATGGATGAATTGGGCCAAATAGTCTGTTTCTGTGTTGCATGAGTCTATCAAGTCAATTCAATTGTTCATTATTGTCACGTGTGTACTGCACACAGTAATTTGTTTTTACACAGCTCACACATGCACGTCAATATATTTTGGCACCACTTTCAAAAGAAAGAGTCCAAAGTCCATGCTGGAAGTACTGGAGAGCCCCCGATTCAGGTAAGCCCAGATAAACCCCAGATTGCAGCAGGGCCTCCTCCGTCACCATCGTCGCCTGCCAAACCACGTCCCCCTCCTCGCCCAACCACCTTCGTGTCCCATAGGCACCTACTGCAGCTGTTCTTGAGAGGCTCTGGAGACGTTGCCCTGGTCCGTCTCTTACATACCCACTCCTTGCGTTCGTTGTCGCCAGCAGCTCCCTCCTCCTCGGCTCTTCGGTCTACGGGGCCGAGCTCGGCAGTTTCCGAGCTGCCCCCCTGCAGGCAACGGCCTGCCAGGTACTTCTTTGTAAGTGGTCCCCTGGATCTGTCGCCATTATGACTCTAAATATAACATTCAATTGTCATCCATTGTTGCCTTGCGGATAGTTAGCAGACAAGTAATCATGAGTTGTAAAGCCGAGGGCCCCTAGAACAAAGCAGCAACCCCAATGATCTGTCTGAAGAAGGGTCTCGACTCGAAATGTTACCTATTCCTTTTCTCCCGGTGTGCTGCCTGACCCACTGAGTTACTCCAATTATTTGCGTCTATCTTTGGTGTAAACCAGCATCTGCAGATCCTTACCACACAACCTCAATGATCTGCTCTGCAACTCTATCCCAAGCTAACCTAGACTCTGCAATTCTGTATTATAATCTGTCTCAGACTCACCTTGCTGTAAATACGTTCACTGTTTAGAGAGGCTCAGGTTAATCAAAGGCAGTCGCTATGGATTTGTATGGGGAAAGTTGTTCTTGATTTATCTGTGTGAATCTTTTGAGAAGATAACAAGATGAGGCGATGAGGTTCACATCTGCATGCTGTGTGGATTGCTGCCGGGGGTTTGATATCATGCCAAGTGGTAGTCAGATCAATAACGTAAAGATTCATGCAAGATTCATGCAAGGGAAGTGGCAGGTTGCATTATGATCTGGCTCAGGACAAGTCTTCAAGAGTTTCAGTGACTGCAGTAGATTCCTTCCGGGCTCAGGAGGAAGCTGCTTCTACCCTGAGACAAGGAATAATTCATAAGTTCATAAGTTCCAGGAGCAGAATTAAACCCTGCGGCCCAACAAGCCTACTCGGCCATTCAATCATGGCTGATCTATATTTCTCACTCAACCCCATTCTCCTGCCTTTGCCCCGTAACCCCTGACACCCGTACTAGTCAGGAATCTGTCAATCTCCATCTTTGGAATGTGGGAGGAAACCAGAGCCTGTGGTCACAGGAAGAACGTGCAAACTCCACACAGACAGTACCCGCAGTTAGGATCAAACCTGGGTCTCTGGCACTTTGAGGCAGCAACTCTACTGCTGCACCACTGTGCTGCCCGTGTACCGAGGTACAATGAAAAGCTCTTTTGCTGTGTGCTAGTCAGCAGAAAGATTATGCATGATTATATTTGAGCCATCCACAGTGTAAAGATACAGGATAAAGAGTCTGAAGTAGGATCTCGACCTGAAATGTCACCCATTCCTTCTCTGCAGAGATGCTGCATGTCCCGCTGAGTTACTCCAGCTTTTTGTGTCTATCTTCGGTTTAAACCAGCATCTGCAGTTCCTTCCTACACAGGATAAAGGGAATAATGTTTTGTACAAGATAAAGGCCAGTAAAGTCTGATTAAAGATAGTTCAAGAGCCTCCAATGAGGTAGATGGTGGCTCAGGACCGCTCTCTAGTTGGTAATAGGATGGTTCAGTGATAACAGCAAACTAACTGGATGCAACCTGATCTGGTAACTGCGCTACCCAAGATCACAGGAAATTACAGAGAGTTGTGAACACTGCCCAGTCCTTACACAAACCAAACACCCTCACATCAATGAGAGGGGGATCTCATTGAAACTTACTGAATAGTGAAAGGCTTGGATGGAGTGGATATGGAGAGAATGCTTCCACTAGTGGGAGAGTCCAGGACCAGAAGCTATACCCTCAGAATAAATGGACGTACCCTTAGAAAAGAGATGAAGTGGAATGTCTTTAGTCAGAGGATGGTGAATCTGTGGAATTCATTGTGCACTTTCCCTGCAGCTGTAACACTATATTCTGGACTCTGTTTATTTTCTCTTTTTCACTAGCTGATGTATTGTATAACTTGCCTGGGTAGCCCGCAAAACTAATTTTCACTGTTTCTCAGTAAAATACCCAGAGACAAGTATCAACTAATACTGTACTTATGGCGGCACAGTGGTGTAACGGTAGAGTTGCTGCCTTACAGCGCCAGAGACCCGGTTTTGATCCTGACTGCAGGTGCTGAGCTTATACATTCTCCCTGTGCCCACGTGGGTTTTCTCCGGGTGCTCCAGCTTCCTCCCACACTACAAAGATAAAAAGGTTTGTGGGGTAAATGGTTTTGGTAAAAAAATTTAAATGTTTCCTAGATTATAAGATAGAGTTAGAGTACGAAGTGATCGCTGGTCAGCACAGACTCGATGGGCTGAAGGGCCTGATTCCATACTGTATGTCTAAATTCTAAATTCTAATTGTGTGTAAAGAACGAAATAAGCTGTTAGGCTCACGTCTAGTTGGGTTGCAGTGTGCTTTTAAGGCAGTTAGTGAATTCCCCAGGGTCTCATTTGCGAGTTTTATAGTTGGTTCAATTCTCTTTTTTTCTAGTCATTGAGATACAGTGACATCTATTATCTACTGCCATAGACAGATCAAAATGTAGTGTCAATGCTTTCTTCCTTTTCTGCTTCCTTTAGACAGGTTACTTGGCCAGAAATCGAGTGGCTTGGGCATCTATTATTTGTTCTATCATGTGCTTGTTCCCTTGAATCTCACCTCTATGGATTGTGTTACAATTCAGGTTGGATCTCTCACTACGTGAATGTATCGACTGACTCTTAAGATGCTGCAATAGAATCATCGAGTCACACAGCAGAGAAACAGGCCCTTCAGCCCACTCTCGGTATGCTGGCCCTCTGAACTAATACAAGCCCTTGGTACTTTGCCTTCTAAGTCTTGGTGATTTGAGTTTAGTTTATAATTACATAAGTTCATAAGTCATGGGAGCAAAATGAGGCCATTCGGCCCATTGAGTCAACTTCACCATTCAAATGTGGCTGATCTATCTTTCCCTCTGAGCCCCATTATCTTGCCTTCTCCACATAACCCCTGACATCCTTACTAATCAAGAATCTGTCAATCTCTGCCTTAAAAATACCCATTGACTTGGCCTCCACTGCCGTCTGTGGCAATAAATTCCCAGATTCAATTCCACTGACGTTTCTCCTCATCTCCGTTCTAAAGGTGCAGCGTTTTATACTGAGGCTATGTCCTCTGGTCCTAGACTCTCCCACTTTTGAACTACAGCATTGAAATGGGGCCTCTTTTGAGGGAATTGGATGAAAATAATCCACCATCCTAAAAGGCAGTGAGTTCCAGATCATTGTTACCTTCTTTGTTTTAGTTTAGATATACAGCACGGAAACAGACCCTTCGGCCCACCGTTCCCCACACATTAACACGATTCTGCACACACTACGGCCAATTTACACTTATACCAAGCCAATTAACCTACAAACCTGTATGTCTTTGGAGTGTGGGAGGAAACCGAACATCTCGGAGAAAAGCCACATGGGGGGAACGTACAAACTCTGTACAGCCAACACCCATAGTTGGGATCGAACCCAGATCTCCGGTGCTGCAAGTTCTGTAAGGGAACAATTCTACCGCTGCACCACCATGTCGCCCCTTCTACATATACAAGTATTTTTCTCACTGCCCAGTTTTTGCTTAAAGTTTTGCGGAGATACATATTAGAAGGGATATGGGCCAAACATGGGCAGGTGGCACTAGCGAAGATGGGCACTTTGGTTGGCATAGGCAAGTTGAGCCGAAGGACCTGTTTCTATGCTGGATGACTATGATTCTAAGGAGGTGGAAAAAATAGAGGGAGAGTGAAATAGAAAAAAAGGGAGCAAGAAAGAAATCAAAATGAGAAATACAGAGAGAGAGAGGTGAGAGCGAGTGGGTGAGATAGACGGAGTGAGAGAGAGAGAGAGAGAGAGAGAGATAGAGAGAATGAGGGAGAGAGAGGGGGAGAGAGGGAGAAGAAGGAGGCAGAGAGAGTTGAAGGGTGGAATGCAAAAGATAGAGAGAGAGAGAGAGAGAGAGAGAGAGAGAGAGAGAGAGAGAGAGAGAGAGAGAGAGAGAGAGAGAGAGAGAGAGAGAGAGAGAGTGAGAGAGTGAGAGAGTGAGAGAGAGGAGGAAGATGGACACAAGGCAGGGTGTGGGGAGAGCCGAGTGGGGGGTGGGACTTACCTGTCGGTTTGCTCCTGGGCCTGGCCAAGATGGCCATTCGCGGGTCCAGGCAGCAGGCGGTCGATGGTCAGGCTAGAGTCGGCTGCCTGCCCCTCTTTCGGGCCTACGTCCGTGCACGTGTGTCCCTGGAGAGGGAACACGCGGTGTCCACGGGGACTTTGGAGGTCTTCCGTGGGCGCTGGTCACCGCGTGGGGTTGAGAGTATTGTGAACAATGATTGTAATGTTGTATTATAATGACACTTGATATAGTGTAATTTCTTTTTTTTGTTTATGACTGTTGTATCATTTGTTCTGTCGAATAAAGTCTTGGAATTAAAATTTAAACAAAGAAAAAAAAAAGAGGAGGAAGAAAGAAAGAGAGAGGGCAGAAGGTGAGGGATGGAGAGGTAGAGGATACGGGAGTGAAAGGGAAGGAGCAGGTGAGGGAAAGAGAGGGAGAGTAGAAGAGGATAAAGGAGAGGAGAGAAGGAGAAAGACAGAGAGAGCGAGAGGGGGACAGAGAGCGAGGGAGAGAGAGAGAAAGAGGGAGAGAGAGAGGAGAGAGGGAGAAAGAGTGGGAGAGAGAAAGGGGGAGAAAGAGGAAGAGAGAGAGAGAGGGAAGAGAGAGCAAGGGAGAGAGAAAAACTGAGGTTATCCAGAGATAGGAAGACCAAATAATGCAACAGAGTGATGTAAATTGAAGCAGCTAAAAATAGGACTGGCTTCAATCCAGGATTGGATGAGACTGGTGATGGGGTTGCATGGCCTTTGCCCATATAAGCAGAGACAACCTTGCCTTGTAAAATATCTGTGCACAGTCTGTGTTTAAGGCATGTAATGGGACCTGCTAATCTAACTACAGCAGAGAGTAATTTACAGAACAGCGAAAGACAAAATAATAGATGTGCTTTCTGAACACATCTGTGAACTTTCTGGACACTGATATTTCTTTTAATCAGATCCTGTCCCGCCACATCTCTTACCGATGATATTGTAATGAAACATCCACACTTCAATTTTCAAATTCATTTCCATCTAATAAAACAACCTCTTTCATCTGATTGCATAAAGAGATATTAGTCCTAAATGACATTGGCTCCGCTCATTCTAATCACAATAAAGGAGATTCGAACCTTTCTGTAATCACCAGCTCCCCTCTCCTCATCACCCCATCCACCTCCACCCCCTCTTTCATTAATTGAAAACCGAGATGTCACCCAGGGATAAGCGAATCAAACAAAGGAAGTTTCGGAAATGAAATTGCATGAAAATGTAAATTCTTTCATCGTAACCTGGCACAAGTCTCCAGTGGTGTTTCATTTTTCTGAACTAGCTCTCTGTGGCAGGGGATGTCACCTGAATAATTCATGAACATCATACTTTATAGAGGACAACGTTGTCCACTAACATTATCATTTATTACCGTGAGCATGGAGATAAATTGTGTACGATGCCATCCATTGCAGCAATCTGCGAGGACACATTTCCCATTTGAAACTCATTTAGAATGGAAGAATGTATTCGCAAGATACCTCCCAGTTTGTCCAAAACCACTTTATTGCCCGATAATTACTTATTTTCTGAATGGTTCCCATTGTTATAATGTGCAAAACACAACAGCTACAGACAGCAGCAGAAATTTGTGATGATCAGATTATTTGTCTTCTCATTTACTTGAAGGGTAAATATTGACCAGGAGAGGAATCAAGAACCACAGGACATAGAGTCATAGTCATACAGTCATACAGCGTGGAAACAGGCCCTTTGGCCCAACTTGCCCACGCAGACCAACATGCCCCATCTATTCTAGTCCCACCTGCCTGCGTTTGGCCCATATCCCACTAAATCTATCCTATCCTTGTGCCTGTCTAAGTGGTTCTTATCGTTGCAATATTACCTGCCTCAACTACCTCCACTGGCAACAAAATAGACACAAAATGCTGGAGTAACACAACGGGTCAGGCAGCATCTCTGGAGAAAAGGAATAGGTGACGTTTCGGGTCTGAAGAAGGGTTTCGACCCGAAATGTCACCCATTCCTTTTCACCAAAGATGCTGCCTGACCTGCTCAGTTACTTCAGAATTTTGTGTCTATATTTGGTGCATCTATCGTTCCTTCCTACACATCTTACCTCCACCGGCAACTTGTTCCATACACTTACCATCTTTTGAATAAAAAAGTTTATTTTATAACACAGGTTTAAGATGAGAGGGGAAAGATTTAACAGGAACCTGAGGGATCCATTTTCACACAAAGGGTATGCGGAATGAGCTGCTAGAGGAGGTAGTTGAGGCAGGTACTATAAAAACAGAGGGCGTTAAACCAATATCCTCTGCCGACACATGATCCATATCCCTCCATTCCCTGCATATCCACGTGCCTATCCAAATGCCTCTTAAACACCACTCTCACATCTGCCTCCACTACCACCCCTGGCAGCAAACTCCGGGCACCCACCGCGCTCTGTGTTAAAAACATGCCCTGTTACTTTGCTTTACATCTCCTTTATACTTTGCCCTTCTCACATGAAAGCTATGCCCTCTTGTATTCAATATTTACACCAAAGGAAATAGGTTCTGACTGTCTACCCTGTCTATCTCTCAGAATTTTATAAATTTCCATCAGGTCCCCGCATACACTCCGGCTTTCCAGATAAAACTTTGTTGTGATGGATTGACTGGATTGAAAGACCTTTAACGAGAGTTAACAAGTGCTATTCCAAGGGATGAGAGTGGAGATGTTCCAATCTTATGTCAAGCCACCAAGACTCTTTTCCCCTTTTCCTCTTTTGATCAATGGAACAGAAAAATGAGCCTTCATTTGTTTCTTAAAATTTATTTAGACTTTAGAATATAAATTTTAGCGATACAGCCTGGAAACGGTCCCTTCGGCCCTCGGAGTCCACGCTGACCAGTGATCACCCTATGGAATAGAACTATCCTACACACTTGGGGCAATTTTACAACTTACTGAAGCCAATTGACTTCCAAACCTGTAGGAAGGAACTGCAGATGCTGGTTTACACTAAAGATTGACATGAAGTGTTGGAGCAACTCAGCGGGTCAGGCAGCATCTCTGTAGAAAATGGATAGGTAACGTTTTAGGTAGAGAAGAAGGATCTCACTTATTTCTCCAGAGATGCTGCCTGACCCGCTGAATTACTTCAACATTTTGTGTTGACCTACAAATCTGTATGTCTTTGGAGTGTGTGCGGAAACCGGAGCACCCGTAGAAAACCCACGTGGTCACAGGGAGAATGTATAAACTCCTTACGGACAGCAGCCGTAGTCAGGATCCAACCCAGGTCTCTGGCGCTGTAAGGCACAACTCTACCGCTGCGCCACTGTGTCACCATTATTCATCACACGCCAGTTGTAAACTGGATACCATCAAAGATCAACATCTAGAAGAAAAATGAGGCGACTCTCTCTGTTTGCCAACCCTCCAGACTTTATTTATCATATCGCTATAGAAATTATTTTGCGAATTGAACAAAGCCTTTGATGGAACATCAAGTTGCCTTTCATCATCTCCAGCAGCTTAGAATGATTGGAAGAATATTATTCTGAAGGAGAACAAAAAGGAAAGCATTCTATTAAATCAATTGATTAAAACCCAGGGAGAAGAATGTGACCAATTGTGTTGAATTCTGTTCTCTCTCCTGACATAAAAAAATGAGACAGATTCTAGCTACAGATCTGCCTGTTCATTATATATGGCCCAGAACCGTGTAGTTTAAAAGTCAGTCTATGTGTCGATGGTCACAATGGGTGAGCAAAGGACATCTGGGACTTTAGTTCAGTTAAGAGATACAGCGTGAAGACAAGCCCCTCGGCCCACCGAGTTCATGCCAACCAGCGATCACCCCTTGAACTAACACTATCCTACACACTTGACTTGGCATAATTTACAATTTTACCACGGCAATTAGCCTGCAGACTTGTATGTTTGTGGGAGGAAACCGGAGCACCCGGAGAAAACTCACGCATGTCACGGGGAGAACGTACAAACTCTGTAGAGACAGCACTCATAGTCAGGAATGAACTCGGGTCTCTAGTGCTGTGAGGCAGCAACTCTACTGCTGCTCCACAGTGACACCTACTTGATGTATTCAAGAGACAGCGGGGGGGTGCTTCCGGGGGGAGATTTCAAGGGCATTCTAGTAATTTTGTCCGGATTTTGTCCGGAGGTGCCGGACCACAAGTTGCCAGACAATGGTGGTGGACCTGTACTTCTGTTTTCTTGCCAAGCAGTTCTCCATTGTGCCCTGATAAATATTTATTTCCTTAACCAAGGTTACTGGGCATGGTCCGGATGATGGGGATCTTTGGTGATAGGTGCTCCCACCTTGATACAGTGCCAAGTGTAGATGCTTTTTACGGAGTGGAGGGCAGTGCTTGTGATAGGCCGGGCTGAGTCCACCATTCTCTGCAGCCTCTTGCATTCCTGTGTGTTGGAACTTCCACCTGAACTCAAGATCAAACATACAACCTCATTCTTGGTCAACAATGAGCTTCCAGTGGAAGTGGTGGAGGCAGGTTCGATTTTATCATTTAAAAATAAATTGGATAGGTATATGGACGGGAAAGGAATGGAGGGTTATGGTCTGAGTGCATGTAGATGGGACTAGGGGAAAATAAGTGTTCGGCACGGGCTTGAAGGGCCAAGATGGCCTGTTTCCGTGCTGTAATTGTTATATGGTTATATGGACACATACACGGACAGGAACATTGTAGAAGCATTTGGCCCAAGGTGGAAGATTGCCTGGGGTAAAGTTGCCAATTGCAAATATGAAAAGATTACGTTAATTTTATAATTGCTTCATTAAATTAAATCTAATGATAAAATGAAAGGTAATAAAGCTACAGAAATGAATGACTCACAGCAGATCCTGCTATGTGTGAAAATGTGCAGAGAATATTGAATCTTAATGCCAATTTGACTTGAACTGCACATCCAAAGATGGATCAATATGCTGAAAACTCAAATAGAGTCACAGTCAGAGTCATACATCACAGAAACGGCCCAATTTTCCCATGCCGACCAAAATACTCCATCTATGCTAGTCCCACCTGCCTGTGTTTGGGCCAAATGCTTCTACAATGTTCCTGTCCGTGTATGTGTCCATATAACCATATAACAATTACAGCACGGAAACAGGCCATCTTGGCCCTTCAAGCCCGTGCCGAACACTTATTTTCCCCTAGTCCCATCTACATGCACTCAGACCATAACCCTCCATTCCTTTCCCGTCCATATACCTATCCAATTTATTTTTAAATTATAAAATCGAACCTGCCTCCACCACTTCCACTGGAAGCTCATTCCACACAGCTACCACTCTCTGAGTAAAGAAGATCCCCCTCATGTTACCCCTAAACTTCTGTCCCTTAATTCTCAAGCCATGTCCTCTTGTTTGAATCTTCCCTACTCTCAATGGGAAAGCTTATCCACGTCAACTCTGTCTATCCCTCTCATCATTTTAAAGACCTCTATCAAGTCCCCCCTTAACCTTCTGCGCCAAAGAATAACCAAAGAATAAAGACCTAACTTGTTCAACCTTTCTCTGTAACTTAGTTGCTGAAACCCAGGCAACATTCTAGTAAATCTCCTCTGTACTCTCTCTATTTTGTTGACATCCGTCCTATAATTAGGCGACCAAAATTGTACACCATACTCCAGATTGGCCTCACCAATGCCTTGTACAATTTTAACATTACTTCCCAAATTACGTCCAAATGTATTTTATTGTACCTGCCTTAACAATCTTCTCAGGCAGCTCGTTCCATATACCACAAACCACCTTCTGGGTAAACAATTTGCCCCTCAGGTTTCTATTAAATCTTTCCCCTCTCACCTTTAACCTATGTGCTCTGGTTCTTGATTCCCCTGCAATGGGTAAAAGATCTAGTTTATTCACCCTACCTATTTCCCTCATGATCTTTTCATCTCAATAAGATCACCGGCTCAACCTCCTACGTTCCAAGGAATAAAGTCTCAGCCTGCTCAACCTCTCCCTATAGCTCAGGTCCTCAAGTCCTTGCAACATCCTTGTAAACCTTCTCCGCACTCTTTCCTGCTTAATGGCATTTTTCCTACAGCAGGGTGACCAAAATGACAACAACATTTATAATGTGTAGGAAGGAGCTGCAGAAGCTGGTTTACACTGAAGATAGGCACAAAATGCTGGGGAAACTAAGCGTGTCCGGCAGCACTCTGGAGAAAAGGTCTTTGGAATTTAGTCCAGTCTGAAGAAGGGTCCCAACCACAAAATGTCACCTATCGTTTTCTCCAGAGATGCTGCCTGCACTGCTGAGTTACTCCAGTATTTTGTGTCTATCTTTGGTGTAAACCAGCATCTGCACTTCCTTCCTACAGCACTATCTGTGGTTCTGCCTTATGGATGGGTGTTCCATCAAAGCTCTGACTGCCCTCTCTGGTTTACCTGAATGCTGCCTAGATTGCAGGGTTTCAGCTACAGGGAGCTATAGGCACATGTTAGATAGTTAAGTATTCTTTTGCATTTCAAAATGACCATATTTACTCATAGAAAGTGTGCAGGGGAAACCTGCAGCCAGGTGCAATTACTTTTGGGGAAAGACTGGGAATAGGGAATGTTAAAGGCTGGGGGGTTGAGAGTATTAATAGATGGAGTCAGAGGGCAGTACAGCACGGAAATAGGCCCTTCAGCCCACCTTGTCCATACCGACCCACTGCACCTGTAGGCAAGATGGAACCAGGGTCTGGGGCAGCAACTCTATCGCTGTGCCACCTTGCTGCCATCTGGGTAGTTGTGTTGGCTGACTCTGCTGAAGGCACTTCATGCCTCTGACATGATCCTCAGCTCCACTTCCGCAGGATGAAAGGATAAAGGATGACGAAGAGAATAAATCTTGAGAATAAATTATAGGATGTGACATGTGGTTGATCATGCCTCAGGATTAGACTTTCAAAAGGAGTACTTGATGGTGAGTCTGTGTCATGAAAGGGATGCTTTGGCAGTGAAAGGGTTTTATCAAACGGGTTCTTTGATGCGTAAGCCTTAAATCTCGGGGTCATTTTGGGTTAAGGCAGCTTATTACCGCTTTGTTCCATGTCAGATATTTAGTGAGCAGCAGTCTTCAGACATTAGAGTTTAGAGATATATCACAGAAACAGGCTCTCTGGCCCACTGAGTCCATGCTGACCAGCAACCCCCCCCCCCCCCCCCCCCCACCCACCACCACTACATATTATGTGCAATTTACAGAAACCTACAAAGCTACCCATCTATGGAGTGTGGGAGGAAACCGGAGCACCATGAGAAAACCCACGTGGTCACAGGGAGAACATAGAATCTCCATACAAACAGCACCCATGAGTCAGGGTCGTACTTGGGTCTCGGGCTCTGTAAGGCAGCAACTCTACCGCTGCACCACTGTGCCGTCCTATGAGTCAGAGGGTAGAGGAGCCAAGTCACAGAACAGAAACATCCTGGGCTGATACTTCTGTCAGGAAATGCTGCTCCATCAGAGGTGCTGACTTTCAAATGAGACACGACTATTCGGATCAATTGTTAAGGCACAAAACCGCTGAAGTAACTCCACAGGTACACAAAATTGCTGGGGAAACTCAGCGGGTGCAGCAGCATCTATGGAGCGAAGGAAATAGGCGACGTTTCGGGCCGAAACCCTTGGGTTTCGGCCCGAAACGTCGCCTATTTCCTTCGCTCCATAGATGCTGCTGCACCCGCTGAGTTTCCCCAGCAATTTTGTGTACCTTCGATATTCCAGCATCTGCAGTTCCCTTTTGAACCCGAAGTAACTCCACATATCAGGCAGCATCTCTGGAGAAAATGGATGGATGACATTTTGGGTCAGGATCCTACATTCAGTCTGAAGAAAGTTTATGTATATAGTTGACAAAAGGACATAGTTCTGGAGTAACTATATCGGGCAGAAGATGCAAAAGGTTGAAGGCACGCACCTCCCACTTCATCCCTGCTGTTATCAGACTTTTAAATGCAACTCTCATTGGTTGTGAGCAGCTTAACAGGCCTGCAAACATAATACACAAATATAGTATATAGTAATCAAAAAGAAATGCAATAAATAACCGTAATCCTAGTGCAAAAAAAACAATGTCCTTAATGCAGCCAAAGATAGTCCATACAAGTTCACAGTTGCTGAGATAACTCAGTGGTTAGTGTTGTGCAGTGTTCTAGAGCCTTGTTATTGTTGGGAGAAGTTGTTCTTGACCTGGTGGTCATGGTTTTCAGGCTCCTGTACCTTCATCCCGATGATATCAGTGAAATGAGAATGTGGCCAGGGAGATGTGGGTCTTTGATGATATTGGGCTGACCATGGACTGAACAGCTTACAATGCTGTAATGAAATGCGTAATGAGATCAGCCATGATCTCACTGAAGGACAGATCCGCCTTTCTCAATAACTCAGACTATTTCAGCGCCAACAACTAGATTAAAAATTAAGAGAGATAACAAACTCTTATCTTGGCAGGCAGCACAGTGGCACAGTTGGAGAGTTGCTGCCTTTCAGCACCAGAGACCCGGGTTCGATCCTGATTTCAGGTGCTGTCTATACAGAGTTTGCATGTTCTCCCTGTGACTGCATGGATTTTCTCCAGGTGCTCCGGTTGCCTCCCAGTTTCCAAAGACGTGGGAGTGCGCAGGTTAATTGGCTTCTGTAAATTGTCCCTAATTTGTTGGATAGTGCTAATGTACGGGTGATCGCTAGTCAGTGAGTGGATGGGAAAGTGGGATAAGATAGAACTTGTGTACAGGTGGTCGCTGGTCAGCGCAGACCAGGTGGGCCAAAGGGTCTATTTCCACACTTTATCTCTAAACTAAACAAAACTAAACCCGAAGGTGAATCAACAGAAGATCTAATTCTGGCCATTTTTGTTATGAGGATCAATCTTAGTGTTGTTAATCTTCTTCAATATATGAACAAGGAGATGTGAAACATTATTCTACGATGAGATGGGGTGGGGTCTCTATACAATCATCAGTTCCTTGAACAATTTGGTTTATTTCAGGATCTCAGTAATCCCGACCCACCAAACTTGGACTCATTACTTGTCATTTGCAAAAGCCCATGGAATTAACCATAATTTATTTAATTCCATGTATAGGAGATATTATCTCTGTCTGAGCTCAATTTCCCTTGACTATGAAAATAAATAAGTTAGAAATGTGTACTGGCTTATGCTAAAATACAGACATAACCATCTGCATAATATTTCTCAGAAGCAAAGATTTTAGTTTAGTTAAATTTAGTTTGGTTTTGAGATACAGTGTGGAAACAGGCCCTTCAGCCCACCAAGGATCGCACGTGTACTAGTCCTATCCTACCCACAAAGGACAATTTACAGAAGCCGATTAACCTACAACCCGCACGTCTTTGGAGTGTGGGAGAAAAATGGAGCACCTGGAGAAAGCCCATGCGGTCACGGGGAGAACGTACAAACTCCGCCTAGACAGCACCCGTAGTTAGGATTGAAGTTAGGGCTCTAGCATTGTAAGGCAGCAGCTCTACTGTTGCACCACTGTGTCCCACTCTCATAAATGGTTGTAACCATAAATGGTCTGAGCATTCTTTTCTTTTGTTGTGCTTAAGTACAACATTCAGATAGAAACAGCACAGATGCAACAGTTTAAATGTTCCGTTTCAAACAATTTAGATTTGTGGCTACCATTATTATTATTTCGAACTCAACACAAAACTGGAACAGCAGAAGCATTATTTTGAAATGTCTTTAAATGATTCCTGACACTTACTGCCCATCCATTTGGGCGGATCGTTGGCAGATGGAACCTGACCATGACAAGTGGGAGGTGGAAAGCCAAACAGAAGTAGGACATACGCACTTGAGTATAAGAGTCAGGAGGTTGTGCTGCAGCTTTATAAAACTTTGGTTAGGCTGCATTTAGAGTGTGGGGGCGTTTTTGTTTGCCCTATTACAGGAAGGATATGGAGAAGGTGCAGAAGAAATTTACTAGAACGTCGCTTAGCTTAGATTAGCTATAAGGAGAGGTTAGACAAACATGCAGACTCCACACAGGCAGCTCAGGATTGAATCCAGGGCGATGGAGCTCCAAGACAGCAGCGCTACCTGCTGCATCAATGTACGACAGTTTTCTCTGGAACGGCGGACGTTGAGTGGAGCCCTGATAGAAGTACATAGAATTATAAGAGGCATAGATCGGATAGGCAGTCAGAACCTTTTTCTCAGGATGGAAAAAGCAAATACTAGAGGGCATAGCTTTTAGGTGAGAGAGTCGAAGTTTAAAGGAGAAGTGCAGGGTAAGTTTTTAACACAGAGAGTGTGGGTTTCCTCTGGATGCTACAGTTCCCTCCCACAATACGAAGACGTACAGGCTTGTAGGTTAATTAACTTCGGAAAGAATTATAAAAATTGTCCCGAGTGCATAGGCTATAATTAGTGTACAGAGTGATCGCTCGTCGGCATGGACTCGGTGGACCGAAGGGCCTGGTTCCATGCTGTATCTCTAAAGGCTAAAGTAAAGTAACAATCCTTCTTCAGACCCACGAGGTATAAACTGTCTGGAAAAGAGAGATTTTGCAGAACTCAATATGGGAGGAGTACTTGAGGAGTGCTTACATTATCCTGTTTCATTTTTACGTTCTCGCATGCTGTGGTCCAGATGCAGTGAAGGAGTTGATTAAGGGAAATGTTTCAGCTGTGGGTTGGAACTGCCTGAGGGTTTGTGGAGAAATGTAATCGAACCGTATAAAATGATAAAGTGAAAAAAATGGGAGTGCATATTTACCTTCAGCAGAAAAAATAATTCCCTCCGGCTATTGAGTATTGAAGTTGGGGCGTTATGTTACAATAGTACAATACGTTGGTGAAGGTTTTGGCCACCCTGCTAGAGGAAGGATGTCTAGGAAAGAACTGCTGATGCTGGTTTATACCGAAGGTAGGCACAAAATACAGAGAAACTCAGTGGGTCAGGCAGCATCTCTGGAGAAAAACATATGAAGAAAGGTTCCAACCAGAAACGTCACCCATCCTTCTGCTTGCTGTTGCCTGAACCATTGAGTCACTTGTGTCTATTATCGGAAGAGTGTTGTTAAGCTGGAAAGAGTGCAATGATGATGCCAGGAATTAAGGGGCTGAGTTCTAGGGAGAAGTTGGGCAAGCTAGGACATTATTCCTCAGAGTGCAGGAGGCTGCAGGGTGATCTTATAGAAGTGTATAAGATCATGAGGGGAATAGATAGGGTGAATGCACAGAGCCTTATCACCCAAACTCAAGATGCATGGAGAATGTTTCCAGATCTATGGTTTGCCTCGTGAAGCTTTTCAGAACAGCATTATCCAGAACTTGCAATGCACATTGCAGTTCCCACCCTTCGGTTTTGAATGGAGTGAGTCTTACAACTTTAGGCAGGCCTGTATTCTATTCTCCAGCCTGCTGCTTCATCAGTCAGGAAACTGAATGTAGAAGTTGGGATGTTATGCTGCGCTTGTACAAGATGCTGGTGAGGTATTGGGGTATTGTATTCAGTTTTGGTCACCCTTCTAAAGGAAAGATGCCAGACGCAATGATTCAAGAAGATTCTGAAAGCCTCCTTGAAACAATTGTAACATCAATCAGGATATTGAATGTGGAGGTTGAAATGTTATCTTACAGTTGTACAAATGTTGGTGAGGCCGCATTTGGAGTATCATGTTCAGTTTTGGGTCACCTTGCTGTAGGAAAGATGTTATTATCATTAAATATGTTATTAGAAGAAGTGAAGGTTTACGATGATGTTAGGACTTGAGGACCTGAACAACAGGGAGACGTTGGGTGGGTTTATTCCTTGGAGCACAGGCTGTTGAGGGGTGATCTTACAGATGTGTAAAAACTCATGAGGAAAATAAATAGCGTTAATGCACAGTGTCTTTTTCCCTTTGTGACTTTGTCGTTTTACAGGAGTAAGAGGATAAACAATTTTCACCTATTTTTCATTCTTAAGGTCAATTTTAGGAACTTCGCTCTTTCTCATTATCATTGATTTCATCTTCCTGCTACTTAATTTCAATCAATATTCTTAAATTTGCCTGATTTGCTTCATCAAGTGACTCCTGTAATTTCACATTTAAATGTGCAATCAGTGCTGTATTGTCAGTCTACCTGGGATAGTTATCAGTTTTCCACTGATTTTCAGATGAGTTTAAGACATTCACTCTGCCTAATGATGTTCAGGAAGTACATTAAGAAGAATTGCTTCAGATTGAATAGACTGGGCTTCATTTCCCTGGAGCGAAGGAGACTGAAGGGTGACCTGATTGAGGTACGCAATAGAAGAAAAATAGATAGATGGGTCCCAACCCATAATCACACCTATCCCTATTCTCCAGAGATACTGTCTGACCCGGTGAGATACTCCAGCATTTTATGCCCTTTTATAGATAGGGCAGGTTGTCAGCAGGTTGGCCCATGGTAGAAAAACAAGAGAGGGTCCTTCCATATTCTAGGGTGCTGTCCAGTACACCTCCAGCTCACTATAGTCATTGGACTTTGTCTGTGGAACCAATGTGCTATAATGCTGAGACCTATATTATGCACTCTGTATTTTCCCATTAACTCTATTTATTGTACTTGAGTTTGACATGATTATACTGATGTATGGTATATCTGATCTGTTTGGATGGCATACAAAACATGCTTTTTATTTTACCTCGGTACACATGACAATAATAAACCCAAACCTGTTAGGTAAGAGGAAGGAGTTTTAAAGGGCAACTGAGGGGAACGTTTTTTTTACACAGTGACTGGTCGATTTCTGGAATGCTCTACCAGAGGAAGTGCCACATGCATCTCCTTTAAATGTTGCCTTTCTCAGCTTGCCCTGTTCACTGGAAATATTTTTTTTCACTTGTATACTCTTTTTTTTTAAATGGTTCTGACTGTCTACCCCACAGGAGTAGGCCATTTATCCCCTCAAGCCTATCCCACTATTCAATATCTATGCTGGCTCCAATTCCTCTTTTGTGCCAGTTCCCCGTAGTTCACAATTACTTCATCTTCCAACTATCCTCCACCCTAAACATTCCTATCGATCTGACCTCCACCACTTTCAAGGGCTGAAAATTCTAAAAATCTACCTCTCCCTCAGAGAAGAAATTTTGGCATACCTCAACGTTAAGGACCAGCACCTATTTTGCAGCTATATGTTGATGAGTTCATAAATCATAGTAGAATTAGGCCATTCGGCCCATTGAGTTTACCCTGCCATTCGATCATGGCTGATCTCTCTTTCTCTCCCAACCACATTCTCCTGCCTTCTCCCCATAACCCCTGACACCCTTACAAATCAAGAACCTGCCAATTTCTGCTTTTAAAATACCCAATACATTTTCTACTGCCATCTGCTGCAATGAATTCCACAGATTCACTATCCCCCAGCTAGAGAAATTCCTCCTCATCTCCTTTCTAAAGATACATATACATATATAGAAACATAAAAAATGGGTGCAGGAGTAGGCCATTCGGCCCTTCGAGCCTGCACCGCCATTCAATATGATCATGGCTGATACATCCTTTTATTCTGCTGTGCTCTATGGTCCTAGACTCTCTCACTAATGGGAACATCCTCTCCACATCCTCTCCACATCCAGTCTATCCAGTCCTTTCATTATTCAGTAAGTTTCAATCCTCATCCTTCTAAACTCCAGCGAGTACAGGCCCAGAGCCGTCAAACTCTCATCATACATGCTCTTGTTTGTGACTCTTGCACGAGTGAAACATCTCAACATCTAACCTGTCAAGTCTTTAGCGTCTTATATGTTTGAATAAATCCTAATTCACCTAAACTCCATGGTTTGGGGTTTAAAAGGCTGAATGATCTCATGTCTGCATGATCGTTTGCTGGAGGGACTTGGATCAAGATATCCTTGAGCACACTTGTTGCATATTAATGCACAGTCACAGCCTTGGGAGGTGGGGGTGGGGCAGGACAAAATGTGAACACTGCTCAGTCCATCACGGTTACTGCCCTCCCCACTATTGAAGGGATTTACCAGAGTCGCTGCCTCAAAAAGTCAGCCAGCGTCATCAGAACTCCACACCACTCTTGGCACACTCTCCTGCCATCAGGGAGAAGGTAGAGAGCCTGAAAACTCTAACGTCCAGGTTCATTCAGGAGCAACTTCTTCCCTACAACCATCAGGATGTTAAACACTACTATCTGCAAATAGGGTCTGAACTATATACAGTAAACTTGAGGACATTATTTTTGCACCATTATTGTCTATTATTTGCCTGTTTGTGTTATATATGTAATATATATGTTCGTGCGTGTGTGTGTGTGTGTGTGTGTGTGTGTATAATCATACTGCTCGAAAAACCGACGCCCTGACGATAAAATGTTTACATATTCCTGTAGAGATTTATCCAGTGAAGTCAAATATCGTCTCACCTGAAAATCTTGAGCTTTATTTCTTGAGTTATTAATCAAAATGTTCAAAAATTTCAAATAACTTAGAAAATGAAACTGCTTTGGCTGATGACGTGATGATGTCCCAATGGCTGCACATTGTGTTCATGCGATGCGGTTCACGTCGCACGGCTGCGCCACTCGAAAGACCTTTGAAAAAAACCACGCTGTCTTGCTCTCGCTGCGAGTGACATCACCACCTCCGACCACCCGTTCTCGGGCCCTGACTGTAGCCTGCAGCCTGGGAGCGAGGTTCGGGAACCAGTCCTCCCCTCTAACGACACGACCCCCCACCCACCCAAACCACTCAAACTATAACCCCCTCCTTCTCTGCACCCCCCCCCGCAACGGGTTGGGGACGGGTGCGTTTTATAGCCGGGAGTGACCGAGCGAGGGACTATTGTGTTTGGGAACCAACCCTCACCTCTGATGATGCGCTCCCCCCAACCCCTCAAACTATACCCCCCTCCCTCTCCCCCCCCCACTCCCCCGCTTCCTTTCTGCCCCCTCACGCTCTATATCGCCCCCCTCTCTTCCCCCCTCCTTCCTCCCCCCTCTGTGTCCCTCTCTGTGCCTCTCTGTCCCTCTGTGAAAATCTGTGTCCCTCTGTGTGCCTCTGTGTCCCTCTGTGTCTCTCTGCGTCCCTTTGTGTCCATCTGTGTGCCTCTGTGTCCCTCTGTGTGCCTCTGTGTCCCTATGTGTGCCTTTGTCTCCCTCTGTGTCCCTCTCTGTGCCTCTGTGTCCCTCTCTGTGCCTCTGTGTCCCTTTTCTATCCCCTTCCATTTCTAGCCGTGCCTGCAAGTTGGGGGCTCTGCGTGCATGGATAGGGCAGGGGATCGGGTAAAAGGAGTGAATGAATAATATTAATATGATATCAATGGGGGTGGTTAGTGTGTGTGTGCGTGGGGGGTGGTTAGTGTGTGTGTGTGTGAAGGGTTGGTTAGTGAGTGTCACGCCGCAGGTGGCCCCCTCCCACCGCGCGTTGACGGGGGCGGGACCCGATGGGTCCCACTTGGTCTAGTAACTATTAAAAGTCTGATCTTGGGTGTGTGTGTGTGTGTGTGTGTGTGTGTGTGTGTGTGTGTGTGTGTGTGTGTGTGTGTGTGTGTGTGTGTGTGTGTGTGTGTGTGTGTGTCTGTCTGTGTGTGTGTGTGTGTGTGTGTGTGTGTGTGTGTGTGTGTGTGTGTGTGTGTGTGTGTGTGTGTGTGTGTGTAATCATACTGCTCGAAAAAACGACGCTCTGACGGTAAAATTTTTACATATTCCTGTACAGTTTTATCCCATGAAGTCAAAAATCGGCTTACCTGAAAATTTCGAGCTTTATGTCTTGAGGTATTTATGAAAATTTTCACAAATCTGAAATATCTTTGAAAATAAACGAGTTGATGACGTCACAATAGATATGCTCGCGCCGCCTGCTGCGCTCTGTTTTCCACGCATGTCCTGCTGCGCTCTGTTTTCCACGCATGTCCTGCTGCGTTCTGTTTTCCACGCATGTCCTGCTGCGCTCTGTTTTCCACGCATGTCCTGCTGCGCTCTGTTTTCCACGCATGTCCTGCTGCGCTCTGTTTTCCACGCATATCCTGCTGCGCTCTGTTTTCCACGCATGTCCTGCTGCGCTCTGTTTTCCACGCATGTCCTGCTGCGCTCTGTTTTCCACGCATGTCCTGCTGCGCTCTGTTTTCCACGCATGTCCTGCTGCGCTCTGTTTTCCACGCATGTCCTGCTGCGCTCTGTTTTCCACGCATGTCCTGCTGCCCACTGTTTTCCGTGCGCTGCGAGTTACATAACCCCACCCACCCCCTCTGACTCGAAGTCATTTGGTCGCTGCCCGCTCGCAGTTGGCTCGCACTCGGCCGGCCATCCACCCTGCCCCGCCCGTAGCCCACTGGCCCTCCCCCCCCCCCCAGGGCTCTGGATAGAAGCCACTGAACATGCAGTAATTTGGTTGACACGCGCACCGCTACCAGCTCCCCGCTGCCTCGTCTCTCTCCCCGCTCCCTTCCTCCACTCCACGCTCTGTTCCTCTTCTCCCCCCCTCCTTTCTCCCTCCCCCCTTTCTCCCCCCTATTTGCTCCCCTCTTCCCCCTTCTTTCCCACACCCCCACTTCCCACCCTCTTTCCCCCCTTCCCCCCCTTTCTCTCCCCCTTCTTCCTCCCCTCCCCCCTCCTCTCCCGCCTTTCCCACTTCGTCTAGTAGGACAATAAAACACTCTTGACTCTCTTATGACCCCCAAGAGCAGTGCTGCCCTCTTAAGGAGATGTAGGAATTCTAACAACTCAGTTATGGAGTGAGAGCATTTTAAGAGTCAAGGGTCACGAGAGTTTATTTGTCAATGGGACAGAGACATTCTTACTTGCAGCAGCATATCAGACCCTGAAGGCCGAGTGTGCGGACTGGGCTGGACTTTGAAAATGGAGCCAAAACCTGGCCACTCTCGCATGTAGTCTTGGTGAACTAATTCTATGCACTTCATACCAGTCGGGGATTGTGCTTAGGTACGGCTGTCCTTTATTAAAACAGTATGCAAAAATAAGAATTTTACTGCATGTTTGTATATGTAATAATAAAGGACCATTGAACCCCTGAGCAATTGTAAAACACACACATGTTTACAGCACAATGGTGCAACTGGTAGAGCTGCTGCCTCACAGACCCGGGTTCGATCCTGACCTCACATGCTGTCTGTGTGGAGTTTGCATGTTCTCCCTGTGATTCAGTGGATTTTCTCCGAGTTTCCTACCACATCCCAAAAGGCATGCGTAGGTTACTTGGCTTCTGTAAATTGCTCCCTAGTGTGTAGGGAATGGATGAGAAAGTGGGATAACATAGAACTAGGGTGAACTAGTGTTGTTGGTGTGTACTGAGTGGGTCAAAGGGTCTGCATCCATGCTCTAAACCAGTGGTTCCCAACGTGGGGCGTACGCCCCACAGGGGGGCAATTTGATTTTTAAGGGGGGCATCAGGTAAACATATGTAGTTTATGTTTCAGATGTTATTTTGAGTAAATTCCATTTTCTGAGAATTATTTATTTGTCTGCTCGTGCTAAAATATGGGGGGGGGGGGGGGGCATCAGGATTTTAGAGGTGATTAGGTGGGGCATGGCCAAAAAAAGGTTGGGAACCACTGCTCTAAACAAAACCAAAGATTCATTAAACAAATAATTAAATTAATGAATTATCACAATACTAGTGCAAAAAAAACCAAAGTCCTTAGTTCGACCAAAGATAGTCCATAGAAATTCATTGAGGTTTCTGTGCAGTGTTCAAGAACCAGTGGGAAGAAACTGCTCTTGAGCCTGTGGTCAGGGTTTTTAGACTCCTGTATCTTCTTCCCAATGGTAGGAGTGTGGTTAGTGTGATGTGGGTCTTTTTGTGTAAGGACCCTTCATCAATCTTAGTGAAAGGCTTGGATAGAGTGGATGTGGAGAGGATGTATCCATTAGTGGGAGAGTCTAGGACGAGGGGTCATAGCCTCAGAATTAAAGGATGTTCCTTCAGGAAGGAGATGAGCAGGAATATTTTTAGTCAGCGGGTGGTGAATCTATGTAATTGTTTGCCACGGAAGGCTGTGGAGGCTGTCAATGGATGTTTTTAAGACAGAGATAGATTCTTGATTAGTTCGGGTGTCAGGGGTTATCGGGAGAAGGCAAGAGGGAGATTTAGATCAGCCATGATTGAATGTCAGAGTAGACGATGGGCCTAATAGCCAAACTTGCTCCTATCACTTATGACCTTATGACCTAATCAATGAGAAAGATTATTAGGCGGCACAGTGGCGCAGCTGTTCAGTTGCTGCCTTACAGCACCAGACACCAGGTTCAATCCGGACTTTGGGTGCTGTCTGTATGGAGTTTGTACGTTCTCCCTGTGACCGCGTGGGTTTTCTCCAGGTGCTCTGGTGTCCGTCCATACACCAAAGACGTACAGCTTTGTAGGTTAATTGGCTTTGGTAAAGATTGCAACTTGTCCCTAGTGTGTAGGATAGTGCTAGTGTATGGGGTGATCGCTGGTTCAAAACTTCAATGAACAGACTTTTCTTCTGCTCGCAGCGGTGAACCAGGCCTGCAGTCACCCGTGGCAGGCCAACAAGGACACCCCCGCCGGCTCCCCCCTTTGTTCTCGGCTGTCCACCTTGCTCTCGCTAAGATAGGATGACATTGACTCTTTGGGGCAGCGCATCTGATAGATCCCTTTGATGGTGAGGTTGCAAGTACCTACAATGGACTGAGCATTATCAGCCAGAGAAAACCCATGTAGTCACGGGGAGAACGTACAAACTTGGTATAGACAGTGCCCATAGTCAGGATCGAACCCAGTTCTTTGGCGCTGTAAGGCAGCGGCACTCATGCTGCACCACTGACCCACCCTCATAGAGTCATACAGTCATACAGAGTGGAAACAGGCCCTTCGTCCCAACTTGCCCTACACCGACTAACATGCCTCCAACTACACCAGCCCCACTTGCCTATGTATGACCCATATCCCTCTAAATCTAAGTCGGGAAATTCTTTGGACTACCTAAGAGAATTTGTAAACACAGGGTAGGATAGAGGAAAAAACAGTTGCAACAGTCAGCTGCGTTTTCAACGTGTCAGAGGCAGGGATGAGGAAAGGTCAGTTTTCACAATATCACAATTCGAGGTTCCTTGGGGAATGGGGAACATGACACCTCTGGTGATATTTCAGTGTGAGACTGAGGGCGTTCTACACGGCCAGACTTGGAGACTCCCAGATGAAACCTTGTCTGCCCTCTCCCACAGATGGAAAAGATTCCCAGGTCGTTATCTGAAAATGGATAGGAGTGCTCTTGTAATCATACCATCTATTATATCTGTCTTTCAACCAACTTTTAAACAACAAAAATCTGTGTGTTTTTTTAACATTTACTGGACTCTGAAAAAAAAACTGGTTTCTCTGAGGAAATTCGGCATGTCTCTAATTACTCTTACCAACTTCTACAGATGCGCCGTCGAAAGCACACTGCCGGGTTGCATCACAGCTTGGTTTGGGAACAGCTCTGGCCAAGACAACAAGAAATTGCAAAGAGTTGTAGATGCAACTCGTTCCATCACACAGACCAGACTCCCCACAATCAACTCCAGTTATACTTCACGCTGCATCGGAAAAACAGCCAACATAATCAAAGACATGTTCCTCTCGGTCATTCCTTCTTCTCCTTGCTCCCATCTGGCAGAAGGCAACCCCTCCAGACTCAGGAACAGCATCTTCCCCTCTGTTATTAGATTTCTGAACTGTCCTTGCAAAAATAAGGGTACGGTCCAATTCTCCAGCCTACTGGATTCACTGGAGCTGAACTTTAACACTTCAATGCACTCTGATAGCTATCTCTTTGCTTTACCTGTTGTACTTGTGCTTGACTTGATTGCATTCATGTATAGTATTATCTCATTTGATTGGATAACATACAAAACAAAACTTTACACTGTTTCTCAGTACGTGTAACAATAATAAAACTAAATCTAAACCTAAAGTTAGCTGAGGTACTGAAATAGTCATAGTGTCATACAGCAGAGAAACAGATCCTTCAGCCTAACTTGCCCATGCCAACCAACATGCCCATCTACACTAGTCCCACCTGCCTACAGTTTGGCTTATATCCTTCCAAACCATGTATTTATTATCCAAATGTTTTTTTAACATTGTGAGTGTACCTGCCACGCCTACCTCCTCTGGCAGCTCGTTCCATATATCCACCACTCTTTGTGTAAAAATGTTGCCCCTCAGGTTCCTATTAAATCTTTTCCCCCTCACCTTAAACCTATGTTTTCTGGTTCTTGATTCCGCTACTCTGGATAAAAAACTTTGTGCATTTATTCTATCTATTCCCCTCATGAAAGAAGGAATATCACCCCTCATCCTCCTGCACTCCAAGGAATAAATAAGAGCCCGTTTATGGGACCTTTGACATATGTGCAGGTTTGTAGGTTAATTGGTTTCGTAAATTGCCCCGAGTGTATAGGATAGAACTAGTGTACAGGTGATCGCTGGTCGCCGTGCACTGGGTGGGCGGAAGAGCGTTTCCGCGCTGTATCTCTAAATCTAAAACTAAACTGAAGAAGCTGAGCAGCACAACCTTGATCTTTCATGCACCTGATGAGTCCTATGCTTGTGGAGGCTTTGTATTTCAATGAACAGCTCATTCACAAAGGCACGGAATGATTGACGGTCATTGAGTAACTAAGAATTTAATTTGAGAATACGGAGGAGTTTCGATGAGCATTGTTCAGTCGATAACGGATAACATTGGCTGTGCCGAAGATGATTGATTCTATTTGTCTTATATTCTCTTGCGCAACAGCTATACTAAGCGAAGGCTACATTTTTTAAAAGGTTAATTATACATCATCATTGCAGTTCCTCCAACAGTGTGGAAAATTGTTTGCACAGTTTAGTTCCATAGCTTTCTATCTCAGTAGTGCTGCCAGGCTGGATAATGGCACTACAGTTCTTTTCAATCCTGTAACGTGTTATTGCGTGTAGCTTAAATACCGATATAATCCAGAGACACAGTATGCAAACATGGCATGATGAAAAAGGTGTCTCTATTCTTTATTAACAAACCGATTGTGAATCTTATCTGTGCAGAGCATGTGAATTCAAATCACAGATTAGTGTGTGGGCTAATCTTCGACTTCCAGTTTAAATAAACTTTTCCAAATCATTGGATTCACAGACTATAGAAAGTACGGTGTAGACATTAAGGAACCACAGATTCGGATTTACAAAAAAAGACATAAAGTGCTGGAGTAACTCAGCGGGCCAGGCAGCATCACTGGAGAATGTAGATCGGCAATGTTTCGGGTCTGAAGTGGGGTCCTGATCCAAATCGTTGCCTTTCCATGTTCTCCAGAGATGCTTGCTAACCTGCTGAGTAACACTGTATCGTTCCACATTGAAGAGTACAGCACTGGAGCAGGCCCTTTGGCCCACAATGTCAGTGATGAACATGATGCCTTTAATGGGGTGACCAGAATGGCACACAATTCACCAAATGTGCCCTAAACAAAGATGCAACATGACGTCCTGACTCTTACACTGAATGTTGTGAACAATGAACCACACACCTTCTTTACAACTCTATGCACTTTCAGGAAGCCGTAGATTTGGACCCCAAGATCCTTCTGTACATCAACTCTGTTAGTGATCTTGCATTAAATCCTTTACCTTTCTCTAGTTCAGGTAAATAACTGTGACGGAGGATATCAAGGCTTTGGATAGGGTGTAGAGGAAATTTATCTGAATGGATCTGGGGAGGAGAAACGTCAGATAGTCATAGAGACATACAACACTGAAACGGACCAATTCACATATGCCCACCAATATGTCCCATCGAAGCTAGTCCCATTTACCTGCATTTGGCCCAGATCCCTGTAAACCCTTCCTTTCCATGTTCCTGTTGACATGCCTTTTAAATGTTATTATAGTAACTGCCTCAACTATCTCCTCTGTCAACTCATTCCATATACCATTATATATTCCATATATGAAAAAGTTGCCCCTGGGGTTTACAATTAAATCTTTCCCATTTCAGCATAACTCTACATCCCCTGGTCTGGATTCCCCTACTCTGGGTAAAAGATTGTGCATTCACCCTATCTATTCCCCTCATGATTTTGTACACCTCCATAAGATGTCCCATCCTCCTGCGCTCCTGGGAGTTACGTCCCAGCCGGCCCAACCTCTCCCTTTCGCTCTGTCCCTCAATGTCCTGGCAACATCTTTGTAAATGTGCTATAGATATTGCATAATTTTATGGTTGAAATACATAATGATAGGAAGAGGAGCAAAATTAAAAGGGAAAAGAATAAATGAAAGGAGAGGATTTTAAAGCCGCACATAGAACGTGGCAGCTAAGTGTTGTGCATGTGTCCCATCTCAAAGGGATGAGCTGTACTGAGCCACAGTCATTCTCCATGGCTGGTGGCACATTCACGCTGACATTAGATGAAGCCAAACCAGAAACCAGTGTCTAATTTAGCTCCAACATGTGGCAGTGTCCCCCCCCCCCCCCCCCCCCCCCTCCCTGTTTACATTAAACGGTGCTTCCTTTCAAAACCTCTGATTGAAACATGCCAGATATAATTGCAAACAGATTGCTGGTAGCAGTTTACCAAAGCAACATTACAGGGAATGGAACAAAGAAGAGAAAAAAAGAATTTTTGGGAGCAGGGATAAGCTGTAATGTTTTAAGCTGTAAATAATTGCAATCCTGTGGTCTAAGTAAATGATCTAAGACAGCATTGCACAGTTTGAGCGCTACCCTAACCCTTTAAACACCAATAGTTTAGTTCAGGAAGGAGCTGCAGATGCTGGTTTGCAGAGAAGATAGACACAAAATGCTGAAGTAACTCAGCGGGACCGGCAGCATCTCTGTCCTAGTTTAGTTTAGTTTTGTTTATTGTCATGTGTATCGACTGAGGTACAGTGAAAAACTTGTCTTTTGTTGTGTGCTAACCAGGCAGTGGAAAGTCTATACGATTACAATCAAGCCATCTACAACGTACAGATACATGATGAAGGGAATAATGAGAATCACATTTAGTGCAAGATAAAGTCTGGGAAAGTCCAATCACAGATAGTCCAAGAGTTTCCAGTGAAGTAGATAATAGCTTATTGTCACATGTATTGAGGTACAGTGAAAAGCTTTTGTTGTGAGCTAATCAGTCAGTGGAAAGACAATACATGATTACAATAGAGCCATCCATAGTGTACAGATACATGATAAAGGGAATAACATGAAAATAAAGTTTAGTACGAGATAAAAGATACATTTCTGTACTATAAGATGCAACTGTACAATTTTAGAGGTTGTACATTATTATTGACAGTGTTTTATTTGTATATAAAAACATGCCGATATGCCTCGTTAATGAACATATATTCCACATGGCTGGAAAACAAATTAAGGACGTTTAACTTTTTAGAGGTGTCATTATGCTGTGCCATCACAAAAAGACAATGCTTATTTAGAAACATAGAAACATAGAAAATAGGTGCAGGAGTATGCCATTCAGCCCTTCAAACCTGCACCGCCATTCAATGTGATCATGGCTGATCATCCAACTCAGTATCCTGTACCTGCCTTCTCTCCATACCCCTTGATCCCTTTAGCCACAAGGGCCACATCTAACTCCCTCTTAAATATAGCCAATGAACTGGCCTCAACTACATTCTGTGGCAGAGAATTCCAGAGATTCACCACTCTCTGTGTGAATTTTTTTTTTCTCATCTCGGTCCTAAAGGATTTCCCCCTTATCCTTAAACTGTGACCCCTTGTTCTGGACTTCCCCAACATCGGGAACAATCTTCCTGCATCTAGCCTGTCCAACCGCTTAAGAATTTTGTAAGTTTCTATAAGATCCCCCCTCAATCTTCTAAATTCTAGCGAGTACAAGCCGAGTCTATCCAGTCTTTCTTCATATGAAAGTCCTGACATCCCAGGAATCAGTCTGGTGCACCTTTTTTGTACTCCCTCTATGGCAAATACGACTCTTGATATATCAGTCTAGAAGGGGCCCAACCCAAAACATTGCCTATCCATGTCCTCCAGAGATGCTGCCTGACCCGTTGGGCTAATCCAGCACTTTGTGCAATATCCTTGAAACATCTTTGGTCATCATGGGCATTTGTAACTTTTGGATAGACACATGGATATGCAGGGGAATGGAGGAGTATGGATTATGTGCCGGCAGAGAAGGGTTGGTCTTGGCATCATGTTCGTCACAGACATTGTGGGTCGAAGGGCCGTACTTCTTGTGCTGTACTGTTCTATTGTGTTAGTGATTATAGTAGTTGTCATGCTGTGCATGTTGGTTGTTGTGTTTTCTGCATTAAAAACAAATGCATTTAAATTGTAGAACATACAAGATACAAGACCACCAGAAATTGCAGAGTTGTGGATGTAGCACAGACCATCATCAGGCAAACCATCCTCCCTTCCATTGATTCCATCCACATCACACTGCCTCGGCAAAGCCACCAGAATAATCAAGGACTTGTCTCACCCTGGTCACTCCCTCTTCTCCCCTCTCCCATCAGGCAAGAGGTGCAGAAGTGTGATAATGTATACCTCCAGACTTGCAGTTTCTTCCCAGCTGCAATCAGGCAACTGTACTATCCTGTCAACAACTAGAGAGCAGTCCTGACCCTACCATCTACCTCATTGGAGATCCTTGAACTATCTTTAATTGGACTGTACAAAGCTGAGAAGGGACCTCATTGAATCTTACCGAATGGTGAAAGGTCGAGGTGGATACGGAGAGGATGTTTCCACTAGTGGGAGTGTCGAGGACCAGAGGGCACAGCCTCAGAATAATAGGATGTACCTTTAGAAAGGAGCTGAGGAGGACTTTCTTTAGCCAGAGAGTGGTGAATCTGTGGAATTAATTGCCACAGACGGCGGTGGATGTCAAGTCATTGGGTATATTTGAAGTGGTGATTGACAGATTCTTCATTAGCAGGGGGCTCAGGGGTTATGGGGAGAAGGCAGGAGAATGGGCTCGAGAGGAAAAGATAGATCAAGCATGAGTGAATGGCCGAGTAGACCTGATGGGCCAAATGGCCTAATTCTGCTTCTATGACATGAACATGAACAGAGGGGAATTCACAGCACTTGGCACCTCTCCTCAGTGTTACCTGTTAGGAGGAATCGTGAGGCTGTCAATATGAGAGCAAGAAATCTGACAATCTGAACATTTGAGCTGGATCCCATGCGACTGCAATGACGGCGTTATTACTCTATGAAATTCAATTTTCTGTTGAAGATTTCCACTCAATCTGTTCCCACTGCCCTCTCGTGAAACGTGTTCCAGATCACAGCGAAATAGACTTAATCCCACACTGATTTTTTGACTGATTGCCTTGAATCTGTGTCCTCTCTTTGTTGACCCCCTACCGGATAGAATAACTCCTCTTTAGCAGCTACATCCTTAATAAAATGTCCGATCAGAGGCTTAACCAGTGTTTTACGAAAGTCAGGCAAAATATTGCAGTACAAAGAGCTAAACCCCTGCATTTGTATTGGAGCTAAATGAGATCCTTTATGCATTTCTGACAGACTTTTAGATCTTCCTGGCTACGTTCGAATGCTTGTTTCTTAACCTTTCCCTCTTTTCTCTTCGTGCATCCACTGCACAACCCATTCGTGTTCGTTTATAAATAGCACCTTTGCAAGTCAGTGTGGAGCTGTAATGATTCCTCTCTCCCAATCAGAACACGCTGCTTCATCCCAGCCCTGCCATTATGTAGTGTGTGCTTGACAGAGCAGTGATTAAAACAATAGATACGTTCTCTCCCCACACCACTGATAATAAGCCCATCAATCGGGAAACAACAATGCGTTGCATTTAGTGATTTCTCAGAAGCGGATGACTAAGAGTTTGTTGCTATTCACTTTCAAATGAACGGGGCACATCCAGAAAACATTTGTTTCATCCATTTATTTTGTTCCTCTTTTTTTTCCCCTGGTGACGTGCTTTGGAAAACAGTCAGACAGTGAGGCAACATTTTGACACGTTGCATTGGCAAGGCCACCAGCATAATCGAGGACCAGTCTCACCCCAGTCACATCCTCTTCTCCTCTCTCCCATCGGGATAGAAGTACAGAAGTGTGACTTTTTCCACACACAGATATATGCAATGAGCTGTCAGAGGAAGCGTGGAGGTGGCTGCAATGTTTACAAGACATTTGATGCAGCAATAGAAAAGGTTCAACGCGCAAACCTATATCCCTTCCATTGACTCCATCCACATTTCACGCTGCCTCGGCAAGGCAACCAGCATAATCAAGGATGAGTCTCACCCTGGTCACTCCCTCTTCTCCCCTCTTCCATCAGGCAATGATACAGAAGTGTGAAAACGCACACCTCCAGATTCAGGGACAGTTTCTTCCCAGCTGTTATCAGGCAACTGAAGCATCCTATCGCTAACTAGAAAGTGGTCCTGACTTCTCATCAACCAGATTGGAGACCTACAGACTATCTTTAATCGGACTTTACTGGACTTTATCGTGCACTAAACATTATTCCCTTTATCCTGTATATGTACACTGTGGCTTGATTGTAATCATGTACAGTCTTTCCGCTGACCGGATAGCATGCAACAATAAAGCTTTTCACTGTACCTCGGTACACGTGAGGATAAGTAAATAAATAAATTAATTCCGTTCCTGAGCAAGGCTAGTCTTTGCCACCGCCTGATCCCTTCTAATCCTTTCCCCACCACCCTGCTCCTGGGAAGGCACATATTACCCGCTCCTTCAAACTTGGATTGTTTTCTCTGGAATGTCGGAGGTTGCAGGGAGAGCTGGATTAAACCCAGGTTCCCTGGTACTGTAAGGCAGCAGCTCTACCAGTTGTGCCACATTATTGCTACTCCGTTTAGGAAGGAACTGCAGGTGCTGGTTTACATCAAAGATGGACACAAAGGTGGAGTAACGCAGCGGGTCAGGCAGCTTCCCTCAAGAAAAAGGATGAGTGACATTTCGGGTTGGAACCCTTCTTCCATCTTCATCCTTGATCCCCAGAGATGCTGCCTGACCCGCTGCGTTACTCCAGCACCTTGTGTCTTTCTGATTGCCACTCGCCTTGTTTCCCTCTTTCCCTTTCTCTGCGTTTATTTCTAGTTTTCTCTCGCTCTTCAGCAAGCCTTGTACCAGAGCTAACCTCACAGACTGGAGCCAGTGACCCCTGGTACTGTTCTGATCTACGACCACGCTAACAACAAAGTCTTCAACATTTAAACAATTCTTAATATGACATTCACCTTTGATGTTCGCTGTAACTCACTAAGTCCTGACCTGAGGTGAAGGGTTGATGGTTTAAAATGAAGGGAAGTTCAACATAATGTTGAATGTTTCATGCCAGGATTGGTTGCACATGAAAGACTCGACTTTTAACTAGAGCTTTAAATCAATTACTGGGAAATATAACACTAAACAGTCTCAGATTTAAGCCAGATCACTGGAAGTGCTTCAGTAAAATTACCCTTAGGTTCATAAGAACCATCGCCCTATTTTAATTAAAAAAATATAAAAAGCAACCTTTAGCCCCTTCCAGAGTGTTGAGTTTCAAAATTTAATTTCCTTTAAAGCACGCCTCTCAGGCAAGCTCTGATGGAGGCCCCAGAACAGGTATCTTGAATGTTCTGTTAGTAATAACATCTCAGCTAGGAGTCTGGGAAAGACAGAGGGCAGCACAATGGTGCAGCGGTAGAGTTGCTGGCTTACAGCGCCAGAGACCCCGGTTCGATCCTGGCTACGAGTGCTATCTCTCTAGAGTATGTACGTTCTTCCTGTGACCACGTGGGTTTTCTCTGGGGGCTCCCGTTTCCTCCTATATCCCAAAGACATTGTGGGTTTGCAGGTTAACTGGCTTCCGTAAATTGTCCCTAGTGTATAGGATAGAAGTCGTGTAAGGGGTGATCGGGGTCAGTATCGACTCGGTGGGCCGAAGGGCCTGTTTTCATGCTGTAGCTCTAAACTAAACGAAACTAAACTAAACCAAAGGATACAACCCCAAACTCACCTATTCCTTCTCTGCAGAGATGCTGCCTGACCCGCTGAGTTAATCCAGCATTTTGTGTCTATCTAAACTGAGAGTCTTTTCCCTCGTTGGGTGGTGACATTCTGAAACTCCTTGGCCACCAGGCGGCACTGCTGAGTGTTTTTAAGACACTTTTCAACAGTCTCAATGAACTGGAATGGAGCCAGATTAAATGGAGCTGAATAAATGCAACTTGATAGAATGGTGGAACAAGTTAGTGAAGCACTGTCACTGTTTTCAGATACTCCTTTGGTCAGGCCTCTGGGATTGCTCTGCCTTTGAGCCTAACACCATCCTCAAGTCAGATTTAGTTTTAGGTTTTAGTTTTAGAGATACAGCGCGGAAACAGTCCCTTCTGGCCACCGAGTCTGCTCCGATCAGTGATCATTCCATACACTAACACGATCCAACACAGTAGAGACAATTTTACAATTTGTAACAAAGCCAATTAACCTACAAACCTGCAAGTTTTTAGAGTGTGGGAGGGAACCAGAGCCCCAGGAGAAAACCCATGTGGTTACTGGGGAAACGTGCTGACTGCGTATGGACAGCACCCATAGTCAGGATCGAACCCGGGTCTCCAGCGCTGTGAGGCAGCAACTCTACTGCTGGGCCACTGTGCCGCCCCCTTTTTTGCAAAGATCTTCTTTGCATGTGGCCTACCCAACATAGATGTAAGAATATTGAAAATAGAATCGTACATCACAGGCCCTTTTGGCCATAATGTCCATGCCGATCATAATGCCAAGTTCAATTAATGTCCTCTGCCTGCACAAGATAAGTATTTCCTCCATTCCCTACCTATCCAAAAGCCTCTTAAACGCCACTTTCATATAGGCCTCCATACCACCAGCCCCAGCAGCCGTTCCAGGCATCCACTATCCTATGTGTAAAAAACTTCCCCCGTACATTGTAGTAATTCACGCGTTGCGAATGGAACGATCTTTATTGGCACATACAACTGTTAAGCACATGCGCATTAAGTGAGAGCTCAAGCAAGGTCCCTGCTGCTGCTGTAGGACACACCTGGTGATTGATGACGATCTTCACTCGCAAACTCCCGCCAAACACAGGCACGTGACCGTCCCAGCTCTACTGACGAGGGTTCGAACTATAAGTGGTCAATCACCAGATGGCGCCCCCAACATCTACATTTAACTTTTCCCCTTTCACCTCAAAGCAATGCCCTCTAATATTTGATATATTCACCCTGGGAAGAAAAGCTGTGATTGTCTACCCTATCTATGCCTCTGCCAGGTCTCCACTCAACCTTTGATTCTCCAGAGAATACAATCCAAATTTGTCCAACCTCTCCTTACAGCTCATGTAAATACCTTAGTCTCACACATGTTGAAGCACAAGCATCTTTATTGTTCAGGTCTACATCTTCTAAGCAGTACATTATACGTTCACACTGCTACTCCGACTGGTAAGCAGTGGGCAGGATCTTACACTATGAATGTTACAATTAGGCGGGGTTATTATTACTAAGCATTCTAATTGACTAACAAACTATAGCCAATGCTACAAATACCTTCCAATCCAAGGGGCTTTCTGGTGGACCTCCAAATCCTCTGCACCCTCTCCAAATCCAAAAACCCAAAACTGCACCCATTCCTCCAAATGCAGCATAGTCAAAGTGTTATAAAGTTTCAAAATGACTTCCTAATGGGCCTGTCCCACTTACGCGACTTTTTCGGCATCTGCCAGCACCCGTCATAGGTCGCTGCAGGTCGCCGAAAATTTTCAACATGTTGAAAATCCAGCGGCGACCAGAACAAGGTACGACTCTTTGGGCGACTACTCACAACTATACAGACTTCACACCGCGACATGTCGCAAGGGTGTCGCCTGTATGGTCATGAGTAGTCTCCTCAGTCGCTCAAAGAGTCATAGCGTCTTTCTGGTCGCCAATGGATTTTCAACATGTTGAACATTTTCGGCGACCTGCAACGACCTATGACAGGTGCCGGCAGTCGCCAAGAAAGTAGCGTAAGGACCTGTCCCACTTGGACGACCTAATCCACGAGTTTAGAAGACCCTAGACGAGTTGAAAAAATGTCAATGTCGTGTTGACTCGCCAAATTAAAAGACCTCCAACGACTATGTCTATGACCTCCTACGACTATGTCTACGACCTCCTATGACCCCCACTCGACCTCAGACTTCCATTCCTAAGACCAATTGATGTCATGTTTGCTTTTATTTCTCGGGCCAATTACCGACCTACGACTATCTACGACTACCTACAACTACCATCACGACCTACTACGACTACCTACGACCTACCTACAAGTAAAAAGTATCAACTTTTTCCATGCCGACTTTTTTTTACTCGTGAACATTTTTTATCAGACTGGAAAAAACGCCACGACCTACTTGAGGCCACGAGGCATGAGGAAGAGTTATGAAGACCTCCTGCGACCTCCTACAACCTCGTGGCGACCATGCTGCGAGTATGAGTCAAGGGCAAACTCGGCAGAGGTTGCCAATTAGGTCGTGGAAGTGGGACAGGGGCTTAAGTGGGACAGGCACTTAACTCTAACAATTAATACCTCACACAAGGAACTGCAGATGCCAGTTTGCAACAATGTTTCTGTGTGGCCTGCCTGTGCATGGCCCTGGTGAGACTAGAACTGGAGTGTTCGCTCCTTCCTCTTTGAACTATCCTTACCATAAAGGAGTACACCAGACCGATTATTGAGATGGCACCACAGTGATTTCCAGAGATATTTAATTCTGCAGAAAGGAACGGGAAGAAAACAAAATTCAACCTGGAACCTACTTAACATTTTTATCTGAACATTAAAAAAAACTGCAGACTGCGAGCAGAAAGAGAGATTTAAAGATCGATATAGATATAGAAAAATTGAAACCCTGGGTGTGGGAGAGAGAGAGAGAGAGAGAAAGAAAGAGATAGAAATAGGGATATAGAGAGAAATAGAAATAAATAATTTATGGAGAGGTTGATAGATAAATTGATAGAGACAGAGAGAGAGAGAGAGAGAGAGAGAGAGAGAGAGAGAGAGATAGAGAGAGGGAGAATGAAAGAGAGAAAGCTCTGGTAGTGGGAAGGAAATTATCTAGGAGAAAACCAGGGATGAGATTGTTCACTGTCTCTTCCTGTTAAAACAATTCTGACCAATTTGGTGATGACAGTTTTTTTTTGGTTAATTGTGCACTTCAGATACTAAAAATTAATGAGGCCAAACTAACTGTCAGTGACTCAATGAGATTAATGCGGGGATGTTTCCCGTGGCCATATTCCCTTCTCTTATGTAGAGATAGAAGACTGAGTAAAGCCTAAGGCTTGAACTGACTGTGCGGCACCATTTAATTGGCAAGTGTAAGGACGTGTTCATCTCACTCTGTTCTCCATCTTCACAGAATTATAATTACTGTAGATTAAAAGCATTTGTGTCTGTATAGTTTTGGGCACAGAACACATTCAGATAGTTAAGGATGCTATCACACCATTGTTACAAACTTTCCCATGCCCCACCTCAGTGCTCACACATTTCCTTCTCAATCTTCTAACCCCACCTTGCTACTTTTCCCCTCCTCCGTATGCTTATCTTCCAACCCTGAGTCTCTAATTTCCCTCTATCCCCTTCCCCCTGTCCCCTTCCACCAACATCCCTCCCTCTGGCTTTACACTTACAGTTTGGCTCGATTGTAACCATGTATAGTCTTTCCGCTGGAACACAAAAATGCTGGAGAAACTCAGCAGGTGCAGCAGTATCTATGGATCGAAGGAAATAGGCAACGTTTCAGGCCGAAACCTTTCTTCAGACTGATGGGGGACAGACTGAAGAAGGATAGTCTTTCCGCTGACTGGTTAGCACGCAACAAAATCAATTTTCGCTGTACCTCGGTCCATGTGAGAATAAACTAAACTAAATAAAACATTTCACCCCTCTTCTCCTAATCTGACACCCTTTGGCACTTACTCAACCCATCTGCCCATCACCCCCTTTTCATCTGTATCCACCTATCACTTGCCAGACACTGTCCTTCCCTTACCTCTCTTTCCCAGCTTTCTCTCCCCTGCTCTAATCAGTCAGAAGAAGGGTCCTGACTCAAAACATCGGTAATCCATTCCCTCCATAGATGCTGCCTGACATGCTGAGTTCCTCCAGCACTTTGTGTTTTGTTCAAAGTTTCCTGCATCTGCAGTTCCTTGTGTCATATAATGCGCTGAAATATTAACAGCAACAATAAGTAGATGACATCTTTAGCATAGTAATGTATCTGAAGACTCTTCATGCGAAAGCTTCCAAATAAAACTTGGCACTTGATCAGTTGATGTTTTTATTGAATTTTCCTGGTGTTTGTTTCTGAGTTGTAAGAACACAGCAACATATGATATCAGACCAAAAGTACATCATTTGGCTTCTAGATCCTGATCCACTATCACCAATCCCTGACTACAGTTTCATTGACTTACATTGAAAAATAAACTACTATTGTTATGGATATTGGTTTATTGTTGTCACATAACTAGTTTAGAAGGGACATCTTGGTGGGCATGGAAGAGTTGGGCCAAAGGTCATGTTCGTCTGTATGACTCTGTGACATGCAACCAGAAATAACCAAAACATTTTATATTTAGAACCATGTTTTTAGACAGACAAGTGAAACAACTCAGCATAGGATCTGGCCCTTCGATCCACAATTTTCAATGCAAAACATGATGCCAAGATAGGTAGGGAGGAACTACAGATGCTGGTTTACACCGAAGATAGACACAACATGCTGGAGTAACTCAGCAAGTCAGGCAGCATCTCCGGAGAAAAGGAACAAATGACGTTTCGGATCGAGACTGAAGAAGGGTCTCGACCTGAAACGCTACATATTCCTTTTCTCCAAAGACGCTGCCTGACCCGTAGAGTTACTCCAACATTTTGTATCTATCTATGATGCCAAGATAAGTGAATTTCTTCTGCCTGCATGTGATCGATGTCCCTCCATTCCATGCCTATCCACGTGTCTGTCTAAAAACCTCTTAAACGTCACTATTGTATCTGCCTCCACCACTATCCCGGACAGTACATTCCAGGCACCAACTGTTCTCTGTGTAAAAAAAAAATCTCATCCTGCATACCTCCTCTAAATTTATCCGCTCTGACCTTAAAGCTCTTGCCCTCTAGTCTTTGACAATTCCACCCTGTGAAAAAAAATGTTCTGACTATTTTTGGGTATTTTTAAGGTGGAGATTGACAGATACTTGATTCGTAAGGGTGTCAAGGTTTATGGGGAGAAGGCAGGAGAATGGGATTGAGAGGGAAAGATAGATCAGGCATGATTGAATGGTGGAATAGACTCGATGGGCAGAATGGCCTAACTCTGCTCCTATGATTTATGAACTTATGACTGCCTACCCTATCTCTACCTCCCCTAATTTTATAATCTACACCCAGTTGAGGCAGAGGTTGGTGATTGATTCATGATTTACTGCAACTATTTTACTTAGACCTCTCAGATCTATGCATTGAACCCTGGCTCTTCCCAACTGTTTTGCCAATATTACGAGGAAAAAACACGCTGAGCGCTTGATTTGTGTTGATTGAATTGAAAGATGTGGACTTTATTTGCTGACATTATTAATACAGCGAAGAGGGTGGAGTGTAGTGGAATACTCACAAACCCCTAAACAATGGCAATTAGTAGAAAATAGATCAGAAGGTGTGTTGGATTCTCAACATCCATTCAGCAACTTGGAAAGAAACCAGATGTCCTTGAATAAAGGTTTAAAAAATGCATTCCTAATCATCTTTCTAATGCACCAACAATTACCCAATCAATAGTTTAGACAGTCTACACAAGCAGTTTGCAGATGTAAATAGTGAAATATTTTAGCATTCAGCAATTGGCCTTCTGGTAAAAAAATACCCCCAATAAACCCATTTCATAGCCACCCTGGGTAGTTATCTGTAATGAGCAAAAGATTGACGGATAAGGCGTGGAAACAGACCCTTCAGCGCACCGAGTCCATGCTGAGTAATCAGTCCATTCACACTAGTTTTATGTCATCCCAGTTGTTCATCCACTCCCTACACACTAGAGAACTAACAGAGACCAATTAACCTACAAACCTGAGATAGACACAAAATGCTGGAGTAACTCAAGAGGTCAGGCAGCATCTTCGGAGAAAATGGATAGGTGACATTTCGAGTTGGGATGGTGACCAAAACATGGTGACCAAAATTGAACACGATAATCTAGTCTGAAGAAGGGTTCTGACCCAAAACGGCATCCATCCTTTTTCTCCAGAGATGCTGCCTGGCCCGGAGTTGCTCTATCTTCGTGTCTATCTTCACAATAATCTAAATGTTGCCTCACCAATGTCTTACAAAACTGTAACATCCTCCCAAAGTCTATATTGAATACTCTGACTGATGAAGGCCAATGTCCTAAAAACCTACTTGACCATCCTCTCTACCTGTGATGCCACTTTCAAGGAACTATGCGCCTGCATTCCTAGATCCCTCTGCTCTACAACACTCGCTAGAGCTTTACCATTCACTGTGCAGATCCTGCCCTTGCAGGACTGCCCAAAGTGCAACACCTCATGCTTCTCCGGATTGAATTCCATCAAATTCCATCAGTACCGTGCCTTATTCCAGTTCCTCCCCCCCGCTTGCTGAAGCTCTGAAAACTCACTGGTGAATTCAGTCCTTGTAAATTATGTAATCTTCCTGATTTATGGAAGCACTGATCTGCTCTGTGTGGTTCCATATATCACACCCTAGAGCTTTGGGCTACAGAGAAATGGAAATTACTGCATGCAATGACTGCCCTGCCTTTAATGTAAAGTAATGTGATGGGAACCATTAAAATGATTTACAAAAATTGTGGAATTATATAAACACAGCCATTTAGCCTATTTGTTACAAGCGATAATCACCAACCTGAATTTAGCAAGTATAGAAATTAAGCAAGCCCTTTAAATGTGAGGTTTACATTCTGGTTCGACATTGGAAACACTGGATGCAGTAACTGAGTTTCGAGGAGGTGCACACAAACTTCTATTTCACCTGGAAGGATAGAGGGTTCACATGCACCTCCTCTAACCTCATCTACTGCATCCGGTGTTCTGGAAGTGGGCTCCAATACATCAGCATGACCAATAGTAGACTCGTGCTGGTGAACAATTGCCCTCGGTCCACCAAGGCTGGATCACCAACCATGCTAAATCTCCTCCCCATTCCCATACTGTCCTTTCTGTCCAGGGGCCTCCACCATTGCCAGAGTAAGGCCACATGCAAACTGGAGTAACAACACCTCATATTTCTCTTGGGTAGCTTACAACCCAGTGGTATGAATGTTGAGCTCTTTAATTATACACTCCCCTCCCCCCTCAGGCAGCATTCTGGAAAACATGATGTGATGCTTTAGTTGGAACCCTTCTTCAGACCTGGAACGACACATATCCATGTTCTTCAGAGATACTGCCTGACTTGCTGAGTGTCACCGGCACTTTGTGTCTTTTTTTATAAAGCAGCATCTGCAGTCTCTGTTTCTACATATCACCTAGCCATGTTCTTTAAAGGAACTGCAGAATTGTGGATGCAGCCCAGGTTATCACACAAACCCACCTCCCTTCCATTTTCTACATCTACAGCTCACGCTGCCTCGGCATGGGCAGCAGTATAATCAAGGATGAGTCTCACACTGGTTACTTCCTCTTCTCCCCTCTCCCATCAAGCAAGAGGCACAGAAGTGTGAAAACATATACCTCCAGATTCAGGTTCATTTTCCTCTCAGATGTCATCAGGCAACTGATCCATCCGATCAATAGCTAGCGAGCAGTCTTGACCTACCATCTACCTCATTGAAGACCCTCGGACTATCTTTAATCGGATTTTATCTTGCTATTCCCTTTATCTAGTATCTGTACAATGTGGACGACTCGATTGTAATCATGTATTGTCTTTCCACTGACTGGTTAACATGCAACAAAAGCTTTTCACTGTACCTCGGTACATGTGATACTCAACTAAACTGAACTAAATTAAACTGAACTAAACTAAACTATCTCAGCAGATCAGGCAGCATCTGTGGAGGGAATGGACAGGCGACATTTCGGATCAGTTTGAAACATCCGACCTGAAACATCACCTACACATGTTTTCCAGGGATGCTGCTTAACCCTCTGAGTTACTCCAGTACTTTGTGTCCAGTGATATCTACCCAGGACTGTGCCTCTCACTGAAGACACTGCCTGACTTCTACCCAGGGAAGCAGCCACAGCAGGTTAACTGCATAAAGCCAATTATATTGGTCACCTCCATGCATGCAATCCCATCCATTTATAATGAGATCTACATGAATTACTAAGTACTAATACGCTTCTCAAACTAGTGCAGCGTTTATTTTAATTTCTTAAAATATATTATTCACCTAAGACCCTCTGGGGAGAACTCCATGTTCATACTCAGAGAAACATTTCAACCTGATATACTGTTAGCTGTGCACAAGAAATTCTATCCATTTCTAATTAAATATAAATGAATTTCTAACGTGTTCTTTTAATCCCATTCTGTCATTACGCATATTTGGTGAGCTTTTCCCTGCAGGAAGTAGTCCTGTTGCTTATGAGCATATCCCTTCATTTGTTAAGGATTAGTTCATTAAAAATCAGGCTTGATGTGATTTCAGCTGAACTAAAGACTGGCGGGCTGGAGGAAGTACACAAGTAACTCATTAAGTCTCGTCTGTTGACATCCCAGCTATGAAGTTGTGCCTTAGTCAACCCACTTCGCGTCAGAACCGATATCAAAGGCCGTTTGGAGTTCAACAGAGGCAATTATTGGAATGGTACCACAATGATAAGAGGTTTCTGTGCTGTGAACTGATTGGAGAAGCTGAGCCAGAAGGCAATGGCAAGATTTAGTCAAAGTGTTTAAATGACGTGAGGGGCGATAGAGCAGAGAGCGAGAAACTCCGTGACCCAGAGTGCGAAGTCTTGCATGTGAAAAAAAAGTTTTAAAAAGTGCTGGAGCAGTTTTTAAAGTACTGGAGGCCGACAGGTTCACAGGCGGTTAAGTCTAGACTTACTTATCAGAGATAGATTGGAATGTATGCGGGGAGACTGTTCAAGGTCCCCTTGTTTACGAAGAGATTGTTCACTCAGCTTTAAAAACGATTTAAACGTATGGTAATTATATAATACACTAACAAATTATATAATTAAATCTATGATAATCACATAAAATACAAGTCTGGAAGGAGTTGATAGAAAACACCAACATGACCAATAACAGCAGGAAGGCATGGGCCACAATCCGCCGCCTCGGTGAAGACCATACTACACCGCCCACGCTCACAACAGTCACAGCAAACTCAGTTGCAGCACAGCTGGTGGCAAACGGTCGTAGCCAAAACCGGTGCAGACCTACAGGAGAATACCGCCGGACAGCGGTAACAGACCGCCTACAACCAGCCAGCGCTCTTACCAAGCCCTTCGACCTAGAAGAACTCGAAGCTGCAATGAGCATGCTGAAACCTGGGAAAGCAGCAGGAATCGACGATGTACTGACGGAAATGATACAGCACCTTGGACCTAAAGCAAAGACCTGGCTCCTAGCAATGCTGAACTCATGCATGGCACAGAAAACAACCCCACCAGTATGGAGAAAGGCCAAGACTGTCGCAATTCCCAAACCTGGAAAGGACCCATCATCCCCAAAGGGCTACAGACCCATTTCCCTCCTCTGCATCACCTACAAGCTCTACGAGAGGCTACTACTCCAACGCCTTATGCCACTTATAGACTCCAAGCTTACTAAAGATCAAGCTGGCTTCCGCCCTGGCCGCTCCTGTGCCGGGCAGCTACTGAACCTCACCCAACACATTGAGGACGGTTTTGAGTGCAAACTCATCACCGGAGCAGCTTTCATAGACCTCACCGCTGCCTACGACACTGTCCAGCACCGCACCATGATCAGGAAACTTTTTGACATGACTGGTGACCTCGACCTGTGCCAAGTCATCAAAAGCCTTCTCAACAACAGGCGCTTCTTCGTTCAACTAAACGACAAGAAGAGCAAATGGAAAGCCCAAAAGAATGGCCTACCACAAGGCAGCATACTGGCCCCCCTCCTCTTCAACATCTACACCAACGACCAACCACTTCCCCCACAATGCCGCCGCTTCATCTATGCTGATGACCTCTGCATCACCACCCAACAGGAGAACTTCCAGAAGATCGGTCTGTCCTGGAAAGCGCCCTCCAAGAGATGACAATCTACTACAATAACAACCACCTGAAACCCAACCCATCAAAAACCCAACTATGCAGCTTCCATCTTAAAAATCGAGATGCAGGAAAACAACTGAGCGTCTCATGGAATGGCCACAAACTCTCCAACCACTTCCACCCCGTGTACCTCGGAGTCACACTCGACAGGACACTCTCTTTCAAAACCCACCTTCAAAACACCAAAGCCAAGGTCAACTCTCGCAACAACATCCTGCGCAAACTGGTAAACTCAAAGTGGGGCGCTGATCCACCAACCATCCGTGCAACTGCCCTAGCCCTGTGCTTCTCCACAGCTGAATATGCGTGCTCAAGCTGGAGCCGCTCCCACCACACCAAACTGGTTGACACAGCCCTCAACGACACCTGCCGCATTATCACGAGATGCATAAAGACAACGCCAGTCCCGTGCCTCTACGCCCTAGCTGGTATTGCCCCCCCCCCATTTCAGACGATCCATCGTCGCCCAAGACGAGCGGAGAGCACAGGAGATCGATACCAGGCACCCCCTGCACGGACACACAGCACCTCCACCCCGACTGAAATCCAGAGCCAGTTTCTTGCAGACAGTCCCACCTCTCCAGACAACCAAAGAAACAGCAAGGACCAACATCTGGAAAGATGAATGGAACCAGCTCAACAAACGAGCCCACGACTGGATGGAGAGAGGAATCACCCTGACTGAATGCCTGGCCAGCGGGCACGACCTCCCATGGCCAACCTGGAAGACCCTCAACAGATTACGAGTGGAGCAGAGGAGGTGCAAAGCACTTATGAAAGCATGGAACTACCAGGCAGAAGACACATGCAGCTGTGGAGCAGTACAGACAATGTCCCACCTACTGGAGTGTGACGACGCCCCCCAGTGCAGCCCTCAGGACCTGGCTGAACCGACCCGACCAGCTGTGACCTGCGCCAGATACTGGCAGAACGACATCTGAGATTGCAACGGACTCGAAGAAGAGAAGACATAAAATACTAACAAACGTACTAAGCCGCTTATTTTACCCTAATACCTAATATTAAGCCGTTTATTTTAACCTAATACCGAATAGTTATGAGGCTTACTAAACCTAGGTAACGGACAATGAATCTGTTTATATTCAAAATATGGTTAATATCTATCCGATTGGGAGGGTTGGAATTTCCAGCAGTTACCAGGTCAGAGCGAGAGGGAATATGTTAGAAAGTTGGTCGAGGAGGGGTAAGGGAATCAAGATTTAGGGGGGCTGGGGGTAGAGGAAGGAAATGTGAGACTGGGACTCAGTAGGTTATTGGAAGCTGGATTCAGTATGGACCATTAAGGGATCTTGGGTAGGGCAAGACAGTTAGAGAAGGGAGTAAGTTAGAAGGTAGGTCTAATAGAGGAAGAGGGGTCAAGCTAGTCAAGATGGGTACTGGGCAAGTTATAGCAAGAAGTGAGGATGTTTAGAAAGAATATTAGACTGATAGGGAAGCGGTGGGGCTGTTGATGGCGGTTTGAGAGGGGAGGAAAGAGAGAGATAGAGAGAGAGTTCTCGTTCTGCCTGTGAGACTGCTGGAGGTTCTAATTAACCCCTTCAAGCTTGACGATTTTTAACCGACTATGTATTTAACATACTAATATTAATAAGCGAGTTAAGAATTTTTATATCTCTATTTTTCAATTTAAATAGTAAATACCCACTTTGATGCAAGTTATAAGAAGACATTTATCTCTACAGATGAAAATATTTACGGTCTGCTTTCCATTTTTTCTTTTTACATAATATCTTGTTTAGTCCCTTTAAAAAATATATTACTTTGTAAGGGGCGGAGCTAAATGTAATCAACATCCACGGAAGCTCACGTGAAATATCCCACCAGGGGGTGGGCTTCATGCACAGTGTCTTAAAATGCTGTTTTTTTTAAATTATTTACTTTATTTAGCACTTTTTTCACTTACTCTTCTCAAGGCACTTTTTCTTGTGATATACCTGCAGGGCTTTGAAATTGGGATCACCCACGCAGTAACCAGAAGGTTGATTTTATATATTGTGTTGCCCCATCTGAAACAAGGGAAACCATGTAAGCTCTAATGCAAGACGACCCTCTGAAGAAAACTGGAGGAATCACATTTTGTAGCTGGAATATTAGGGGCGTTAATGAGCCAATTAAAAGGGGTAAGGTTCTAGCCCAATTAAAATCGAGTAATGCTGATATAATATTTTTACAGGAGACGCACCTCAAAGATCAAGCTCATAACAGGCTGAAGGCCTACTGGATTGGTCAAATATATCACTCTACCTTTCGCTCCAAAGCCAAAGGTACTGCAATGATAATTCGTAAAGGTATACCATTTAAACATAAAGCCACCATAGCAGATAAAGAGGGTGGGTACGTCATAGTATCTGGGGAGATATATTCTACCCCACTTACTATGGTGAATATCTATGCTCCCAACTTTGATAATCCACTATTTTAAAATAAAATATTTAATATAATCTCCGAATCCACCCAGCAAAACCTGATAATTGGAGGAGATTTCAACTGTGTTTTGGATCAATATTTGGATAAATCCTCACAACAAAAGAGATTTAACACAAAATCAAAATCCAGCGAACTCCTAAATACATATATAAAAAATACAAATATAACAGACGTATGGAGGATTGCAAATCCATCCGGAAGAAAATATTCCCCTTATTCATCCGCACATAAAACTTATACACGTGTTGACTATTTTCTAGTGGACACAAAATTAATACCTTTTACAACAAATCCCAAATATCATAATAGTATTATTTCCGATCACTCCCCTCTAACCTTCTCCCCAAAACTAGAAGGAATGTATAAGAAAAAAACATTCTGGAGGTTTAATCCCCAAATACTAACTAACCCAGTTTGCTGTGAATATTTAAAACAACAGATGGAATTCTTTTTTGAGACAAATGATACTCCAGGTATTTCGGCTTCGTTATTATGGGAATCTTTTAAGGCCTTTATTAGAGGCTCTATCATCTCATATCAAGCATATCAAAACAAAAAGAACAGGACGGAACAACTGGAATTAGAAGAACAGATCAAACAGCTGGATTCAGAAAATGCGACAGATCCGTCTATGGATAAACATAATAAGGTAGCAGTATTAAAATTCAAGCTAAATCGAATTCTCTCCACAAGAGTTATCAGGCTATTTCAAATGACTAAACAGGAAAATTTTGAATTAGGCGACAAACTGCATAAACTTATAGCACGTCAGTTGAGAAAAGTGGAAAAGGATCATACTATTCAAAAAATTAGATCAGAAAAAGGTGAACTGTTCACACTTCCAAAAGATATTAACGAAAGATTTATCCAATTCTATCAAAATTTATATACATCCAAAACATTAGCAGAAACGATAAAAATTAAAAACTTCCTTGATAACTGTAATCTTCCGTCACTTAACGTGGCGGAACGTGAAGAATTAGCACAGATTATAATTAAAGAAATCGAAGAGACTATTAATTCATTGAAGAATGGCAAAACCCCAGGCCCAGACGGGTTTAGTAATGAATTTTATAGAAAATGTTATGCCGTAATCTCCCCACATTTACATAACCTTTATATACACGCATTTAAAGAACAGACGCTACCACAAACCTTAGCCGAATCAACTATTACACTGATACCCAAAAAAGATAAAGATCTGGAAGAGCCGGGATCATATAGAGCAATTGCCCTGTTAAACACAGATCAGAAAATATTAGCTAAAACCCTGGCAAGAAGACTAAGTAAATACATTAATAAATTAATACATTCTGATCAAACTGGGTTTAGAGACACCCAAGAGACACTCGTTTAACAATTTGAGACGTCTGTTTAATATAATGTACTCACATAGAACGATAAGAGAAGACATAAATGATTTCATTAGATGCAGAAAAAGCATTTGACCAAGTAGAATGGAAATATCTTTTTACAGTATTGCAAAAATTCCAGTTAGGAGAAAATTTTATTTCAGGGATAAAGTTGCTATATAACAAGCCAACTGCCAGAATACTGACTAATCAAATACTCTCACCTAAATTTCAGCTATCCAGGGGCAATAGACTGGGGTGTGCATTATCACCCCTGTTATTTGCCCTTGCGATTGAACCTTTAGCAGAAAGTATAAGAGTACATCCGAATATTCATGGCTATAATAGTAAATATCCAAATAATAAAATATCATTATATGCAGATGATGTATTACTATATATCACCAATTCCCAAACGGGTGAAAGCGTTTTCCAAAATTGAATAAGGGCATTTAGTTTGGTAATTAATGGAGGAAAGTTTGCTTGAAATAGAGAAGTGTATTTTCTAGTTACGTGAACTCCAAGATATTTAAATTTTTCCGTAGCAATTCTAAAAGGGTTCCAAACATACTAAATCTTATAGAGGAATTTGGTTCCTTTTCAGGATATAGAATAAACTGGAACAAAAGTGAAATTATGTCAATAAAGCCTCAAGATCCAACACACATTCTAAAATTCCCTTTTAGAATTGCTACGGAAAAATTTAAATATCTTGGAGTTCACGTAACTAGAAAATACACTTCTCTATTTCAAGCAAACTTTCCTCCATTAATTACCAAACTAAATGCCCTTATTCAATTTTGAAAAATGCTTCCAATGTCTCTCATAGGCAGAATAAATGCCATAAAGATGATCTTCCTTCCATAAATCCTGTACTTATTTCAATCAATACCGATTTATCTCCCTAAAATTAAAAAAAAAAAATTGATTCTCTGATCACAAACTTTATTTGGGATTATAAAACACACAGAATCCATAAACGACATCTATGTAAACCCAAAGAAATTGTTGGATTGGCTCTCCCCAATTTTTTGTACTATTACTGGGCAACGAATATCAAAAACGTAATCCATTGGATGGACAACACATGCTAACAGGTAAAATGGTTAATAATGGAGAGAGAAGATTGTTCTTTTAATATAGGCGCGATTCTTCTCTCTCCAATAAATTTGAAGAAAACACTATATGAGAAAAATGCGATTATCTATAGTACCCTACGAATCTGGAAACAAGTGAAGTCAACCCTTAAACTGAGAAATGTATCTCTTCTCTCACCAATTGCCAACAACCCCTCTAGCCGTCTATCTTAGACAAGACGTTCACACACTGGGAAAGATTAGGAATTAAAAAACTGGGAGATCTTTATGAGATGGGAACTCTTCTCTCATTTCAAGAATTACAGTCAAAATATCATCTGAAAGGTAGCCAATACTTTAGATATCTTCAAATACGAGACTATCTGAAATCACATACCCAAGACTATCAATATATGGTTCCAGACACACTAGACGAATGTATGAATAGAAACTCGGATTCAAACAAGTTAATATCATACCTTTATAATACCCTTTTAAATATAAAAACCCCATCGACAGAAGTAATTAGAAGAGCTTGGGAAAATGAACTTGGCCTAACAATTTTAAAAGACAGATGGTAGGAAAGCCTTCTATATATACACAACTGTTCTCTTAACATTAGGCATTCGCTAATACAATGTAAAATACTGCACAGACTCTATTATTCAAAGACTAAACTGAATAACATCTTCCCAAATGTTTCTCCTATTTGTGATAAATGTCTCCTTCAGGAAGCAACTATAACCCATTCCTTTGCCTCTTGTATAAAGTTACATAATATCTGGAGAGTTTTTTTTCTAAAACGCTTAAAATAAAATTGGACCCCACCACTGAACTGATCACTCTAGGGACTTCAGAGCCTGTTCTGAGCTAACACTATTTCAAAGATGTTTCCTTAATTATGGCCTGATAACGGCGAAAAAACTAATACTTATATTTTGGAACCACACATCAGTCCCTACTGTTAAGATGTGGATTACAAACATGTCCGAGACACTACATCTTGAAAATATTAGACTTGTCTTGGCAGAAAAACCAGATGATTTTTCCAAGACATGGTCACCCTTCACCAAATTCTTACAAGGATAGTATGGCCCAACACAACATAGGATTTAAATCCAACTATGGGTTGGGTGAGGTGGGTGGGGAGAGACGAGAGGCAGGTATATCACCACTTTCTCTCTCTTTTTTTTTTTGCTCTTTTTTTTTCTTCTTTTCTTTCTTTCTTTCCCCACTTTTTGGCGACACTACTTTGGTAGTCTAGCGGTCCTATCTATGCACCTATCACTTTTTCTCACTCTTGTTCTTTCTCTTTTCTTTACCTTTATTTTAAAGCTAAAAAGTTAAAATTGAAGCTGTACATTAGCTGTATAATTTTATATGCCGTTTGTTCTACTCTTGTACATTTGCTTCTAATAATTAAAAAAAAATAAAAATAAATAAAGTGCTGGAGGAACTCAGAGGGCCAGGCAGCATTTGTGGAGGGAGTGGACATTACGTTTCAGTTTGGGACCCTTCTTGAGACTGAAGACCGAAGGAGCAAAGTCTGATAGAGAAAATAATTAAGGTTGGGACGTGGAGATATCAGCCACCGTGTGCTGGAGTAACTCAACGGGTCAGGCAGCATCTCTGGTGAACAAAGATGGGTGACGGGTCGGTACCCTTCTTCAGACTGAAGACTGAAGGAACAAAGTCTGGTGATAGACAAAAGAACTTGGGTTAGGATGTGGAGATAAAGGCCACAAAGTGCTGGAGTAACTCAGCAGGTCAAGCAGATTATCTGGTGAAATGCTGTGAAATCTCCAGAGATGCTGCCTGATCAATTGAGTTAATGCAGCGTTTTGTGTCCTATCCTAGAAACACATTGCATCATTTTTTTGCTGAACCAGCATCGGCAGTTCCTTATATCTCCATAAGGATTGAAGCAACAACCAAGAAAGCACACCAACACCTCTACTTAGGCAGCTTAGGAAGTTTGGCAAGTCTCCTACAACTCTTATCAACTTTTACAGACGCACCATAGGAAGCATTTTATCAGGATGCATCACAGCATGGTTTAGGAACAGCTCCATCCAAGACTGCAAGAAATTGCAGGAAATTGTTGGCGCAAATCAACCTTTCCATTGACTCCATTTATGGCTCACACTGCCTCGGCAAGGCCAACAGCATAATCATGGATGAGTCGCTGCCTGGCTATTCCCTCTTCTCCCCTCTCCCATCGGGCAAAAGGTATAGAATTATGAAAACACACATCTCCAGATTCAGGGACATTTTCTTCCCAGCTGATATCAGGCAACTGAACCATCCTACCACGCTAGAGAGCGGTCCTGAATTACTATCTACCTCATTAGTGACCCTCGGACTATATTTGATTGGGCTTTACTGGCTTTACCTCACACAAAAAGTTATTTGCTTATAATGAATCCATACACTGTAAATGGCTCGACTGTAATCATGTATTGTCCTTCCGCTGACTGGATAGCATGCAACAAAAAAGCTCTTCACTGTACCTCGGTGTACGCGACAATAAACTAAACTAAACTAAACTAAACTAAACTAAACTAAACTAAACTAAACTAAACTAAACTAAACTAAACTAAGATTTAGACTTTGGACTTTATTATTTAGAGATACAGCGTGAAAACAGGCCCTTCGGCCCACCGAGTCTGTGCCGACCAGTGATCGTCCTGTAAACTAACACTATCCTACACACTCGGGACAATTTATAATTTTTACTGAAGCCAATTAATCTACAAGCCTGTATGTCATTGGAGTGTAGGAGGAAACAAGAGCACCCGGAGAAAACCTATGTGGCCCCAGGGGGAATGTACAAACTCTGTACAGACTACACCTATAATCAGGATTGAATCTGGGTGTTTGGTGCTTTAAGGCAGTAACTCTACCACTGCGCCATCGTGCCCCTCTGAAATGTGGAGAATTTGGTCTAGACAGTGACAGTGACAGTGACATTTGTAAAGTCATTCTGATGAAACATCATTGACTTTTTCTTCTCCGCAGATGCTGCCTGACCTAATGAATATTTGCAGCATACTCAAAAAGGGTTTTCTAAACTAGGAACATTGAACATAGAACAGTACAGCACAGGAACAGGTCCTTCAGCCCACAATGTCCATGCTGTACATGATGCCAAATTAAATTAATCTCCCCTGCTTGCATGTGAACAATATCCCTCCATTCCCTGCATATCCATGTGTCTAACTAATAGCTCCTTAAACACACAATATAAATTTATGGAAAAGACCATCAGCCCCTGAACCCACTATATATTGGCTGATCTCTGAACTCATCCACATTTTCTCCTATATAACTTCTGTCAAAAATTAGCAATTGGCCCAGAGCTACTTTTCCTACAACTACAGGTCCACCACCAATTCTCTGGCACCCTTGGTTCCACAGCCTTGCCATATTACCCATTTTGCCGGACCAACAGAGGTCATGGCCTGGGGGGTACCGAGATACCAGCCCACAAAGTTGGCCACCGAAGTCGGCTATGACAACGAGCTTTTAAGGTCAAGATAAGACTATTTTAAGAACCCGAAGCTTTGAGGATACAAGATGGTGCCCGAAACATGGCGACTCTGTGTTCAGCCTCGGTGAAGTCTACTATTCTTCCACTACAATCATTGCACTATTGTACTTACCTTTGATTGTGCTTATGTACAGTACGATTTTACTGAATTGTATCCAAAACAAAGCATTTCACTGTATCCAAACACATGTGACAATAAAATGCTACTGAACCATTGAAAGTAGCAGAAATCTCCTTCCCGAACGTGTTGAACAACCTGAAGCAAGAACTACTACATTTATGATCATTCATAAATTTAAACCCATTCAGAATAAGCAGCTCTTGGAAAAGCAATTATGTCTATGTTGAACTAGTTAACAGCCGCTTGTTTTTTACGCGTTTCATGAAGACATTCTTAATTAGAATGTTAGCGTATTCAAGAGTTATCATCAAGAACTGATTACCACTTCTTTGTGTGGGAGTGTGGACGGCTTGAGCTGGTTTGCAGGCAGGAATACTACTCAAAGGATAGAAGTATGTAAAATTACGAGAGGCATAGATAGGATAGACAGTCAGAACCTTTTTTCCCATGTTGGAACTATTATATACTAAAGGGCACAGCTTTCTCTTTTAAATTTTAAGGTGAAAGGGGGAGAGATTAAAGGAGATTTAGGAGGCAGAGGGTGGAGGATGCCAGAAACCTGCTGCCAAGGGAGATGCTGGAAGATACGTTAGTGATGCTTAAGAGACATTTGGACAGAGTCATGAACAGACAGGGAATGGAAGGATACAGACCACATGTAGGCAGATGGCATTAAATAGATTGGCAACATGATCATCATAGATATTAGTTTAGGTTAATTTAGAGAAACAACATGGAAACAGGCCTTTCGGTTTACTGAATCCACACCGACCAGTGATCACCTCATACACTAGCTTTATCCTACACTCTAGGGACAATTTACATCAAGCCAATTAACTTATCAACCAGCACATCTTTGGAGTGTAGGAGGAAACCAGAGCACCCGGAGAAAACCCATGCCGTCCCAACATCCATGCAGTACAAACTCCATACAGAGAGCACCCGTAGTCAGGATTGAACCTGGGTCTCTGGAGCTGTAAGGCAGCAACTCTACTGTTGCACCACTATGCCACCCTACATAGTTTTAAGGTGAGAGGGGTAGAGGTTAAAGGAGATTTAGGAGGCAGAAAGTAGGGGGTTCCAGAATCATGCTGCCAGTGGAGATGGTGGAAGATATATTAGTGACATTTAAGAGGCATTTAGACAAAGCTATGAACAAGCAGGGAATGGAAGGATATCTGTTGGCAGATGGGAATAGATAGATTGGCTTCACGATCATCATAGATATGGTGGGCAAGGAGCTTAATCCCCTGCTGTACTTTGTTTTATGTTCTATGTTCACTTAAAAATCAACGTCCAGTTGTATAACTCTGAGAAAAATCAGTATGATGAAATTGAGCTTCTAGGCATTACATTTCTATAGCAAATTTCAGAGCTTTTCAACCCCCTGTACTGCCAATAAAAACATCCATTCAAATCAATCTCCATGGTCAACAATGTGATTCTGACCTATTTCCTCTTGCTTTTGGGTGTTATAGGATCATACAGCACAGAAACATACCCTTTGGCCAGCCATCATGGACCTGTCTTTCACCAATCCAATTTTCTGTGGGTAGTTTGAAAGTTGTAAGACAAGGGGCCTGTTCCAACTGAGATACTTAGAGGTTTTTACTCACAAAGGGGAAGGTATTTCTGGAATGTTTTGCCCCCAAGAGTTGTGGAGTCTGGTTCTTTGCAAGTTTTAAAAGAGGAGCTTGATGAATAAATAAAAGATCAGCAGATCGAGGGCTTTGGGGATCTGGCGCAGAGGGTAAGATGTGGTCTGGTGGAGATCAGCCTTGATCATATTATAGATGGAACTAGATGCGGAATTTGAGGTGGAAGTAAGGAGGAGGATTTAGAGAGAATTCGAGGTGAAATCGGAGGTGAAATTAGAGGTAGAATTTGAGGTGGAATTAGAGGAGGAATTGGATGTGGAATTAGAGATGAATTCAAGGTGAATTAGCGATGGACTTAGAAGTGGATTTAGTTAAGGAAATAAAGGTAAATTGGAACCACGGATTAATTACTGGTTAAATAGGGACAGATGAGTTTCTAATATGCGGTCTCTCTTTAACCCGGATTTCACTGCAATGGTACCGTGCAGCGACATGTTTAATCCAGTGGAGGGAATCTCACCTTGGAGACATGGTTTTGCATCGGTCTGGATGGTCATGGAGAATCATTGATATATTGCTCCTTTCATGTTGGTATTTGGGGTTCAATTGATAGCATTGAATGCTTGCTCAATTTAAATTATCAGTTCAGTTGCATGGAACTTTGAATTAAGAATTGTGTTCTGTTCCATTTGTTGCCTCACCCATCTCTATACCTTCCTCCTACCCAATAGCTCACTGACATTGCTGCACTTTTCAATGGTAGCCTCCTTTAGACTAGAAATACAGCGCTGAAACAGGCCCTTCGGCCAACGGAGTCCACATGACCAGCAATCACCCAGTACACTAGCACTATCCTACACACTAGGGACAATTCACAATGTTACTGAAGCCAATTAACCTACAAACCTCTATATCTTTGGGATGTAGGAGGAAAATAGAGCACCTAGAGAAACCCATGCGGCCACAGGGAGTGCGTACAAATTCCATACAGACAGCACCCATGGTCTGGATTGAACCCAGTTTTGTGGTGGTTTAAGGCAGCAACTCTACCACTGTGCCACCCCTTATCTGACACTCTTTTGTCTCCTTTTCACCTCTAACCTTTGTCACTATCTCGACCCTTCCGTAAATCACTGCACTCCCTCTATCACTTCTCAAGCTTTGCCTAACCCCTCGCCCCACTTTTATAGCATTCTTCCCCTACACCCCCCACTATCAGCCTGAAAACGTCATCAGTCCATTCCCTTCAATGATGCTGCCTGACCTATTGAGTTCCTCCTGCACTTTGTATTTTGCTCAAGAATCCAGCATCTGGAGTTTCTTTGTCTCCAACCACTTCCTCCTCAGATCCCCTCTAATCCTTTGATAGACAAAAGGGCTGGAGAAACTCAGCGGGTGCAGCACCATCTATGGAGCAAAGGAAATAGGCAATGTTTCGGGCCGAGACCCTTCTTCAGACTGATGTGGGGGGGGGGGGGGGCTGGGAGAAGAAAGGAGAAAGGAAGAGGAGGAGCCCGAGGGTTGTGAGAGAGCTGAGAAGGGGAGGAGACAGCAAGGGCTGCCGGAAATTGGAGAAGCCAATGTTTATGCCGCTAGGGTGCAAACTGCCCAAGCGGAATATGAGGTGCTGCTCCTCCAATTTCCGGTGGTGCTCACTCTGGCCATGGAGGAGGCCCAGGACAGAAAGGTCGGATTTGGAATGGGAGGGGTAGTTGAAGTGCTGAGCCACCGGGAGATCAGGTTGGTTAATGCGGACCATGTTGAGGTGTTCGGCACAACGATCGCCAAGCCTACGCTTGGTCTCACCGATGTAGATCAGCTGACATCTAGAGCAACGGATGCAATAGATGAGGTTGGAGGAGATGCAGGTGAACCTCTGTCGCACCTGGAACGCCTGCTTGGGTCCTTGAATGGAGTCGTGTGGGGGAGGTAAAACAACAAGTGTGGCATCTCTTGCGGTTGCAAGGGAAAGTGCCCGGGGAGGGGGTGGTGCGGGAGGGAAGGGAAGAATTGACCAGGGAGTTACGGAGGGAGAGGTCTTTGCGGAAATTGGACAGGGGGGAGAGATGGGAAGATGTGGCGAGTGGTGGGGTCACGTTGGAGGTGGCGGAAATGACGGAGGACTATTTGTTGTATGTGACGGCTGGTGGGGTGAAAGGTGAGGACTAGGGAGACTCTGCCCTTGTTACGAGTGGGGGGATGGGGAGAGAGAGCAGTGTTGCGGGGTATGGAAGAGACCCTGGTGCGAGCCTCATCTATGGTAGGGGAGGGGAACCCTGTTCCCTGAAGAATTAAGACATTTCCTTTGCCCTGGTGTGGAACACCACATCCTGGGAGCAGATGCGGCGTAGACGGAGGAATTGGGAGTGCGGAATGGAGTCCTTACAGGAAGCAGGGTGGGAAGAAGTGTAGTTTAGAAAGCCATGGGAGTCAGTGGGCTTATAGTGGATGTCGGTCAGAAGTCTATCGCCTGCGATGGAGATAGTGAGGTCAAGAAATGGTAGGGAAGTGTCGGAAATGGTCCAGGTGTATTTGAGTGGTGAAGCAGATGAAGTCAGTCTGTTGTGTGTGTGTGCAAGAGGTGGCACCAAAGCAATCGTCGAAGTAGCAGTGGTAGAGGTCGGGGATGGGGCCCATAGCTACGCCTTGTGTTTGGAGGAAATGGGAGGAGTCAAACGAGAAGTTATTGAGGGTAAGGACCAACTCCGCTAGGTGGAGGAGAGTATCAGTGGACGGGTATTGGTTGGTTCTCCGGTCGAGGAAGAACCGGAGGGCTTTGAGACCATCCTGGTGGGGGATGGAGGTGTAGAGTGACTGGACATCCATGGTGAAGATGAGGGGATGGGGGCCTAGAGAATGGAATGCCCGGAGATGACGGAGAGTGTCTGAGGTGTCTTGAACATAGGTAGGCAGGGATTTAACCAGGGGGGAAAGGATGGAGTCAAGGTATGTGGAAATAAGTTCGGTAGGGCATGAACAGGCAGAGACAATGGGTCTACCAGGACAGTCAGGTTTGTGGATTTTGGGGAGAAAGTAAAATCGGGACATGCGGGGCTGGGGAATTATGAGGTTGGAGGCTCGGGAGGGGAGGGGGGGGGGGGGGCATTCACCCTATCTATTCCCTTCATGATCTTATACACCTCTATAAGATCACCCCACAGTGCCCTGTGCTCCAAGGAATAAAGTCCTTGTCTGCCAAACCTTTCCCTATAGCTCAGGCCCTCAAGTCCTAGCAACTTTCTTGTAAATCTTCCCTGCACTCTTTCCAGGTAAGCAACATCTTTCCTATAGCAAGGTGACCAAAATTGAACACAATATTCCAAATGCGGCCTCACCGACATCTTGGTCAACTATAACATAACATGCCAACTTCTATACTCATTCAGACATAAAATGCTGGAGTAACTCAATGGGTCGGGCACCATCTCTGGATAAAAGAGCTAGGTGATGTTTTGGATTTGGGACCCTTCTTCTATACACATTTCTTCAGAGCTTCTTTCTCCCTCTTTAATCCAAAATTCATTTTTGTTTATTTATTCTCGGGAAATCATTAGCAAAGTTGATGTTTACTGTGCACACCTAATCGTTCCTGAACTTGGAAAGACTTGGAGTCCACTATCATGGTGCATCTGAAGCCACTTGCAAGCTGCACTGGTAAGGGAGGGCAGATATCCTCTCATAAAGAACATAATTCAATCAACCCTACGATTTTGTGATAGACGTAGAATGCTGGAGTTACTCAGCGAGTCGGCAGCATCTCGGGAGAAAATTTGAATTTGAATTTGATTCCTTTATTGTCATTCAGACCTTTCGTTGCCTGCAGTCATACACAGTAACAATAAATAACAAAACATACAATAAACACAAATTAACATCCACCACAGTGAGTTCACCAAGCACCTCCTCACTGTGATGGAGGCAAAAGTCTTAGTCTCTGTCTCTTCCCTCCTTGTTCTCCCTCTGCGCTGAGGCGATCGATCCAGGCCGAAGATGCCGCTCTCCAGTCCAGCGGACCTCCGTGGTGATGTCGCCGCTGCCGAAAGCCGGAACGCCGTCTCCGCTCCGAGTCGGCCCGCCACAGCCTCAGCTCCGAGTCCCGCTGCATCAGCTCCGAGTCCCGCTGCAACAGCTCCAAGTCCCGCAGCCTCAGCTCCGAGCCCCGCTGAATCAGCTCCGAGTCCCGCTGCCCCAGCTCCGAGTCCCGCTGCAACAGCTCCGAGTCCCGCTGCAACAGCTCCGAGTCCCGCTGCAACAGCTCCGAGTCCCGCTGCCCCAGCTCCGAGTCCCGCTGCCCCAGCTCCGAGCCCCGCAGCCCCAGCTCCGAGTCCTGCTGCCCCAGCTCCGAGTCCCGCTGCCCCAGCTCTTAGCCCCGCTGCAACAGCTCCGAGTCCCGCTGCAACAGCTCCGAGTCCCGCTGCCCCAACTCCGAGTCCCGCTGCCCCAGCTCCGGGCCGCTGCATCAGCTCCGAGTCCCGCTGCAACAGCTCCGAGTCCCGCAGCCCCAGCTCCCAGCCCCGCAGCCCCAGCTCCGGGCCGCTGCATCAGCTCCGAGTCCCGCTGCAACAGCTCCGAGTCCCGCTGCAACAGCTCCGAGTCCCGCAGCCCCAGCTCCGAGTCCCGCTGCCCCAGCTCCGAGCCCCGCAGCCCCAGCTCCGGGCCGCTGCAACAGCTCCGAGTCCCACTGCATCAGCTCTGAGTCCCGCTGCCCCAGCTCCGAGTCCCGCTGAATCAGCTCTGAGTCCCGCTGCCCCAGCTCCGAGTCCCGCTGCTCCAGCTCCGAGTCCCGCTGCATCAGCTCCGAGTCCCGCTGCCCCAGCTCCGAGTCCCGCAGCCCCAGCTCCGAGTCCCGCTGCTCCAGCTCCGAGTCCCGCTGCATCAGCTCGGAGTCCCGCTGCCCCAGCTCCGAGTCCCGCTGCCCCAGCTCCGAGTCCCGCTGCCCCAGCTCCGAGTCCCGCTGCATCAGCTCCGAGTCCCGCAGTCTCAGAAAATGGACCAGCAATCCTTCTTCAGCCCCAAAACGTCGCCTGTCCATTTTCTTCGGAGATGCTGCCTGATCCACTGAGTTACTCCAGCGTTTTGTGTCTATCTTTGGTACAAACCAGTATCTGCTGTTCTATTTTATTATCTACAATCTGGTGACACCCTTAGTCATCAGTAACGACGCAAGCTTTAAAATAAATACAGTTCTAGGTCTGATTACTCAAATTTAAATTGCCTGGTGTGATCAAAATCCAGTGCCTCGAATCAATCGTACAGGTCCGCAGGAGACAAATGCGATAACCTAACCACTCTGTGACCATGCCCTTGGATAGGGGCTAAGTTTAATGACACATCTGAAAGAGAGTGGCTCCAACAGTGCAGCACTCCCCCAGAACTGCGTGAGTAATAGGGATGTGATTTGCAGTTGATATTCTGCACATGGTCTTTCGAGGCAGATTTCACACATTCAGCTTGATAACATCAATTGGACAATGTCGATTAAAAAGCACAGCACCAAGCAAGGAACCAGAATTGACTGAATAGTTCAATAGTTATTTCATTGTCACATGTACCTAGATACTGTGAAATGCTTTGCTTTGCATGCAATCCGGTAAAATCGTCCCATACATAAGGACAATCATACGACACAGGGGTGACACAGTGGCACAGTGGTAGAGTTGCTACCTCACCGTACCAGAGTCCCAGGTTCGATCCTGGCTATAGGTGCTGCCTGTATGGAGTTTGTACGTTTTCTCTGTGACCGTGTGGGTTTACTCCAGGTGCTCCGGTTTCCTCCCGCACTCCAAAGACGTACAGGTTTGTAGGTTAATTGGCTTTGGCAAAATTGTAAATTGTCCATTGAGTGCAGGACAGTGTATAGAATTGTTGGTTGGTGCAGACTTGGTGGGCCGAAGGGCCTGTCTCCGTGCTGTATCTCTGATCTAAAATTTAAAGTAATTTGCAGGATAATTGGCAGCTGTAAATTGTCTCTCATGTGTCCGATTGAACTATTCTGATTGTGGTCAGCGCAGACTCGGTGGGCCGAATGGCCGGTTTCCACGCTGAATCTTTAAACTAAAGTAAAGTAAAATAAAGGGCGGCATGGTGGTGCAGCGGTAAAGGTGCTGCCTTACAGCGAATGTACGGAGTTTGTACGTTCTCCCCATGACCTGCGTGGGTTTCCTCCCAGATCTTCGGTTTCCTCCCACACTCCAAAGATGTTCAGGTACGTAGATTAAATGGTAAATGTAAAAATTGTTCCTAGTGGGTGTAGAATAGTGTTAATGTGCGGGGATCGCTGGTTGGCGCTGACCCGGTGGGCGGAAGGGCCTGTTTCCACGCTGTATCTCTAAACTAAACTAAAGTAAATTAAAGTAACTAAATTAAACTATACATAAGCACACAAGGGAAATGTTTGTAGTGTAAAAGCAATAGTAGGTTTCATCTGAGACCCAAAGAGTTACCACATTTCTGGCACCATCTTGTAGTTTTTAAGTATTTATTTTAAATATGCTGAGAAATCTTGGCCTTAAGGGCCCATTGTCCTGGTGGCACCACAGGATTGATAATGTGGGAATGACTTTGCCTGGCGATACTATTGGTGAGACCCAAAGTGCTGGGGTAACTCAGAGGGTCAGGCAACATCTCTGAATATGGATAGGTGATGTTCGGGATCAGGACCCTTCTTCAGACTGATTGCAGGAATGGCGGGGAATTAAAGTGTGGAGGGGGCAGGACAAAGCCTGGCAGGTCAACTAATGTGCTTGGCACCTTCCACCCCTGCTCTGTCACTCCATGCACCTCCATGCATGACCTACGCGCTCCTCCACCCTCCCTGGGATTTGAGAATTGGAAAACCACCAAGTTGAGAAAATAGCTTTAGACTTTAGAGATACAGCATGGAAAAAGGCCCTTGGGCCCAACGAGTCTACGCTAACCAGTGATCCCCATGCACTGGCACTATCCTACACATTAGGGACTATTTACAATTTTACAGAAGCCAATTAGCTGACTTTTCCCCAGGTTGGAAATGTCAAATATTAGAGGATATAGTTTAAAAATGCAGCATGCAAACAGGCCCTTCGGCCCACCAGCCACACCGAACATCAATCACCCGTTCACTTTTCCCCATGTTATACAGCTTTTGCATTCACTTCATGCACACTAGAGACAATTATTTACAGAAGCTAATTAACCTACAGACCTGCACATCTTTGGAGTATGGGAGGAAACTGGAGCACCCAGAGACAACCCATGTGGTCTCAGGGAGAATGTGCAAACTCCATGCAGACAGCAGCCGCAGTCAGGATCGAACCCAGGTCTCTTGCGCTGCAAGGCAACAACTCTACCACTGTGCCACTGTGCCACCCTGTGCCAGCTGTTTCACAAACTTGGCACGAGCAGACAATATAGATCCATGGGGTCCAGTACAGGCAGAGCAACTATTTCTGATGTACATTAATCCTTGTCCAACTCACCCTCCCGAATTAAAGTGTTCTCCACTACTGATGATGTTAAAATGAATTGCATTATTCAAATTAAACCAAGTGTATGACTCTTGTATCTGAGGGAACCATGAGCTGGACAAACAAATCAATTTAATCTAAATGCAATCCATCAATCTGTGAATCCTGAAGTAAAAAAAATTGTTAAGCACAGAAGCTTGAAATTCAAAATGGCTTGCTGGTTGAAACCATCTCTTAGCTTTTTACAAGTCAACAGAGGCCAGATTATTCCTCATAGAGTCATAAAGACACACATCATGGAAACAGGCCATTCGGTCCAACACAATGCCGTCCAACATGCCTTTTCTAAGCTTGTCCCATTTGTCCGCATTTGGCCTATATTTAGTTTACTTTAGTTTAGAGATACAGTGTGGAAACAGGCGTTTTGATCCACCGGGTCCATGCCAACCAGCAATCACCCACCCATTCACTAGTTCTACCGTACACACTAAGGGGCAATTTACAGAAGCCAATTAACCTACAAACCTGCACATTTTTGGAATGTGGGAGGAAACCGGAGCACCCGGAGGAAATCCACGTGGTCACAGAGTGAACGATCTTGTGCTGTAAGGCAGTAACTCTACCACTGCACCACTGTGCCACATTTCCTGTCACCCATTCCTTCTCTCCAGAGATGCTGCCTGTCCCGCTGAGTCACTCCAGTATTTTATGTCTGCCTTCGGTTTAAGCCAGTATCTGCAGTTCTTTCCTACACATCAAAATGTCCATATGTGTGAGTGAGCAAATCTCTTATAAACAATCCTCTATCGCCTTGATACATTTGTCAACCCACCACTCATCTTAATGCATATGTATTAGGAGTAGTAGTAACTTGGTAGGGTTGCTGCATCACAGTGTCAGAGGCCCGGGTTCGATCCTGACCTTGGGTGCAGTCTGTGTGGAGTCTGCATGTTCTCCCTGTGACCATGTGGGTTTTCCCTGGGCATTCCGTTGTCTTCCCACATCCCAATGATGTGCTGGTTAGTAGATTAATTGCAGTGGATGTATTCAAAAGAGAGTTAGATATAGCTCTTAGGGCTTATGAATTCAAGGGAGATGGGGAGAAAGCAGAAACGGGATACTGATTTTGGATGATCAGCCATGACAGCTGCAAATACATCGCTGGCAGAGGAGCTCAACCACTTTGTTGCGCGTTTCGAGAGAGGTCCGAATGAAAGAACCTCTCTCCAACTGGACCCTGCTGACCAGCCACTTACCCTCCAGTTAGAGGAGGTAAAGCGGGCCCTGAGAACTGTTAATGCTAGTGAGGTTGCTGGCCCGGATGAGATCCCAGGCAGGGTGCTCCGGGACTGTGCTCACCAGCTCGCTGGGGTATTCACAGACATTTTTAATCTTTCCCTAGCACACCCCTCCGTGCCAGCGTGCCTGAAAACCACCACTATCATCCAGGTGCCCAAGCAGAAAAACATCAACTCCCTCAATGACTACAGGCCCGTTGCTCTTAGATCTGTAGTCTCCAAGTGCTTTGAAAGGCTGGTCCTAGGTCACCTCAAATTATCTCTCCCCCCCTCACTCGACCCACACCAGTATGCATATAGGGCTAATAGATCTACAGAGGATGCCATAAACACTGTCCTCCATGCTGCACTACAACACCTAGAGGAGAAGGGGTCGTATGTCAGGATGCTTTTTGTTGATTACAGCTCAGCTTTTAATACAATCATACCCAGCAAGCTGATCACAAAAATGCTAGACCTTGGCCTCAGCAGTCAACTGTGTCGGTGGATATTGGGCTTTCTCAGTGAACGCCCACAGACGGTGAGACTTGGACCCTACACCTCGACATCCCTGACCCTCAGCACAGGAGCACCGCAGGGCTGTGTGCTCAGCCCGCTCCTCTACGCCCTATACACACATGACTGCTTGCCCCATCACCCCGCAAATAGGATCATAAAATTTGCGGACGATACAACCGTGGTGGGGCTCATCTCAAATGGGAACGAGGTCGCCTATAGAGAGGAGGTGCACAAACTTTCTGAGTGGTGTGCTCACAACAATCTCTCTCTGAACACTAAAAAGACAAAGGAGATCATCACTGATTTCAGGCGACATAGAGCGGAGCTCAGGCCACTGGAGATAGGGGGCGAGGAGGTGGAGAGGGTGCCTAGTTATAAATTTCTGAGGATCAACATCAGTGAGGATCTTAAATGGTCGGTGAACTCTGCTATAGTTGTAAAAAAGGCGCAACAGAGACTTTACTTCCTCAGAACACTGAGGAAGGCCCATCTCTGCTAAACTGCTGGAGTCTTTCTACCGCTGTTCAGTAGAAAGCATACTGACTTACTGCATAACTGCCTGGTTTGGGAACTGTTCAGCAGCTGACAGAGCAGCTCTCCAGAGGGCGATAAAAACTGCCCAGGGTATCATTGGACTCCCCCTGCCCCCTCTGGAGGACATTTACCACTCCAGATGCCGCAGCAGGACCTGTAATATCGTGAAAGACATTACACATCCTTGTCACCACCTTTTCACACTGCTGCCCTCAGGAAAAAGGTACAGGTCGCTAAAGTCACGCACAAGAACAACCTTTACCCATCAGCAATCTTGGAACTGAACTCTGTCTCGGGAGCGGGTTATGGGGAAGGAGGGGGGGTGGGAGACAGTGTTAATTTATTTAAATGTGAATCCATGGGTGGGTTTGGGGAGAGAGGGAGTGTAAAAAGTATGAGTATGTGAATGTTTGAAGTTCTTTTAAATGGAGAGACACAGTAATCTCGTTGTATGTGACACATGCAATGACAATAAAGCATTCTGATTCTGATTCTGAACGGCGGTGCTGGCTCAAAGGGCCGACTGACCTACTCCTGCACCTATTCCATGTTTCTATGTTTCTAAATGATCTCTGTAAATTTACCCCTAGTGTGTCACTCCGCATGGTCCATCCTCGTCCGTCGGTCCGCGCCCTCATCGACCGCTACACCGACCTCTCCATTACCGCTGCCTGGTCCCCACCTGAGGCCTACGTGGCGCTGACCCAGGCCACAGACGCGAGCTCCGCAGACACAAGCTCCGTCGCTATTCAGGTATGTACCTTTTATGTTATATAATGACATTGTCAATATATATAGAACTATAGAATATAGAACGGGCAGGAGAGGGACAGAGAGAGAGGGAAAGCAAGGGTTACTTGAAGTTAGGGAAATCAATATTCATACCGCTGGCTTGTGAGCTGCCCAAGTGAAATATGACACAATTATGTAACAAAAAAGTTGAGGCATTTTTGGCCCATCGGATGCATGTCAGGTTTGAGTGCAGCAATCCCATTCCACTCCATCCCCCTTCTCTATCTTATAGCATCAAATATTTTTCCATCAAGCTGCCTGTCTTACTCCTCTAGAGAGCCCCAGTTGACTGTTTTGTACAAACCTCCAGGCAGTGAATTGCAGATCAGAACTGTACCCTGTATATAGAAGAGTTCCTTCACATCCGCACCGACCCCCGCTGTTTCGTTAGTTTATCACTTTAAGCCTGCAGCCCCCCCGATCCTACAGACGTCCATGCTCTCTCTTCACGATCGTTCACCAGTCCAATGCCTGCATTTGACTTACTAGCAGAAGGCCTGACATTGCCAAGCCGTCAGCTGTGATCAGCCCTGGACTCACTCTCAATGAGCTGCAGTGAAAATCTCATCTTGCACCAATCTCTGCTTGGGAAGAAGCCATCACCTTAGAATGTGCCTCGAATGTAAAGCAGGCTCTCCGACCCGAATCCGTAGCCCGTCCAGAATCCTCTTAAAGGGGAATGGTTTTTTGTCTTGTGAGAATTTTTTTCTTCCTTAACAAGTGTAGCGGGAGAGTTGCTGCCTTACAGCGCCTAGAGACCAAGGTTCAATCCTGACTATGGGTGTTGGCTGTAAGGAGTTTGTACATTCTCCCTGTGACCACGTAGGGTTTTCTCTGGGTGCTCCGGTTTCCTTCTGCACTCCAAAGCCTCCAGGTTTTTAGGCTAATTGGCTTGGTAAAATTGTAAATTGTCCCTAGTGTGTATGTAGGATAGTGTTAGTGTATAGGGATTGCTGGTCGGCGCGGACTCGGTGGGCCGAAGGGCCTGTTTCTGCGCTGTATCTCTAAACTAAACTAACCTAAACTAAAATGAACTTTTATTGCATAATCAGTTACAATGTGTAAAGTACTGCATAGATCTAAACTGCACTGCAATGTGCATACATCATTGCTCAAATTACAGACTTGTCATCCATATCCATGACGGACATGAGACCTCACGGCCACCAGTGTTCAAGGTCACCGTGGACACTGTGTGCTCCCTCTCTAGCGACCGGAAGAGGGGCAGGCAGTCGACTCGAGCAGAACCTTCGGCCGCCTGCTGCCTGGACCATTGAAAGGCCAACCTGGCCCACGCCCAGGAGCAAACTGACCCCCCCCCCTCCCCCCATGACCTACCCCCCCCACCTCCCTCCCCGCCATACTGGGTCACCAAAGAACAGGCGCGTGGGGCTGAAATGTAGCCAAAACATTTGAAGCAGCCACTTTAGAAACTGAACTGGGCCACAGAAGCAGTTTTGTTTAGTTTAGTTTAGATATACAGCTTGGGATCAGGCCCTTTGGCCCATTGAGTCCACACCAACCATTGATAACCCATTCACACTTCCCTATAGACTAAGGGCAATTTACAGAGGGCAATTAACCTACAAACCCAAACGTCCTTGAGATGTGGGAGGAAACCGGAATACATGGAGGAAACCGGAATACATGGAGGAAACTCACGGGGTCACAGAGAGGATTTGCAAACTCCACACAGTCAGCATCCAAGGTCAGGGTCGAACCTGGGTCTCTGCACTGTGAGGGAGCGGCTCTACCAGCTGCGCTACCATGTTGCCCTCTGAACTGTGGAAAGAGCAAGAATGGGCTGTGTCAGTGGGAACATGTCATTGGAATGCTCCTGTTACCCTTTCGTCCTACAGAAGGCTAGCCATACAAGATATAGAAACTACAAACTGCATGCGCTGGTTAATGGATACAAGTACACAAAGTGCTGGAGTAACTCAGCAGCTCAGACACCATTTTTGGAGAAGAAGGATAGGTGTTGTAATGGGTTGACAACCCTTCTTTGGATATTGATGCAAGGTCTCGACCCGTACACCTCATGCTGCCTCGGCAAGGCCACCAGCATAATCAAGGAGGAGTCTCACCCTATCCACTCCCGCTACTCCCCTCTACCATCAGGCAAGAGGTGCACAAGTGTGAAAACGCACACCTCCAGTTTAAGGGACAGTTTCATCCCAGCTGTTATCAGGCAACTGAACCATGTATCGCCAACTAGGGAGCGGTCCGACTATCTTTAATTGGACTTTACTGGACTTTATCTTGCACTAAACATTACTCCCTGTATGCTGTATTTGTACACTGTGGACAACTTGATTGTAATCGTCTTTCCACTGACTGGCAACAAAAAAGCTTTTCACTGTACCTCGAAACATGTGACAATAAACTACACCAGTTAACTAAGAAAGGGCACAGAGTCTGAAAATGGGTCTCGAAATGTCTTCTATCCATATTCTCGAGAGGTGCTGCCTGACCCATTGAGTTACTCCAGCACTTTGTGTTCTTTTGGCAAGACATACAGGCACTGACTCGACAACAAAATGGGTATTTTGCAATCTAAATCCATCTGGTCTACTTTCAAATGATTCAATACTTTTGCCACAAGTTCCATGTGTTCTTTCGCCCAGAGAGCAGTGAACACAATGCTGGAGAGAATGCTCAATGGTCACTGGTACAATAACTGAGTCATTCTTCCTGCAGGTTTTTTAAAAAACCCGTCTTTTTTAATAAAGAGACAACATTTTGGAGTTACTCAGTGGGCTTGGCAGCATCTCTGTAAAGTAACGGTGGGTGACGTCTGGGGTCAGAACCCTTCTTCAGACCAAATGATTTCAGTCTTTTTTAATAGCTTGAGGTTTATTTTTGTTGCTGCAAGCTAAAAATACTAAAGGCTGTGTGTTATATTGTTTAATAGTAAGATTAAACGAGAACTTACCAGTTTGAAGTTTGATCTTTATTTTATGAGGAGTAACGTTGAGGGATTACGTGAAGACCCCGCCAGTACGCATGCGTTTCAATCTTCAAAGTAGCGGTGTGAAATCACAGACAACAGTAAATGAACTGAACATAGTAAGATTAGAGAAATAGGATACCAGTTGAACTTTGTGATCGAGGGTGGGCGTGGAGGGCACGTAATCTCTCAACGTTACTTCTCATAAAATAAAGATCAAACTTCAAACTGGTAAGTTCTCGTTTAATCTTACTATTTTACTTCGGAGTCACGTGAGTGACTACGTGAAGATTTTAAAGCTGTCTGATTTCATGCCGTGGAAAACGAGTCCAGGCGTCATACACTGCATCAGTAGGACAATGATGAGTGAACATTAATATTGCATTCAGACATGACATTGATATAGACATGTTGATGCTATTAATGAACAATAGTGCAATAGTAACCTCCCTCAACCGGGAGGAAACATACCTAACATAAAGTTGGCAAATACCCCCAATCTGGCAATGAGTTTGATCTGAATATTTGGACAGATCAATAGTTTGACCATCCTGCAGCTGCTAGGATGTGGTCCATAACCCTGCTGCTGAGGTATAGCGGTCCTGGTGGAGTGAGACTCAAAATGTCAATGTTCACTCCAGTATATGCCAGACCCATTTAATCCTCTGGAGAAGGTTTGTAGTGATTCCTTCTAACGAGGTTTATGTAACTAACAATATAGCTAGTCAGAGTCTATAAGACTCTTAAGGACCTTGACATACTGGTGTAGATGCGTGATTACACGCAACCCAAGGTCCATGGGATATGCAACATCTAGTTTGGTCTTATGTCCCTGTCTACTCTGCTTGACTAATCATGAACAAAACATGTTTATTATAGCCCACAGATATGATCATCCTATCCAGTGCAGCAATGACTGGACCCGTAGCGCTGTACTCAGCACCATGGCATAACCACTGGTAAGTGAGTTTGACCAAGGACAGGGATGTTGCTGGTGCCCATCGGCGAAGTGACGTAGCACAATGTTAACAACCCATATCTCTACGTCCCTAGACCTGGGAGGTTTTAAGTTGATGATACCCTTCATAATCTAGATGTCAGAGGGTGAGACCGGACAGAGTGATTTATGTTCACCGCAGCCAAATGATGAGGAGGTACTTCAGGCGCAGTAAATGGAATATTAACTTAATGTTATGATCCCATAAGACTGAATTTCAAGATGTCAGTCATCCGTGCCGAGTTAAACGTAAAGAAGCATAAACAATACTTCCCATCTCCTATGAGGAATGCTGCTATTTGATGCTATTCCTGCAAATGCAGTGAGCACTCCCAATGCTTTAGGTTTGACAACCCGAGCCGCAGGAACGGTCTCTCAGAGTCTGTAAGTCAATGAATTGATTATATCATGCAGAGGATGGTTTCAACATCACAACTGAACCAGCATCTTTGTGCCCAGAAATAACCATGTAAGGTTTTATGCTCATTCCCCACATTAGTGGGAACCATGGGTAAATCACCCAGGCAGGCACTATGAAAAGCCGGAAGCGGGAATTTTGCATGACCCGTCCTATGAGGCCAAATGGAGGAAGACATAAAAGACCATTCCTTCCTTGTGTAGCGAGAATGCACCCTTCGCCACTGATATGCCTCGTATTTTTGCAACTGGTGATTGAGCCTGGATGCAAGCATCTCGATCGTTAATGTTCCATCGATTCACAATGTCATTGAATACCTTGTGATCGCACATTCATTCTGTGTTGTCATTGATTTGCATGATAATACACCAGTGCTAAATGCGATTAGGTAAAACTATCACCGGATACTTTGATTTGATTGTACCTTAGTGATTAACATATTCCACCACCAAAGTGTATCACCTAGGACTTGTGCAGGCAGATTATGCATATTCACACAACCTTTAATGCACAGAACGCACCTGGTGTCCATTGGCAGTTGATACCATGACTGAACAATTGATAACTCGTGCTAATCCCATCTGCCTTCGTAACTAGAGATGGTATTAGTAAATTCCCCATCTTTGAACAATAGCATCAGTTTGTGAATGACTGAAGATTTACGGATGAGAGGTTTAGTGGAGCAACGCTGAATACTGTTCGTCCACCATTGTGACTTTGATAGTTTCAGCTGCGAATAGGAGATGTCTAATCTTTTGTCTCAGAGCCGAATCCCAGACAAATAAATGGATAGATAGTATTCCAATAATCAATAGTTTCAATTGGTATCAGCTTGATTTAAATTTAACTGGACAGGTTAGAACCCCAATTTATCAAATATAGCTATGTGGCTGATAGGCTAATTTAGTAAAATTCAGTATGTTCAATATCATCCAGATTGGCCATAACACTTATTTGTTAGCTCTGTGCAGTCAAAGCACTGATTGTAGTGATTTTGTAAATAATCTGGAAACTGAAGTTAGCCCATTTTGCAACGCTACTGAGTGTCTCATTGCCTCATCCAGTTACATTTCAATTATCTCCGAACCCTGTGAGCGGAAATGATCACATGGAAGTTATTCAGAAATGTCTATACTGCACTTGCGGTTTGAGGCTGTTGACAATGATCAGTCCACATCTCCATAATTGTGAGCCTGCCTTGAAAGGCTACTCCAACCATACCTATTGTGCAGTATAAACTAATCTTATGTTATCCCAAACCAGGGTAAATATTCAAACCAGGGTAAATATTACCAACTTGTATCCGTGACAGGAGACATCATGATGTGGCTCCCTACCTTCACACCGCCGGATGGGGAACTTCCAGGAGTTGCCTCAATCAGCTTCATCCTTCCACATCCGAATGGGAGGACTTATGCAACCCGACCCAGGAGCTGCCTCAACCATGTGTGCATGATTTTGCACTTCTGCTCCTGGGAGGTAGAGGAGGTCGAGTACGGGGTTGGCGCATCTTCCAGGAAGCTTTCACCAGCTTCAGTGTATCGTGGTTTGCTGGTGGGTGTGTAGGGGTGCTGCTGCTGGAGATGTGAGGTCTTGCGTGATGATGTGGCCTTCATGAGCCCAACGGCCCTTGTCGAGCTTCTTGACTTGTTTCATCAGGTTGCCCAAATGGCAGTATCCCCCTGATAGCTGTTCACCACAGGGACACTGAGCGAAATACAGTTCCCTGGTGCTGGGTATTTGGTAGTTGTTATTCACAGTCTTCTCCTACTGCTGGTTGTGTTGTTCCTGCACCCTGAGCACACTTGTGGTATCTTCAGCCAAACCCCTGACTTCAGAGTCAGCCTAGAAGTGACTCCTAATGCTCCCCTCTGTCGAGATGCATTATGCAGCCCTCGATAAGGTGCTGCCATGGGCGTCCTAGGATCCCATGGTGACTAGAACTCCATATACCGGAGCATGTCACATTGGAGCATCAGCTCCATCAACCGCTTCATGCAGGATATGCGATCATAGTCACTCCCGCCGGCGGTGAGTCTTCACAGCCCGACTCGTCCTGTCCGACTTCTGCTTGGCTTTCCCGCCAGTCTGTGGCGTTGATTCCGACTGTGCAGGTGCCAGGTCGGAGACTGCTGATCAATAGCGATCCAGGTCAAGCCTACCGCTGCTGATTGCCCGCAATTCCGCGGTCCTCCTCAGTCAGTTGCGGTCCATTCCTGTAACATTCTCATAAAATAGCACAAAACAACCTTTGAGTTAGGATTTTACCTGCATGTCCTGTTTTAAACCTTCTGCTGCAGGAGTTCGTGACTGGGGTTCTCCCTAGTCCCGACTTTGCCCTGGACTTTTAGCAGGACCTCTAAGTGGAGGTTCCTGCAAGAAGATGAAAAACCTGAAAAAGTTTTAAAAAAACTTACCTCAGGTCTGTTGCTGGCAGAAGAATCACGTCCATCCTGCCAGTCATCACGCAATGCGATAGATGATATGACACGCATGCGTACTGGCGGGATCTTCACGTAGTCACTCACGTGACTCCGAAGTAAAATAGAGTATCATTGCACGTATTAATATAAATTATTGTCAATTTCATTGACCTCGGACTGTTCAATGGTTCAATGTTACCTGGGGTACAGAGAAATTAATTTGTGTATACAGTTCAGAACACTTATCACTCTACATAAGCACTGGAATCGTGGAGCCAGAGTCACAAGGTTTAAGAAGATTCCTTCCCCAAAATATCATCTAACCATTCCTGACACAGATGGAAGAATCTTGGTGGAGTTGATGGGAATGTGTGGAGAATAAAATGGGATTAGTGCAGGTTTAGTTGTATGTGGGTACATGACGGCCAGCCTGAACATAATGGGCCAAATGGCCTGTTTCCATGCTATATGGCTCAAATCAGGGGAGAGGAGGAAATAACTGTTCTAAATGACTGGCAGATCCAGTACCACAAACTTACATGATATATAGAGTGCAGAGAAGATTTATCAGGATGTTGATGGGCAGGCTAAGACTTTACTCCTTGGAGCGCAGGAGTATGAGGGGTGAGTTTATGGATGTGTATAAGATCATGAAGGGAATAGATGGGATAAATGTATTTTACCCAGAGTTGGGGAAATCAAGAAGCAGAGGACATAGGATTAAGGTAAGAGGCAAATGATCTAATACTAACCTGAAGGACAACTTTTTCACACAGTGGGTATATGGAACAAACTGCTGGAGGTGGTAGAGACAGGTACTGTAATACAATACAATACAATACAATTTATTTGTTGTCATACAAACAAGAAGAAGAACCAAGATACAACACAATTTACACGAACATCCATCACAGTGAATCTTCTCCTCACTGTGATGGAAGGCAAAGTCTTATCTCTCCCCTGCACTCCTCGTTCTCCTCCCGATGTCAGAGTCAAAGCCCCTGGCGGGCGATGGTAAATAAGTCCCGCGGCAATTATAAAGCCGCGCCGGGTGATGCAAGGCCGCGCTCCGGGTCTTGGTGTTGGAGCCCCCGGCGTGCGCTAACAAGTCCCGCGGCCATTTAAAGCCGTGCCGGGCGATGTAAGGCCCCGCTCCAGGTCATCCTCAACCCCGTAACTCGGGCGGGAGAAGTCGCCGTTGCGGAAGCGCCGAAAAGCGGTCTCCCAGCAGGGACCCGCGGGCTCCCGGTGTCACCGTCCACCAGACCTGCGGTTGGAGCCTCCGAATCTCCTGGGTCGGGTCGCAGCCGCGCGCCACCACAGCTCCACCCGCTCCGAACTCGGCCAGCTCCGCGATGGTAAGTAAGTCCGCAGCTCCGCGACTGGAGCCCCAGGTCGTTCCGGTTGGAGGCCGCTCCACGGTGCTCGGCCCCAACGACAACGGAGACCCGACAGAGAAAAGGTTGGGTTCTCCGTGCAGGGGAAAGATTTTAAAACGTTTCCCCACCTCCCCCCCCCCCCCCACACACATACCCAGTTTAAAAAATAAATAAAAACTACATACAAACGAGACAAAAAAAAAAATGACAGACGGACTGCAGAGGCCGCTGCGACGTGAGTCGGGCCGCCCACCCGATGGGTACGGGTATGGTACATGAATAGGAAAGGTTTAGAGAGATATGGGGCAAATACGGATGGATAGGTGGGGCGAGTGTAGACAGGGCATCTTGGTGGGCATGAGCAAGTTGGAAGAAGGGCCTCAATTTCCATGCTGTATGAATCTGTGACTATAAGAAGATTGTAATTAAAATGAAATGTAATGCTCTCTTCATTTCACCTGTAGATTGTGTCATTTTGTGCAAACAACTGTGTAACAACATCTCACAACAGTGGCATCAAGTGGGGAGAGTGAGGCCCAGCTTTTGGTTTATTATTGCCTTTCAGTTTGTGAAACATATTGCACAGTTCTCTCAGATAATCCGTTCATTAAGCAAGCAAAACAATTCCCCCATCCCCGTTGAATGTGAGGATCTCCCGTGGTTGCTTGGCATCACAACAGGGGCTTGGATGCAAGCAGGATGTTTAGTTTAGTTTTGGGTGGCGCAGTGGCACAGCGGTAGAGTTGCTGACTTACAGTGCCAGAAACCCGGGTTCGATCCTGACTCTGGGTGCTGGCTGTATGGAGTTTGGACGTTCTCCCTGTGACCGCGTGGGTTTCCTCCCGGAGCAGTGTTTTACGTGCTATCCAAACAGTTCAGATACACTAAACATAGATACGACCAGTTTCCACTTTCATATCCATTCCCTGTTGACTAGGGGCAATTTACAGAAGTCAACTGATCTCAAATGTGGGATGAGGATGTGAGAGGAAATCGGAGCACCTGGTGAAAACCAGGTTGTCACAGTGAAAACGTGCAAACACCACACAGACAGCACTCACAATCAGGATTGAACCCAGATCTCTGACGCTGTGTGGTAGCTGCACCACTGTGACTCCCAAATTAGGGTGTCCTAATTCAGGATAACACGGTAGTGCAGCGATAGTGTTGCTGCCTTACAGCGCCAGAGACCCGGGATCGATCCTGACTACAGGTCTGTCTTTATGGAGTTTGCAAGTTCTCTCCGTGGGTTTTCTCCGGGTGCTCCCATTTCCTCCCACACTCCAAAGAGGTACATGCTTGTAGGTTAATTAGCTTCAGTAAAACTTGTAAATTGTTGCTAGTGTGTAGGATCATTTTAATGTTAAGGGATCGCTGGTTGGCATGGACTCAGTGGATCGAAGGGCCAGTTTCCACACTGTATCTCTAAACTCTAAACTTATCAAAATCCAGGAATGCGGTGAAATCTCCAGGATTTAAGGATTAGCCTACCAGACAGAATGCTGGCAGCAAACCTAAAGAAAACTCAGAACAATTTGAGGGAAAAAAACGTTTATTTTGCTCCTAACAACCAGTCTGCTTATTATTAGTTATAAAAGCAGTGGGAGGTGGAAAATCAGTTTGTTTGACTGGGTTTGAATCAATTGATCAAAACAAGGAAACCTTGAGGAATAAATTTAACTAAAATTGACAACAGTAATTGTTCACTTATATCTCTCTAATACTAAATGCACTGTCAGTTAAACAATAAACTTCCCCTTCATGTGTCACTTATAACATTGTGGACCTATCCCAGGAGTGTGAAGGTAAGATTATCAAACAATTTAACAACTTCTACAGAACATCTTGTAACTTCAGAAAATCCCAAAGTGCTGCACAGCCAATTCATTAGTTGTGAAAAGCAAAAAGGAAACTGCAGGTGCGAGAAATCGGAATTATAGGTAGAAGCAGCTGGAAATACTCAGCAAGTTAGGCAACTTAGTTTAGTTTTAGACAGCTTCTGAACACTTAAGTAAAAACCCCGAGTAATTTAATCAAACTATTGATCGGAAGATATGCCGCTGGTTGCAGGACCGTGTCTTAATACTTTGGGTTCTTTAGGTCTCTTGACCTAAGTGACGGTTGCTTGTGCTATCATTCTGGAAAGTAAGGTGACACAGTGGCGCAGCGGTAGAGTTGGTGCCTTACAGCGTAAGATCATGACTGCGGTCGCTGCCTGTATGGAGTTTGACCACATGGGTTTTCTCCGGTTTAGAGATACGTCATAGAAACACTGAATCCACACAATCACCCGTTCACAATAGTTCCATGTTATCCCACTTTCTCATCCACTCCCTACCCATTAGGTCCAATTTACAGAGGCTAATTATCCTACAAAACCGCACGTCTTTGGGATGTGGGAGGAAACCGGTTTAGTAAACTGCAAAAAAAACTGAAACTAAGACCCGTGTAAAGATCCAAATGTCTTTGAATATTGTTATTGTTCCTGTCTCAGCAACATCCTCTGGCAGCTCATTCCATGCACCCACCTCTCGTCTCCTGCAGCTGCTGCTCCAACTCTGACCTCAGAATCCATAGAGCATTTCTGATGTATTCAGGAGAGAGTTACATATCACTCTTAGGGCTAACCTGGGTACTGATTTTGGATGATCAGCCATGATCATATTGAATGGCGGTGCTGGCTCGAAGGGCTGAATGGCCTACCACTGCACCTATTTTCTATGTTTCTATAAGAGTATGAGAGGTGAGCTCACAGCCCATTCTCCAGCACCAATCTCCTCCTCCATTCACCTGCACCATCATCCTAATATCTTGATGGGCAATGTCCATTTCTTTGTTGACGGTTGAGGTGAGACTGACCGGAGTAGTATTAACAAGGAACTGTGGATGCTGGTTTATACCAAAGATAGACACAAAACGCTGGAGTAACTCAGCGGGTCAGGCAGCATCTCTGGACTTTTAGACTTTAGATATACAGTGTGGAAACACCAAGTCCACACCGACCAGCAATCATCCCATATATTAGTTCTATTCTATACACTAGAGACAATTTACAGCAGCTAATTACCCACAAATCTGTATGCCTTTGGGAGGAAACCGGAGCACCCCGAGAAAACTCACACGATCACATGGAGAACGAACAAACAGCACCCCTGGTCAGGATCAAACCCGGGTCTCTGGCTCTGTAAAGCAGCAACTCTCCCATTGCACCACTGTGCCACCCAAAATGGATAGATTACATTTTGGGTTAGGACTGAAGAAGGGTCCCGACCCGAAAGGTCACCTATCCATTTTCTCCAGAGATGCTGACAGACCCGCTGAGTTACTCCGCTATTTGCATCCTTCTTTGGGGCAGAAATTAACCAGATTATCTTTTTCCCTGCTTCTTGTGAGCAAGACCTGGCTGGGTGATTTTCCACAGCTTTGATTAAATGTACTGGAACAGATTGTTTGGAGGCATAGCCAGTTGTGGAGCACAGGTCCGCAGTGCGACAACTGGGATGTTGTCTGGCCACTGAATCATTCCTGCAGCCAAAGCTCAGCCATTTCTTGATGCCTCATGGAATGAATCCAATTGGCTGAAGATGATGGTGGGATCTCAGGATGAAGCTGTTCTCCTTCATCCGCTTGGCACTGCTTGCCGAACATGGCTGTGAATGTTTCCCTGTTGTTTTTGGACTTCTTACAGCATTGAGCCACTCATAGACCGTCCTTACTCTTGTGCTCTTTAATTGCCGACCATCATCTGAGCCTGTAGCCATGGTCGAACCTGGGTCTCTGGCACTGTATGGAAGCAACTTGTGGTGGCATAGTGGAGCAGTGGTAGAGTTGTTGGCCTTACAGTGCCAGAGACCCTGGTTCGATCCTGACTGTGGGTGCCGAGTCTGCACATTCTCCCTGTGACTGCTTGGGTTTTCTCCGGGTGCTCCAGTTTCCTTCAACACTCCAAAAATGTGCAGGTTTGTAGGTTAATTGGCCTCTGTTAATTGTAAAGTGTCCTGAGTGTGTGCAGGATAGTGCTATTGTATAGGGTGATCGCCGGTCGAGGTGGACTCGGTGGGCCGAAGGGCCTGGTTCTGCACTGTATCTCTAAAGTCTAAACTCTACCACTGCTCCACTGTGCCACCCTAGCGGAGAAAGTGCTTCGCTGCGTTTGCTTCTGCTGTTTGCTGATGTTTTACTCTGTGTTGCTGCTTCACTGAGCTGGCAGCTCAACTTCAGCGACTGCTTCCAACGTGCTCTTCCGCACCTAAAGGAACTTGCACCGGTGACTGCAGGTGATGTGAGTCAACGTTGGTTTCAACTGGTTCCGCGGGGAGAATCGAACTCTGCAGCTTGAAGAGTGTGACGATTTCTCTTTGAGACATATAAGACTCTTCAGGGGGTTCACAAGGTAAATGGGTTGATTAATTCCGACGTTGTGCCATATGCAATCTCAGTGGAGTAACTCAGCGGGTCTGGAAGCATCGCTAGAGAAAATGGATAGGTGACGTTCCGGGTCAGGACCCTTCTACGGACTCAATATGGATAGGTAACATCTCAGATTCAGGAACAGTTTCTTCCCTGCTGTTATCAGGCAACTGAATGGTCTCTCATCAGCTAGAGACTCGTTCTCACCTCCCATATATCTCATTGGAAACCTTTGAAATATCTTAATTGGAATTCAGTGTCAATGTTATACCTTTGCACTAAATGTTGTACCTCTTTATCCTTTCCCTGTACACTGTAGTCCGCTTGATTGTAATCTTGAACAGTCTTCTCTTTGACTGTATAGCACGCAAACAAAAGCTTTTCATTGTACCTCGGTACACATGACAATAATAAACCAAAGTAAACATTTTGGGTCGGGACACCTTCCTCTGATGGAACACTTTGTCAGCTGCTTCTCAAATGTCACAGAAACAAAAAATAACAAAACCAAAAGAACCAAGCATTGCTGGTAAAATCCATTCAGCCCCTTGAGTCTGTGCAACAATATGTTCAATTGCGGTTGATCTGAATCTGAATTCTTTCTCTCCACCTTGGTTCTGTAATCGTTACTACCCAGATCTTACAAAACACCATCAGTCTCAGATATCAACTGATCTGATGCCTCAAGAGTGTTTCTTCACCAGCAGGTCCCAGATTTGTGAACATCAACCATGAATGATTTGGCTCTAATTTCAAGGTTATGGCTCCCTTGTTAAGTTAGTCGTTGACATTGCCTCTTATTCCCTGAAGGTGACAAATGTCTCACTGATACAATGTAGTTGCTGATTGCATTTCTATCAATCCACTTCACCGTGAAAAACTAAATCCATTCTGATGCACTGACCATGAAACCGATTCCTCGGAAATTTCACTGAGGTGAACCGAGACGGGAAGATCGGACTGAGCTACGGCACAGAGTGACCTATTTTCTTAGGGATTGTAAAGACCACAGTCCCAGTGTGGGTTCAGACACAAGTTTCAGCGCCTTTTCTCTGTCTCTGTGAATCCTGCAAATAAACAAGGCCTGTTGGAATATTGTCCTTTGAACTTTAGAGATACAGCGTGGAAACAGGCCCTTCAGCCCAATGAGTCCACGCCAATCAGCGATCCCCATACACCAGCACTATCCTACAAACTAGGAAAAATTTAATTTATTTTTTACTAACGTTGATCATCGATCACCCATTCACACCAGTTCTATATCACACCAGTTTAGCATTCTACACACTCGAACCAATTTACAGAAGCCAATTACCCTACAAAGCTGTACGTCTTTGGAGTATGGGAGAAAACCGGAGCACCCGGAGAAAACCCATGCAGTCACAGTGAGAAAGTACAACATTTCCAGAGCTTACCTGCACAAATGTAAAAGGTCCTAAACTACTGTTTTCGTAAATTTTGGTATTCTGAAATCAAAAAGATGAATTTTTGAAATTTTATAACTCAACTAATAGTCTACAAGTGTAGGAAGGAACTGCAGATGCTGGTTTTCACCAAAGATCGACACAAAATGCTGGAGTAACTCAGCTGGTTGGTCAACATCTCTAGAGAAAAGCAGGTGATGTTTCAGGTCGAGAGCCTTCTTCCGACTCAGGGGAGAGGGAAACTAGAGCTATGAAGAGGCACCATCTCTGGAGAGAAGGAATGTGTGGCATTTCGAGTCGAGACCCTTCGTCAGACTGGTTAGGGATAGGGTAAACAAGAGATATAGAAGGTGATGTGGAGAGATAAAGAACAATGAATGAAAGATATGCAAAAAAGTAACAATGAATAAGGCAACAGGCCATTGTAAGCTGCTTGTTGGGTGATAATGAGAAGCTGGTGCGACATGGATGGAGGAGGGATGGAGAGAGAGGGAATGCTGGGGCTAACTGAAGTGAGAGAAATCAATATTCATACCACTGGGCTGTAAGGAGACTGTGCACTGATCTCACTACTGAATAGGAGCAATCCAAAGTCAGAATGTCTTTGGATGAACTTGCAAATATCAAATTCCACAGAGCTAAATATTCAGGATTGTTTTCGCTGGGATGGATTTGTCTATCTATCTATCTATCTATCTATCTATCTATCTATCTATCTATCTATCTATCTATCTATCTATCTATCTATCTATCTATCTATCTATCTATCTATCTATCTATCTATCTATCTATCTATCTATATCTATCTATCTATCTATCATATAAAAGTCTGTGGCTGCCGCCTGCCGTCCGTCCGGCTGCCTTTCTGCCTTTTGATTCGTTCCATCATGTGATGTCACAATGCCCAATGCTCGCAGATGTCCAATCGGAATGGATCCATTTACATGGACAGCTGCCGGCTGCCTTTCTTCCTTTGATTCCCTGCAACTCCGAAACCAGACGCAGAATCGCCGACATCTTTTCCATTTCGGTAGAGATTTCACTTTTCTTTCTAAGTATCCGCACCTCATTACATTTCATCGTGTTTAAGTACACGTTTTAAATCAAATCCTTCTCCCCCCCCCCCCCCCCCCCCCCAATATTTCAAAAATAAACTGGCTTCTCACCCACAGAAGCAGCCCCAGCCCCAGCCCCTGGTGAACGTTCCATCGTGTGATGTCACAATGCCTGATGCTCACAGATGTCCAATCGGAATGGATTCATTTACATATGCCTTTGCAGGAGCACAAGCACTTGGTGAACGTTCCATCGTGTGATGTCACAATGCCCAATGCTCAAAGACATTGGTGCCATAGAGGGAGTACAGAGAAGGTTCACCAGACTGATTCCTGGGATATCAGGACTTTCATATGAAGAAAGACTGGATAGACTCGGCTTGTACTCGCTAGATTTTAAAAGATTGAGGGAGGATCTTATAGAAACTCCTGATTACATTTTGTCATGTTTATGTACACATTTTTAATCAAATCCTTCTCCTCCCCCCCCCCCCCCCCACCCCATATTTAAAAAAACTGGCTTCTCACCCATAGAGGCAGCCCCAGCCTCAGCTCCAGCCCCAGCCCCTGCTGAACGTTCCATCGTGTGATGTCACAATGCTCGATGCTCACATATGTCCAATCGGAATGGATTCATTTACATATGCCTTTGCAGGAGCACCAGCCCTGGTGAACGTTCCATCGTGTGATGTCACAATGCCCAATGCTCAAAGACATTGTTGCCATAGAGGGAGTACAGAGAAGGTTCACCAGACTGATTCCTGGGATGTCAGGACTTTCATATGAAGAAAGACTGGATAGACTCGGCTTGTACACGCTAGAATTTAGAAGATTGAGGGCGGATCTTATAGAAACGTACAAAATTCTTAAGGGGTTGGACAGGCTAGATGCAGGAAGATTGTTCCAGATGTTGGGGAAGTCCAGAACAAGTGGTCACAGTTTAAAGATAAGGGGGAAATCCTTTAGGACAGAGATGAGAAAAACATTTTTCACACAGAGAGTGGTGAATCTCTGGAATTCTCTGCCACAGAAGGTAGTTAAGGCCAGTTCATTGGCTATATCTAAGAGGGAGTTAGATGTGGCCCTTGTGGCTAAAGGGATCAGGGGATATGGAGAGAAGGCAGGTACAGGATACTGAGTTGGATGATCAGCCATGAACATATTGAATGGTGGTGCAGGCTCGAAGGGCCGAACGGCCTACTCCTGCACTTAATTTCTATGTTTCTATGTTTCCCTCTCCTCACCCCTCTCCCTCTGCCACCCATCCCTCTCTCCCCCACCCCCTTTCCCTCTCTACCACCACCCCCTTCCCCCTACCCCTCTGTCCCTCTTCCACCACTCCCCCTACCCCTCCCTCCCCACTCTTCCACTTCTATCCCCTTACCCCACCCCTCTCCCCGCTCTCATTTCCCTCCCAAATCTATCCCGTTTCCTCCTCCTCCTCTCCCCTCCCTCCCCTCTTCTCACCCCCCCCCTCCCCTCCCCCCCCCCGCAAACGCCATTGGAGAAACAGACCCAACGGGTCTGCACTTGGTCTAGTTATTATATAAAACTGTGTGCCTGCCGGGGTCCGTCCGTCCGGCTGCCGGCCGCCTTTCTTCCTTTGATTTCTTGCTACGCCGAAACCAGACGCAGAATCGCCGAGATCTTTTCCATTTCGGTAGAGATTTCACTTTTCTTTCAAAGTATCCACTCCTGATCACATTTCGTCGTGTTTATGTACACATTTTTAATCAAATCCTTCTCCCTCCACCCTCCCAATATTTCAAAAAAAAAAAATGGCTTCTCACCCATAGAAGCAGCCCCAGCCCCAGCCCCTGGTGACCGTTCCATCGTGTGATGTCACAATGTCCAATGTTCACATTTGTCCAATCGGAATGGATTCATTTACATATGCCTTTGCAGGAGCCCCAGCACCTGGTGAACGTTCCATCGTGTGCTGTCACAATGCCCAATGCTCAAAGACATTCTTGCCATACAGAGAAGGTTCACCAGACTGATTCCTGGGATGTCAGGACTTTCATATGAATAGATTTTAGAAGATTGAGGGGGGTTCTTATAGAAACTTACAAAATTCTTAAGGGGTTGGACAGGCTAGATGCAGGAAGATTGTTCCAGATGTTGCGGACGTCCAGAACAAGGGGTCACCGTTTAAGGATAAGGGGGAAATCCTTTAGGACCGAGATGAGAAAAACATTTTTCACACAGAGATTGGTGAATCTCTGGAATTCTCTGCCACAGTAGGTAGTTGAGGCCAGTTCATTGGCTATATTTAAGAGGGAGTTAGATGTGGCCCTTGTGGCTAAAGGGATCAGGGGATATGGAGAGAAGGCAGGTACAGGATACTGAGTTGGATGATCAGCCATGAACATATTGAATGGTGATGCAGGCTCGAAGGGCCGAATGGCCTACTCCTGCACTTAATTTCTATGTTTCTATGTTTCCCTCTCCTCACCCCTCTCCCTCTGCCACCCATCCCTCTCTCCCCCACCCCCTTTCCCTCTCTACCACCACCCCCTTCCCCCTACCCCTCTGTCCCTCTTCCACCACTCCCCCTACCCCTCCCTCCCCACTCTTCCACTTTTATCCCCTTACCCCACCCCTCTCCCCGCTCTCATTTCCCTCCCAAATCCTATCCCGTTTCCTCCTCCTCCTCTCCCCTCCCTCCCCTCTTCTCACCCCCCCCCCTCCCCTCCCCCCCCCCCGCAAACGCCATTGGAGAAACAGACCCAACGGGTCTGCACTTGGTCTAGTTATTATATAAAACTGTGTGCCTGCCGGGGTCCGTCCGTCCGGCTGCCGGCCGCCTTTCTTCCTTTGATTTCTTGCTACGCCGAAACCAGACGCAGAATCGCCGAGATCTTTTCCATTTCGGTAGAGATTTCACTTTTCTTTCAAAGTATCCACTCCTGATCACATTTCGTCGTGTTTATGTACACATTTTGAATCAAATCCTTCTCCCTCCACCCTCCCAATATTTCAAAAAAAAAAAATGGCTTCTCACCCATAGAAGCAGCCCCAGCCCCAGCCCCTGGTGACCGTTCCATCGTGTGATGTCACAATGTCCAATGTTCACATTTGTCCAATCGGAATGGATTCATTTACATATGCCTTGGCAGGAGCCCCAGCACCTGGTGAACGTTCCATCGTGTGCTGTCACAATGCCCAATGCTCAAAGACATTCTTGCCATACAGAGAAGGTTCACCAGACTGATTCCTGGGATGTCAGGACTTTCATATGAATAGATTTAGAAGATTGAGGGGGTTCTTATAGAAACTTACAAAATTCTTAAGGGGTTGGACAGGCTAGATGCAGGAAGATTGTTCCAGATGTTGCGGACGTCCAGAACAAGGGGTCACCGTTTAAGGATAAGGGGGAAATCCTTTAGGACCGAGATGAGAAAAACATTTTTCACACAGAGATTGGTGAATCTCTGGAATTCTCTGCCACAGTAGGTAGTTGAGGCCAGTTCATTGGCTATATTTAAGAGGGAGTTAGATGTGGCCCTTGTGGCTAAAGGGATCTGGGGGTATGGAGAGAAGGCAGGTACAGGATACTGAGTTGGATGATCAGCCATGATCATATTGAATGGTGGTGCAGGCTCAAAGGGCCGAATGGCCTACTCCTGCACTTAATTTCTATGTTTCTATGTTTCCCTCTCTGACCCCTCTCCCTCTCCCACCCATCCCTCTCTCCCCCAACCCCCTTCCCTCTCTACCCCACCCCCTTCCCTCTCTCCCCCCGCCCCTTTCCCCTACCCCTCTGTCTCTCTTCCACCACTCCCCCTACCCTTCCCTCCCCACTCTTCCACATCTCTCCCCTTACCCCACCCCTCTCCCTCCCCCACCCCTCTCACTTCCCCTCCCTTCCCCTCTCTCCCCCACCCCTTCCCCTACCCCTCTGTTCCTCTTCCACCACTCCCCCGTCCCTCTTCCACCACTCCCGCTACCCCTCTACCCCTCCCTCCCTCCCCACTCTACCACTTCTCTCCCCCTTCTCTCCTCCCCCTCTCCCTCTCCTCACCCCTCTCCCTCTCCCATCCCTCTCTCCCCCATCCCCCTTCCCTCTCTACCCCAGCCTCTTCCCTCTCTCCCCCGCCCCCTTCCCCCATCCCTCTGACCGTCTTCCATCACTCCCCCTACCCCTCTCCTCCACCCTCCCCACTCTACCACTTTTCTCCCCCCACCCACTCTACTCTCCCTCCCCACTCTTTCCCCTCTCTCCCCCACCCCTCTCCCCCTCCCTCCCTCCTCCCCTCCCTCCCCATCCCCCCTCCCCCACATCTCTCTCCCCATCCCCCTCTCTCACCCCCTACCCCGCACTCCTTTCTCTCCCAAATCTGTCCCGTTTCCTCCTCCTCCTCTCCCCTCCCTCCCCTCTTCTCGCCCCCCCTCCCCCCACCTGTGTGTTTGGGGGGTGGTTAATGTGAGTGTGATGGCCGCAGCCCCCCCCCCCCCCCCCCCCAATATTTCAAAAAATACTGGCTTCTCACCCATAGAAGCAGCCACAGCCCCAGCCCCTGGTGAACGATCCATTGTGTGATGTCACAATGCCCAATGCTCAAAGACATTCTTGCCATAGAGGGAGTACAGAGAAGGCTCACCAGACTGATTCCTGTGATGTCAGGACTTTCATATGAATAAAGACTGGATAGACTCGGCTTGTACTCGCTAGATTTTAGAAGATTGAGGGGGTATCTTATAGAAACTTACAAAATTCTTAAGGGGTTGGACAGGCTAGATGCAGGAAGATTGTTCCAGATGTTGGGGAAGTCCAGAACAAGGTGTCACAGTTTAAGGATAAGCGGTAAATCTTTTAGGACCGAGATGAGAAAAACATTTTTCACACAGACCCTACCCCTCTCCTCCTCCCTTCCCCACTCTTTCCCCTCTCTCCCCCCATCCCTCTCCCCCTCCCTCCCTCCTCCCCTCCCTCCCCAGCCCCCCTCCCCCACATCTCTCTCCCCATCCCCCTCTCTCACCCCCTACCCCGCTCTCCTTTCTCTCCCAAATCCTATCCCGTTTCCTCCTCCTCCTCTCCCCTCCCTCCCCTCTTCTCACCCCACCTGTGTGTTTGGGGGGTGGTTAATGTGAGTGTGATGCCGCAGCCCCTCCCCCCCCCCCTCCAAATTTAAAAAAATACTGTCTTCTCACCCATAGAAGCAGCCCCAGCCCCTGGTGAACGTTCCATCGTGTGATGTCACAATGCCCAATGCTCAAAGACATTGTTGCCATAGAGGGAGTACAGAGAAGGTTCACCAGACTGATTACTGGGATGTCAGGACTTTCATATGAATAAAGACTGGATAGACTCAGCTTGTACTCGCTAGATTTTAAAAGTTTGAGGGGGTATCTTATAGACTTAAATTCTTTAGGGTTTGGACAGACTAGATGCAGGAAGATTGTTCCAGATGTTGGGGAAGTCCTGAACAAGGGGTCACAGTTTAAGGATAAGGGGTAAATCTTTTAGGACCGAGATGAGAAAAACATTTTTCACACAGAGAGTGGTGAATCTCTGGAATTCACTGCCACAGAAGGTAGTTGAGGCCAGTTCATTGGCTATATTTAAGAGGGAGTTAGATCTGGCCCTTGTGGCTAAAGGGATCAGGGGGTATGGAGAGAAGGCAGGTACAGGATACTGAGTTGGATGATCAGCCATGATCGTATTGAATGGTGGTGCAGGCTCGTAGGGCCGAATGGCCTACTCCTGCACTTAATTTCTATTTCCCTCTCCTCATCCCTCTCCCTCTCCCACCCATCCCTCTCTCCCACACCCCCCTTCCCTCTCTACCCCACCCACTACCCTCTCTCTCCCCGCCCCCTTCCACCATACCGCTCTGTCCCTCTTTCACCACTCCCCCTACCCCTCCCTCCCCACTCTGCCACTTCTCTCCCTACTCCACCCCTCTCTTTTCCCCTCCCTCCCCCACCCCTTCCCCTACCCCTCTGTTCCTCTTCTACCACTCCCCCTGTCCCTCTTCCACCATTCCCGCTACCCCTCTACCCCTCCCTCCCTCCCCACTCCTCTCCCCTCTCCCTCTCCTCATCCCTCCCCCAGCCCCCTTCCCCACCCTCCTTCTCTCTCTACCCCACCCCCTTCCCTCTCTGCCCCGCCCCTTTCCCCCTACCCCTATCCTCCTCCCTCCCCACTCTTCCTCTTCTCTCCCCTTCCCCCTCCACTCTCCCCACTCCTTCCACTCTCTCCCCCCACCCCTCTCCCCCTCCCCCCTTCCTCCCCTCCCTCCCCATGCCCCCCTCCCCCACATCTCTCTCCCCATCCCCCTCTCTCACCTCCTACCACGCTCTCCTTTCCCTCCCAAATCTGTCCCGTTTCCTCCTCCTCCTCCCCCCTCCCTCCCCTCTTCTCACCTCCCCTCCCCCCACCTGTGTGTTTGGGGGGTGGTTAATGTGAGTGTTATGCCACAGCCCCCCCCCCCCCCCCCCCCCGCAAACGCCGTTAGGGAAACAGACCCAACGGGTCTGCACTTGGTCTAGTTAATATATAAAACTGTGTGCCTGTTACCTGCCGTCCGTCCGGCTGCCTTTCTTCCTTTTGATTCGTTCCATCGTGTGATGTCACAATGCCCAATACTCGCAGATGTCCAATCGGAATGTATCCATTTACATGGACGGCTGCTGGCCACCTTTCTTCCTTTGATTCACTGCAACTCCGAAACCAGACGCAGAATCGCCGACATCTTTTCCATTTCGGTAGAGATTTCACTTTTCTTTCTAAGTATCCGCTCCTCATTACATTTCGTCGTGTATTTCAAAAATAAACTGGCTTCTCACCCATAGAAGCAGCACCAGCCCCTGATGAACGTTCCATCGTGTGATGTCACAATGCCCGATGCTCACAGATGTCCAATCGGAACTTAAGAGGGAGTTAGATGTGGCCCTTGTGGCTAAAGGGATCAGGGGGTATGGAGAGAAGGCAGGTACAGGATACTGAGTTGGATGATCAGCCATGATCATAATGAATGGTGGTGCCGGCTCAAAGGGCCAAATGGCCTACTCCGGCACTTAATTTCTATGTTTCTATGTTTCCCTCTCGTTACACCTCGCCCTCTCCCACCCATCCCTCTCACCCCCACCCCCTTTCCTCTCTACCCCACCCCCTTCCCTCTCTCCCCCGCCCCCTTCGCCCTACCCCTCTGTCCCTCTTCCACCACTCCTCCTACCCCTCCCTCCCCACTCTGCCACTTCTCTCCCCTTATACACCCCTCTCCCTCCCCAACCCCTCTCTCTTCCCCTCCCTTTCCCTCTCTCCCCCACCCCTTCCTCCTACCCCTCTGTTCCTCTTCCACCACTCCCCCGTCCCTCTTCCACCACTCCCGCTACCCCTCTACCCCTCCCTCCCTCCCTCCCCACTCTTCCACTTCACTCCCCCTTCTTTCCTCCCCCTCCCTCTCCTCACCCCTCTCTCTCTCCCATCCCTCTCTCCTCCAACCCCTTCCCTCTCGCCCCCCGCCCCCTTCCCCCTATCCCTCTGTCCGTCTTCCATCACTCCCCCTACCCCTCTCCTCCTCCCTCCCCTCTACCACTTCTCTCCCCCTTCCCCTCCACTCTCCCTCCCCACTCTTTCCCCTCTCTCCCCCCACCCCTCTCCCCCTCCCTCACTCTTCCCCTCCCTCCCCATCCCCCCCACCCCCACATCTCTCTCCCCATCCCCCTCTCTCACCCCCTACCCCGCTCTCCTTTCTCTCCCAAATCTGTCCCGTTTCCTCCTCCTTCTCTCCCCTCCCTCCACTCTTCTCACCCCCCCTCCCCCCACCTGTGTGTTTGGGGGGTGGTTAATGTCAGTGTTATGCCGCAGCCCCCCCCCCCCCCCCCCCCACCAATATTTCTAAAAATACTGGCTTCTCACCCATAGAAGCAGCCCCAGCCCCAGCCCCTGGTGAACGATCCATTGTGTGATGTCACAATGCCCAATGTTCACATATGTCCAATCGGAATGGATCCATTTACATATGCCTTTGCAGGAGCCCCAGCACTTGATGAACGTTCCATTGTGTGATGTCACGATGCCCAATGCTCAAAGACATTGTTGCCATAGAGGGAGTACAGAGAAGGTTCACCAGACTGATTGCTGGGATGTCAGGACTTTCATATCAATAAAGACTGGATAGACTTGGCTTGTACTCGCTAGATTTTTGAAGATTGAGGGGGTATCTTATAGAAACTTACAAAATTCTTAAGGGGTTGGACAGGCTAGATGCAGGAAGATTGTTCCAGATGTTGGGGAAGTCCAGAACATGGGGTCACAGTTTAAGGATAAGGGGTAAATCCTTTAGGACCGAGATGAGAAAAACATTTTTCACACAGACCCTACCCCTCTCCTCCTCCCTCCCCACTCTGCCACTTTTCTCCCCCCTTCCCCACTCTTTCCCCTCTCTCCCCCACCCCTCTCCCCCTCCCTCCCTCCCTCCTCCCCTCCCTCCCCAGCCACCCTCCCCCACATCTCTCTCCCCATCCCCTCTCTCACCCCCTACCCCGCTCTCCTTTCTCTCCCAAATCTGTCCCGTTTCCTCCTCCTCCTCTCTCCTCCCTCCCCTCTTCTCACCCCCCCTCCCCCCACCTGTGTGTTTGGGGGGTGGTTAATGTGAGTGTGATGCCGCAGCCCTCTCCCCCCCCCACCCCCCCCCCCCCCCCCCCCCCCCCCCAATATTTCGAAAAATACTGTCTTCTCACCCATAGAAGCAGCCCCAGCCCCTGGTGAACGTACCATCGTGTGATGTCACAATGCCCAATGCTCAAAGACATAGTTGCCATAGAGGGAGTACAGAGAAGGTTCACCAGACTGATTGCTGGGATGTCAGGACTTTCATATGAATAAAGACTGGATAGACTCAGCTTGTACTCGCTAGATTTTAAAAGTTTGAGGGGGTATCTTATAGACTTAAATTCTTAAGGGTTTGGACAGACTAGATGCAGGAAGATTGTTCCAGACGTTGGGGAAGTCCTGAACAAGGGGTCACAGTTTAAGGATAAGGGGTAAATCTTTTAGGACCGAGATGAGAAATCTCTGGAATTCACTGGCACAGAAGGTAGTTGAGGCCAATTCATTGGCTATATTTAAGAGGGAGTTAGATCTGGCCCTTTTGGCTAAAGGGATCAGGGGGTATGGAGAGAAGGCAGGTACAGGATACTGAGTTGGATGATCAGCCATGATCATATTGAATAGTGGTGCAGGCTCGTAGGGCCAAATGGCCTACTCCTGCACTTAATTTCTATGTTTCCCTCTCATCACCCCTCTCCCTCTCCCACCCACCCCTCACTCCCTCACCCCCCTTCCCTCTCTACCCCACCCCCTTCCCTCTCTCCCCCGCCCCCTTCCCCCATACCGCTCTGTCCCTCTTCCACCACTCCCCCTACCCCTCCCTCCCCACTCTACCACTTCTCTCCCCTTACCCCACCCCTCTTCCTCCCCCACCCCTCTCTCTTCCCCTCCCTTCCCCTCTCTCCCCCACCCCTTCCCCTACCCCTCTGTTCCTCTTCCACCATTCCCCCATCCCTCTTCCACCACTCCCGCTACCCCTCTACCCCTCCCTCCCTCCCCATTCCTCTCCCCTCTCCCTCTCCTCATCCCTCCCCCACACCCCTTCCCTCTCTCCCACACACCCCTTCCCTCTCTACCCCACCCCCTTCCCTCTCTCCCCCCGCCCCTTCCCCTACCCCTCTGTCCCTCTTCCATCACTCCCCCTACCCCTCTCCTCCTCCCTCCCCACTCTTCCTCTTCTCTCCCCCTTCCCCTTCCCCCTCCACTCTCCCCACTCATTCCCCTCTCTCCCCCCACCCCTCACCCCTCCCTCCTTCCTCCCCTCCCTCCCCATCCCCCCCTCCCCCACGTCTCTCTCCCCATCCCCCTCTCTCACCTCCCACCCCGCTCTCCTTTCCCTCCCATATCTGTCCCGTTTCCTCCTCCTCCTTTCCCCTCCCTCCCCTATTCTCACCTCCCCTCCCCCCACCTGTGTGTTTGGGAGGTGGTTAATGTGAGTGTGATGCCGCAGCCCCCCCCCCACAAACGCGGTTGGGGGAACAGACCCAACGGGTCTGCACTTGGTCTAGTTATTATATAAAAGTCTGTGGCTGCCGCCTGCCGTCCGTCCGTCCGGCTGCCGGCTGCCTTTCTTCCTTTTGATTCGTTCCATCGTGTGATGTCACAATGCCCAATGTTCACAAATGCCCAATCGGAATTGAACCATTTACATATGCCTTTGCAGGAGCCCCAGCCCATTGTGAACGTTCCATTGTGTGATGTCACAATGCCCAATGCTCAAAGACATTCTTGCCATAGAGGGAGTACAGAGAAGGTTCACCAGACTGATTCCTGAGATGTCAGGACTTTCATATGAAGAAAGACTGGATAGACTCGGCTTGTACTCGCTAGATTTTAGAAGATTGAGGGGGGATCTTATAGGAACCGATGTTGGGGAAGTCCAGAACAAGGGGTCACAGTTTAAAGATAAGGGGGAAATCTTCTTGGACCGAGATGAGAAAAACATTTTACACACAGAGAGTGGTGAATCTCTGGAATTCACTGCCACAGAAGGTAGTTGAGGCCTGTTCATTGGCTATATTTAAGAAGGAGTTAGATGTGGCCCTTGTGGCTAAAGGGATCAGGGGGTGTGGAGAGAAGGCAGGTACAGGATACTGTTGGATGATCAGCCATGATCATATTGACTGGAGGTGTAGGCTCGAAGGGCCGAATGGCCTACTCCTGCACCTGATTTGTATGTTTCTAAGTTTCCCTCTATTCACCCCTCTCCCTCTCCCACCCATCCCTCTCTCCCCCACCCCCATTCACTCTCTATCCTATCCCCTTCCCTCTCTCCCCCCGCCCCCTTCCCCCTACCCCTCTGTCCCTCATCCACCACTCCCCCTACCCCTCCCTCCCCACTCTTCCTCTCCCTCACCCCACCCCTTTCCTTTCCCACCCCTCTCTCTCCCCCTCCCTTCCCCCTCCCTCCCCTCTCCACCCCCACCCCTTCCCCCTACCCATCTGACCCTCCCCACTCTTCCACCTCTCCCCCTCCCACTATCCCTCCCCACTCTTTCCCCCCTCTCCCCCACCTCTCTCCCCCTCCCTCCACACTCTTCCCCTCCCTCCACACTCTTACCCCTCCCTCCTCCTCTCTGTCCCCATCCCTCCCCCCCACATCTCTCTCCCCTCCCCATCCCTCTCTCCTCCCTCTCTTCCACTTCACTTCTCTCCCCCCTTCCCCCTCCACTCTCCCTCCCCACTCTTTCCCCTCTCTCCACCCACCCCTCTCCCCTTCCCTCCATCCTCCCCTCCCTCCCCATCCCCTCACTCCCCCACATCTCTCTCCCCATCCCCCTCTCTCACCCCCTACCCCGCTCTCCTTTCCCTCCCAAATCTGTCCCGTTTCCTCCTCCTCCTCTCCCCTCCCTCCCCTCTTCTCTCCCCACCTGTGTGTTTGGGGGGTGGTTAATGTGAGTGTGATGCCTCAGCCCCCCCCCCCCCCCACGCAAACGCCGTTGTGGAAACAGACCCAACGGGTCTGCACTTGGTCTAGTTACATATAAAATTATTAAGGGATTGGATACGCAAGATGCAGGAAACATGTTCCAGATGTTGGAAGTATCCAGAACCAGTGGTCACAGTTTAAGAATAAGGGGTAGAACATTTAGAACTGAGATGAGGAAAAACTTTTTCACACAGAGAGTTGTGAATGTGTGGAATTCTCTGCCTCAGAAGGCAGTGGAGGCCGATTCTTTGGATGCATTCAAAAGAGAGTTAGATAGAGCTCTTAAGCGGCCTTTTCACGGGGCGACTTGACGCAAGAGTTAACCAGAGTTTAACATCGTGGGAACCTCATGCGATAACAGTACGGCATTCGTGGACCACCGTGGACCACCGTAGCGCTAACGACAGGTAATCGTGTATCTTGGTCACTCGGGAGAAAATTCAAGAAAGTTTGAATTTCTCCAAGAGTGACTTGTACACTTGTGGTTGAGCATTGCAACATTATATGGACGTAGTGGCCAGTGCGATATCCGTAATAACTCTTGCGGTTACCGTGGGAACTCCTGCGAACGGTGAACCCGGAAGCTGGACAGAGGGGACAGAAGGTGAGTAAAAATTGTCTTATGTGGGATTGAATTTAAAAAATAAATAAAAATAAAGATTTGCATCCGCATATGGACATCAACTTATGAATGAGTTATGTTAATGAGATTCAAGAAAATAACTATAATCTTTAAAAGGGACTTTAAAAGGGACTTTACTGAAAGGTTACGCATTTTTATGGTCCGTGAGAAATTTTTCACATGTACTTCTTTGAGAGATACAGGTCGGAGTCCTCGCCGACTAGCGATCGATGCCTTTCCGAAGCAGGGTCCGGAACGCTACCAATCAATGTTGTACAGAGACCCGTGTAAGGAGTGAACTGCACATGCTGGTTTAAACCGAAGACAGACACAAAAAGCTGGAGTAACTCAGCGAGTCAAGCAGCATCTCTGGAGAAAAATAGCTGATGTTTCGGGACGAGACACATCTTCAGACTCAATTCCGATTAGGCTGTCTGAAGAAGGGTTCCGATTCGAATCACCACCTCCAGAGATGCTGCCTGACCCGCTGACTTACTCCAGCTTTTTATGTTTTTCTTCCCAGATCTGACTTACCTGCTGAGTTACACCAACATTTTGTGTCCTTCTGTGCGTATTAACCAGCATTAACCAGCGTCTGCAGTTCCTTTAGACATTACCTAACTTCAGATTTTAGAGATATAGCGCGTGGGAACTCCTGCGAACGGTAAACCCGGAAGCTGGACAGAGGGGACAGAAGGTGAGTAAAAAAGGTGGTCTCAATATCGACAAGGGAACATGTGTCCTTCGAGGACGTCCCACCTAATTGTTATTGTTGGATAATCTTTTTAACAGGAACACTTGCAGAGATGGCTCCCAGAAAATCTCAAAGAAAGGGGGTAAAGCGTGTCAGAGATGTTTTTGCCATGTTGCTCTATTCAGTTTCTATATTGTTTCAGTTTCTATATCTATATTGTTGCTCTATTCAGTTTCCCAGGGGGTCGGGACGGGACTGGAGTTGGGAGGGAAAGGTGGGGGAGTCGAGGGAGAGGAGGGGGAGACAGATGGGGGTGTCTTCATTTACTGGCGGCGGGTGTCTGTCACTGAAACAGGCAGGTGAGATTTCACTTCCACCTTGTGTGTGCCTCTCTCTCTCTCTCCCTCCCTCTTACACAGGCTGAGAGACTCTGCCTCTGTGAGTGTACGTCTCTTTCTCCCCCTCTCCCACACACAGTAAGACCGAGGTACTGTGCTCAGTCCATCTGTGTCTCCCACATACACAGTAAAACATGTCTCCCAAATGAGCCAATTCAACCAAGGGAGGATATTTATAGTGTGTGAAAAAAAAAGTTACATCATTTGTGTCACGTGTAGTTCACGATGTTCATTCAAGATTTAACGCGAAAGCTCGGGAGACGGACAAGTCACTCGCACAAATAACAGAAATGCCGAGTACCGTGGGAACTCTTTATCTACCTCCCGTTATATCGTGCGAGACTTGTGCTGGACCACGACCACTTTACTCTGGTGACATCTTGCGTCAACTCGCCCCGTGAAAAAGCCCCATTAGGGCTAGCGAAATCAAGGGATATGGGGAGAAGGCAGGAACGGTGTACTGATTGTGAATGATCAGCTATGATCACATTGAATGGCTCGAAGGGCCGAATGACCTGCACCTATTGTCTATGTATCTATGTATCTATGTTCAAAGAACGAATGCTTGGAGGTGCAAAGAACAAAAGAACGGTCTATAAGGATATGTAGAAGCAGGGACCTGCATATGCTGGTTTACAAAAGAAGGCACAAAGTGCTGGAGTAACTCAGCGGGTAGGCAGCATGACAAAGTCTAATGTCCTTAATGGGGTAGAGGTGAATCGGACAGCCCAATGTTCATAAGTTCGAAGGAGCAGAATTAGGCCATTCGGCCCTTTGAGTCCACTCCGCTATTCAATCATGGCTGATCTATCTTTCCCTCTCAACCCCATTCTCCTGCTTTCTCCCATAACCTTTGGCATCAAGAATCAACATCCCACTATAAGATGACTAAAGCCAACTTGTTGGTGAAGATGGAGAGAATGTCCATGGATGGTAGAATGGCCCAAAATGCTGGAGTAACTCTGAGGGCCAGACAGCATCTCTGGAGAAAATGAATAGGTGACATTCTGGGTTGAGACCCTTCTTCAGACAACAGGATGGCAACAGGAATCGTCTTCCTTTACGATGCTGGTGATGAGCGTTAGCTGCAGGCTGATGGTTTCAATGCTGAACCATATGAATGCAGCTGGGGTTGTGAAACACATGTTCCCCATTGATGCATGGAATGGAGAACGCTTCATGGCTTGGATTTTATACCTTTAGCCTAAATGCCATCGAAATACGACAGGACATCAACATATTTGAAGCTGTAGGTAAGATCAGCGGCTGACAGAGAGCTGTGGAAAGGATTCTGGTGAGCTGACACTGGATTACTTAGTTTAATCCTTCTGGGCTCCAGGACAGAATTGAAGTACCACAACTGAGATTCTCCATCATTTCATCTCCAGTGAGAATCCGGCAGCTTGCTTTACTGAAATAGTTCAAAGCTCTGTTTCACTCCCTCCACCATATCCACATGTTCTCTGGGCTTGTTGAAGCAAAGGCATGGATCAAAAACTAATTAGGACTTCATAAGCTGAAGGAAAAGCGCTTTGCATTTTCAACATTGAATGTTGGAAATGCTAACTAAGTCCTTCTCTGGAGTCTTAAATCTTGGGACTTTCCCCGCAATTCTATATTCAGATGGAAAACATGCCCTCGCTGTATCATATAAATTATTAAGTCAAAAGGATCCATTCAATATGTATAACAAGCAACAGCAGATGCTGGCTTATATTGAAGATAGACACAAAATGCTGAAGTAACTCAAGGGGTCAGGCAGTATCTCCGGAGAAAGGGAATATGTGACGTTTTGGATTGGAATCCTCCTTCAGACTCGATTCAACATGATGTGCGTGTGCTAACTCAAACTGCTATCCACTTAAATGCAAAACCAAGTGGATAAATTGGTGGACACTGCCCAGTCCATCACATGGACTGACCGCTCCACCATCAAAGGGATCTACGGGAGGTTCTGCTCAAAAGGGCAGCCAGTGTCATTAAAGACCCGCAGCACCCTGGTCACGTGCTCATTTCACTCCTGCCATTGGGAAGAAGGTGCAAGAGTCTGAAAACTGTTATCCACCTATCACTTGCCAGACTTTGTCCCTCCTCCCACTCACTTCCAGCTTTCTCCCATCCACCCAGTCCCCCCACGTCAATCAATCTGATAAAGGATCCCAACCTGAAATGTCACCTGTCTATGTTCTTCAAAGATGCTGCCTGTCCCGTTGAGTTACTCCAGCATTTTGTGTCTTTTTTTGGTAAACCAGCACCTGCAGTTCCTTGTGTCGACAAATGATTGTCCTTTGTTGAATGGGCTGCATCAGGGCTTTCTGAGATGAGATCCATATAGAGGGCAGATATCTCTCACCTGGCTTCTTTAGTTTAGTTTAGTTTAGTTTAGTTTAGTTTAGTTTAGTTTAGTTTAGTTTAGTTTAGCTTAGCTTAGCTTAGCGCAGCAGTAGAGTTGCTGCCTTACAGCACTTACAGCGCCAGAGACTGGGTTTGATCCCGACTATGGGTACTGTCAATACGGAGTTTGTATGTTCTCCCCGTGGGTTTTCTCCTGGTTCTCCGGTTTCCTCCCACATCCCTAAGATGTACAGGATTGTATGTTAATTGGATTCTGTAAATTGTCTCCGAGATCTTCGGTTTCCTCCCACACTCTAAAGACGAACAGGTTTGTAGGTTAATTGGCTTGGGATAAATATAATTTCTCTTTAGTTTTTGTAGGATAGTGTTAATGTGTGGGGATCGTTGATCGGTGTGATCTCAGTGGGCCAAAGGATATATCTCTAAAATAAGATACAGCATGAAAACAGGCTCTTCAACCCACCAAGTCCGTGCGACCACAATCACTCGTACACTAGTTATATCCTACACACTTGGGACAAAATTACAGAAGCCAATTTACCTCCAAACTTGGACGTCACTGGAATGTGAGAGTAATCCGGAGCATCCGTTGAAAACCCACATGGTCATGGGGAGAACGTGCAAACTCTATACTGACAGCACCCGCAGTCAGGATCGAACATGGGTCTCTGGTGCTGCAATGTAGCAACTCCATTGCTGCGCCACTGTGCCGCCTTGCTCCCCTTAATGTTAGTACAAAAGCAATCGCCAGTTGGGACAAGAGGCAGTCAAAGAACCCAAACAATACATCGCTTCAAACAGCAACATAACCTCAGATCAATAGTTTCAAGAATGTGTTTTTATTTAAGTATTCAGAAATTGTCCATCAAAACTGACAGAATAAATAACATGGTTTGAAGGTATTGTCCCTCTCTAAGAAGCATTACTGGGATTAGTTGTATCGAACTAGTTGTATTTTCATGGAAATGAATTGGAGGCCTTTTGTTTCACACCCAATGTCACACTTAAATGGTCCTTCTAACTCTGAGTGACGACAACACTTTTCCAAAGACTCAATTATCACTTAAATTAACACCATTTCAAATGAAGAGAATTCGGTATGAGAAAATAAAATTACTTTAACTGTGACATGATCTGTTTGATGAGAAAAACAAACTGGGGAGTGATAATGGTCATTCATCCCCCTATTATATTCTGCCTCTTCCATTAGATGAAACTGATTTTTTTTTAAATCACATGTTCAGGCATTGGTTCACAAAAGATTTAATAGGAACCTGAGGGGCACGTTTTTCACACAGAAGGTGGTGGGTATATGGAACGAGCTGCCAGAGGATGTAGTTGAGGAAGATATGAGGTTGCTTTGGTAAGGTGAAAGCAAATCCAAAGGGTTTCTACAGCTATATTAATAACAATATTAATAACAAATGGATAACGAGGGATAAAATTGGTCCATTAGAGAGACAGAGTGGGCAGATATTGAACAATTTCTTATCTTCGGTATTCACCAAGGAGAAGGATATTGAATTATGTGAGGTAAGGGAAACAAGTAGAGTAGCTATGGATACTATGAGATTCAAATAAAAAGAAGTACTGACACTTTTGAAAAATATAAAAGTGGATAAGTCTCCAGATCCTGACAGGATATTCCCGAGGACATTGAGGGAAGTTAGTGTAGAAATAGCAGGGGCTATGACAGAAATATTTCAAATGTCATTAGAAATGGGAATAGTGCCCGAGGATTGGCGTACTGCGCATGTTGTTCCATTGTTTAAAAAGGGTTCTAAGAGTAAACCTAGCAATTATAGACCTGTTAGTTCGACTTCAATGGTGGGCAAATTCATGGAAAAGATACTTAGAGATAATATATATAAGCATCTGGACAAACAGGGTCTGATTAGGAACAGTCAACATGGATTTGTGCCTGGAAGGTCATGTTTGACTAAACTTCTTGAATTTTTTGAAGCGGTTACTAGGGAAATTGATGAGAGTAAAGCAGTGGATGTTGTCTATATGGACTTTAGTAAGGCCTTTGGCAATGTTCCTCATGGAATGTTGATTAAGAAGGTTCAATTGTTGGGTATTAATGCAGGAGTAGCAAGATGGATTAAACAGTGGCTGAATGGGAGATGCCAGAGAGTAATGGTGGATGGCTGTTTGTCAGGTTGGAGGCCAGTGACTAGTGGGGTGCCACAGGGATCTGTGTTGGGTCCACTGTTGTTTGTCATGTACATCAATGATCTGGATGATGGTGTGGTAAATTGGATTAGTAAGTATGCAGATGATACTAAGATAGGTGGTGTTGTGGATAATGAAGTAGATTTCCAAAGTCTACAGAGAGATTTAGGCCATTTGGAAGAATGGGCTGAAAGATGGCAGATGGAGTTTAATGCTGATAAGTGTGAGGTGCTACATCTTGGTAGGACAAATCAAAATAGGACGTATATGGTAAATGGTAGCGAATTGAGGAATGCAGTTGAATAGAGGGATCTAGGAATAACTGTGCATAGTTCCTTGAAGGTGGAATCTCATGTAGATAGGGTGGTAAAGAAAGCTTTTTGTATGCTCGCCTTTATAAATCAGAGCATTGAGTATAGAAGTTGGGATGGAATGTTAAAATTGTACAAGGCATTGGTGAGACCAATTCTGGAGTATGGTGTACAATTTTGGTCGCCCAATTATAGGAAGGATGTCAACAAAATAGAGAGAGTACAGAGGAGATTTACTAGAATGTTGCCTGGGTTTCAGCAACTATGTTACAGAGAAAGGTTGAATAAGTTAGGTCTTTATTCTTTGGAGCGCAGAAGGTTAAGGGGGGACTTGATAGAGGTCTTTAAAATGATCAAGTATCAAGTATCAAGTATATCTTTATTGTCATTTTCCTGAGTACGCACATACCCAGAGGAAACAAAAAAACGTTGCTCAACCAGTGTCCATTCAGTGTGCAGTAAAAAATAAATAGAAATAAAAATACATATATCATGAACAAATTAAATAGACACAGTTGACGTGGATAAGCTTATCCCATTGAGAGTAGGGAAGATTCAAACAAGAGGACATGACTTCAGAATTAAGGGACAGAAGTTTAGGGGTAACATGAGGGGGAATTTCTTTACTCAGAGAGTGGTAGCTGTGTGGAATGAGCTTCCAGTGGAAGTGGTGGAGGCAGGTTCGATTTTATCATTTAAAAATAAATTGGATAGGTATATGGATGGGAAAGGAATGGAGGGTTATGGTCTGAGTGCAGGTAGATGGGACTAGGGGAGAATAAGTGTTCGGCACGGACTTGTAGGGCCGAGATGGCCTGTTTCCATGCTGTAATTGTTATATGATTATATGGTTATATGGTTATACTCTCGCAACATTTAAAAGACATTTGGACAGGTACATGGATAGGGAAGGGTTTAAAAGGATATGGGCCAAATGCAGGCAGGTGGGATGAGCATACCTGTAGATGGGGCATGTTGGTCGGCGTGGGCAAGATGGGCTGAAGGGCTTGTTTCCTTGCTCTATACTCTAAATATCCTGACAGCTATGTGACCGGGTCATAGAAGATGTGGACCAAGTGCTGGTAAGTGGGATTAGTGTGGGTGAGAACTTGCGTGGACACAGTGGAATGAAGGAGTTGTTTATGTGCAGTATGCCTTTAAGTTTGAGAGTCTTCTGTGTGCTCCTAGTGCATGTGTAGGTGTGGCACAACAGTAGAGCTGCTGCCTTCCGGTACCAGAGACCCGTTTCGATCCAGACCACGGGTGCTGTCTTTACTGAGTTTGTACTTTCTCCCGATGACCGCATGCATTTTTTTAGGGTGCTCCAGTTTCTACCCACGCTCTAAAGTCGTACAGTTTTGTAGCTTAATTGGCTTCGGTAAGAATTTTTAATTGTCCCTAATGTGTAGGATAGTGTTAGTTTATGGGGATCGCTGGTCAGCATGGACTGAAGGGCACTGTAGCTCTAAACTCAACTCAACTAAATTAAACTATACCATAATAAACTAAATTAAACTATATTATACCATACTACACTAAACTAAACTAAACTAAACATGTGAGGGTATGTTACACCACTGGAACAGTTTTGCAAACAGCAACCTCATCTAGTGGACATTGGAAGTCTCATCTGAACGAAGGCTGTGGAACTCTTCCTGATGACTTGGCCTGCATTCATTTCTTGAATAACGTAAGTAAAGTGGATGATGTGTCCATGTCACTACCCTTCTCTTAAACATCTAAAGCAACCCACCAGGTATAAAGCACTTTGGGACTAATATTTTGCGTTCCCAACATAAGGAAGTGGAGTAATTCAATATCATAAACAACACGATCATCACTAACAAAAGCCAGACTCCAATCATTTCTCAATTTGTCTTATTTCCTTTTGAATTTGTTCCCCTTGATCCTGCGCCATTGAAAGTGCTTTTGAAGTATCGTCTCTGAAATAATGTGGTACCAGCAACAGCCAATTGGCAAACGTCAACTCTCAAATTCCAATGGAATAAAGAGCAGATAATTCTTTATTTATGATCCGTGGTGGAATTTAAATGTTGGCTGGAAGCACACACAGCAACCCTGGATAATGTTTAAATATTGGAGAACTTAATACTACAGAGAGGATTTACGAGGATGTTGCCAGGACTCAAGTACTTGAGCTACAGGGAGAGCTTGGGCAGGCTAGGACTTACATAAATTCATAAATTCATCAGTTATAGGAGCAGAATTAGGCCATTTGGCCCATCAAGTCATGAATCATGGCTGATATATATTTCCCTCTCAACCTTATTCTCCTGTCTACTCCCCATAGCACCTGACACCCTTACTAATCAAGAATCTGACAATCTCCGCCTTTAAAATTGTCAATGAATTCCACAGATTCACCACCTTTTATTCCTTGGAGTGCAAGAGGCTGAGGGAAGGTCTTAGAGAGGTATATTAAAATCATGGGGGTAATTGATATGAGTGAATGTACAGGGTAGGGGAATAATACGTTTAAGGTAGTGGTCAGTTTTAAGGTGAAAAGGGATATATTTAAAAGGAATTAGTGTGCAGAATTAGAGCACATTGTATTGGGAGTAGAGTATTGATAGAGAACTCGTTGGCAGACAGGAAGCAAAGATTGGGAATTAATGGGTCCTTTTCAGAATGGCAGGCAATGACTAGTGAGGTGCCGCAAGGTGCTGGGACCCCAGTTATTTGCAATATATATTAACGATTTAGACGAGAGAATTAAATGTGACATCTTCAAGTTTGTGGATGACACAAAGCTGGGTGGCAGTGTGAGCTGTGAGGAGGATAGAAACATAGTAACATAGAAAATAGGTGCAGGACTAGGCCATTCGGCCCTTCGAGCCTGCACCGCCATTCAATATGATCATGGCTGATCATCCAACTCAGTATCCTGTACCTGCCTTCTCTCCATACCCCCTGATCCCTTTAGCCACAAGGGCCACCCACATCTAACTCCCTCTTAAATATAGCCAATGAATTGGCCTCAACTACCTTCTGTGGCAAAGAGTTCCAGAGATTCACCACTCTCTGTGTGAAAAATGTTTTTCTCATCTCGGTCCTAAAGGATTTCCCCTTTATCCTTAAACTGTGACTCCTTGTCCTGGACTTCCCCAACATCGGGAAGAATCTTCCTGCATCTAGCCTGTCCAACCCCTTAAGAATGTTGTAAGTTCTTAAGGGGTTTCTATGAGGCTGTTGGTTGACTTGGATAGGTTGGGTGAGTGAGTAGATGCATGGCTGATGCAGTATAAGTGGATAAATGTGAGGTTATCCACTTTGGTGGCAAGAACAGGAAGGCAGATTATTATCTGAATGGTTTCAGAATAGGAAAAGGGGAGGTGCAACGAGACCTGGGTGTGCCTGTACTCCAGTCACTGAAAGTAAGCATGCAGGTACAGCAGGCAATGAAGAAAACTAATGGCATGTTGGCCTTCATTGTGAGAGGATTTGAGTTTAGGAGCAAGGAGGTCCTACTGCAGTTGTACAGGGCCCGGGTGAGACTGCGCCTGAAGTATTGTGTGCAATTTTGGTTTCCTAGTTTGAGGAAGGACATCCTTGCTATTGAGGGAGTGCAGTGTAGGTTCACTAGGTTAATACCCTGGATGGCAGGACTGACATATGATGAAATAATGGGTCGACTGGGCTTGTATTCATTGGAATTTGGAAGGATGAGAGGGGATCTTATAGAAACATATAAAATTCTTAAAGTATTGGACAGGCTAGAGGCAGGAAAAATGTTCCCGATGTTGAGGGAGTCCAGAACCAGGAGACACGTTTTAAGAATAAGGGGTAGGCCATATAGCACTGAGATGAGGAAAAACTATTTCACCCAGACAGTTGTGAATCTGTGGAATTCTTTGCCACAGAAGGCAGCGGAGGCCAATTTACTGAATGTTTTCAAGAGAGATTTAGATTTAGCTCTTAGAGCTAAAGGAATCAAGGGATATGAGGAAAAAGCAGGAACGGGGTACAGATTTTAGATGATCAGCCATGATCATATTGAATCAGAGTATAGAAGAGAGATCGAGCAACTGTCCATATGGTGCCAGCACAATAACCTAGCCCTCAACACCAGCAAAACCAAGGAACTGATTGTGGATTTTGGAAGAAGTAGGATAGGGACCCACAGTCCCATTTATATCAATGGGTCGATGGTTGAAAGGGTCAAGAGCTTCAAATTCCTAGGCATGCACATCTCTGAAGATCTTTCTTGGTCCGAGAACACTGATGCAATTATTAAGAAAGCACATCAGCGCCTCTACTTCCTGAGATGATTACGGAGAGTCGGTTTGACAAGGAGGACTCTCTCTAACTTCTACAGGTGCACAGTAGAGAGCATGCTGACCGGTTGCATCGTGACTTAGTTCGGCAACTTGAGCGCCCTGGAGCGGAAAAGACTACAAAAAGTAGTAAACACTGCCCAGTTCATTATCGGCTCTGACCTCCCTTCCATCGAGGGGATCTATCGCAGTCGCTGCCTCAAAAAGGCTGGCAGTATCATCAAGGACCCACACCATCCTGGCCACACACTCATCTCCCCGCTACCTTCAGGTAGAAGGTACAGGAGCCTGAAGACTGCAACGACCAGGTTCAGGAATAGCTACTTCCCCACAGCCATCAGGCTATTAAACTTGGCTCGGACAAAACTCTGAACATTAATAGCCCCTTATCTGTTTATTTGCACTTTATCAGTTTATTTATTCATGTGTGTATATATTTATATAATGGTATATTGACACACTGATCTGTTCTGTAGTCATGCCTACTATGTTCTGTTGTGCTGAAGCAAAGCAAGAATTTCATTGTCCTGTCAGGTAAATTCTCTTGAATCTTGAAAGGCTCAAAGGGCCAAATGGTCTACTTCTGCACCTATTTTCTATGTTTCTATGGAATTGCAGTAGAAGGATGGCCAATGAAATCATGCAGAATGTGGTGAGTGTATGGAGTGAGCTGCCAGAGGTGGTTGTGGCAAGTACAATAACAACATTTAAAAGACATTTAGACAGGTATCCGGATAGGAAAGGTTCAGAGGGATATGCATCAAATGCAGGCAAATTGAACTAATTTAAATGGGGCATTCTGGTTAGCATGGACAAGTTGAACAGAAGGGCCTGTCTGATCGGTGCGGCCTGACCAATGCCTTATAAAGCCTCAGCATTACATCCCTGTTTTGATATTCTCGTTGTTGAGTTGTTAAAAGATCGTGGTATGTATTAGCATCACGCAGAGCACAAGGGAGAAAACTTCTGTTCAAGGTATCAAATCCCTAACAAAGCTGAGCAGAGAATTCAGAATTAATTGACATTAAATTGGCAATTTCACACAGTCAGGGCTGGGATTAACTGGTGTACATATCTGAACGCCACCAGACAGCTGGAGTGTTACTGCTTCTCAGCAGCTGGGAATCGATGTGGTTAGAAACGATGGTCACCTTATTTCATCAAACGTATCTCCTATGTAATAGGAGATACGATGTTTCCTTTTTCTATGCTGTTCTGTAACAGCATAGGAAAAGGCCCTTCATCCCACAGAGTCCATGCCGAAAACGATCACCCATACACTCGTTCTATCACTGGGGACAATTTACCTAAGCCAATCAACCTTCAGGCCTGTATGGTTTTGGAGTGTGGAAGGAAACTGGAGCACCCGGAGAAAACCCACGCAGTCACAGGGAGAACGTACAAACTGCACCTATAGTCGGGATAGAATTCGGGTCTTTGGCTCTGTAATGCAATTACTCTACCGCTGCGCCACTGAGAGTGAATGATGCTTCCAATAGTGAACAAAGGCACCCAGTCCGGTGTTGCCCAGTGTATCCCAGTTGACAGGGAGCGAAAAGCCCTGTACATATCATCTGTCCATTCCCTCCACAGATAGACTTAAAATCCTGGAGTAACTCAGCAGGTCAGGCAGCATTTTTGGAGAGAATGATTAGGTAACATTTTCGGGTCAGAATTGGTGACGTTTCCAACCGGAAATGTCACCTATTCTTTTTCTCCAGAGATGCTGCCTGACCTGCTGAGTTATTGCCCTGTCCCACGGTGCGAGTCCACCCACGAGTTATCCCGGGTTAAAGAAAAAATCAAACTCGTGGTTTTCTACGAGATTCCAAGTTTATGTTCACGAGTTTAAACGAGTTCCCACGTGTATGTCTAGGTTTGCCGTTTACTTCTCATTTCTGCGATGTACCAAGTTCCTCTCCCGAGTTACCAAGTTCCTCTACCGAGTTACTCTTGAGCCAACAACGACTACCAACACGTGGAAAAATCATCACATGATAAAAATGATGTCATGCAGTTTTTTTTTCACTATAAAAAGCCTCCCATGTTAAATTTCTTAGGGTTACGGAATCAAGGGATATGGAGAGAAAGCAGAAACGGGGCACTGATTTTGGATGATCAGTCATGATCATATTGAATTGCAATGCTGGCTCGAAGGGCCGAATGGCCTACTCCTGCACCTGTTTGCTATGTGTTTATACCTTTTAAATGTTTTGACATGCGTTTCAGGATTCCAGCATCTGTCTTTTCCAATATCCCTTTCCCTGTATTTCTCTTGGGCTTTTCCTCTCTTTCCCCAACTCCCATCTCCTCCATCTGCCAGTCCATCTAAGTGTAGATATGAAGTTCTTCTTGGCTTTCTATCTGTATGTGTGGACTTTACATTAAAAGTCATCCATGATCATTATCTCACAATCCTTTAGGTGTTTTTGCCACTCATTTCTCGTGGAGTCATGGGTTCAAACAATAGTTGTTTAATTATTAGTTCTGAACCATTGTTGCATTGGGGCACAGTTATTGCTTGTTGTGGAAATACCCTGGGGTACTTTCTCATGAAATATGTTGTCTTTGCTTCCTGACACCGTGGTTGATTCCCATTTTTCATCCCCAAACGAAGATGACTTTCCTTTGCGTAGGAACATCAGATGCTTGTTTAAACGGAAGATAGACGCAAAAAGCTGGAGTAACTCAGTGGGTCAGGCAGCATCTCTGGAGAAAAGGAATAGGTGACGTTTCGGGTCGAGACCCTTCTTTCGACTGAGAGTCAGGGGAAAGAGAAACGAGATATAGGTGGTGATATAGAGAGATATGGAACAAATGAATGAAAGATATGCAAAAAAGTAACGATGATGAAGGAAACAGGCCATTGGTAGCTGTGTGTTAGGTGCGAACAAGTTACAGACAATGAGACTCAACAAGACGACTTTGAAGCTGGCACGACTTGGGTGGGGGAGGGATGGAGAGAGAGAGAGAGGAGATGCAAGGGTTACATGAAGTTAGACACTATACTTTTTTTCAGTCGCACGTACCTAACCTTGTTTCAAATAAGTTCCCACTTGTAAAACAAGTATTAATAATTGTATTAGGAAATCTGAATATACAGGGTGAATTCAGTAGGTCAGGCAGCGTATATGGGGAAAGAGGAATAGTCAGGGTTTCGGCTCTTCGACCTCCTCATCAAATTGGGAAACTACTGTGTAGGAAGGAACTGCAGAGGCTGGATTATACCAAAGATAAACACAAAATGTTGGAGTCACTCAGCAGGCCAGGCAGCATCTCTGGAGAGAAGGAATGGTTGAATTTTTGGGTAGGAACTCTTCAGTCTGAAAAAGGGTTTGGACCCGAAACAAATGGATGTTCAATCTTATGCATTGATAGTGAATGACCACGTTTCACATACGGGTGAGATAAACGCTACATTAGTTGTACCCGCGCAGTCCACACTATTTTGCAGAGCCTCTTGGACTGCCTCTCGCAGACCACACTAGTTTGCAGAGCCATCAGGAAAACCCAGAGACGAAAAACTGGTGTTAAGAATGGTGTTAGATTAAGGAGCGGCGGGATTACTTAAACAAATCCACAACAGGAATGTGACCTGTCACAGCGAAAGAAAAAGAGAACCTTTTTTTTCTGCGTGGCAAAAGCAAGATTTGCGAGTAGTCACTCAAGGGACTTGTCTAGGATGTAGTCACTTTGTACTGGGGCAGAAGGGGAGTATCAGGAACTTCTAGAGGGGATATTCTATTTGATCCAACATTAAAGGTTATTATCAGATGCTTTATATTAATATCAGAGGGCCCATTCGACAAATATTATGAGGATTGTATCAACAGTCTGCGCTGTAAATGCTTTGAATTTAATGCGATTACCCGCTCTATTCCAAAGGCCAAGGTGAGATTCCCACAGGTGTCTCCAGCATCAGGGAATCATTCTTGACAGGCAGACTTGGCAAACCTTATTTTACTCACCTTTTTTTCTCTGTTCAGCTGTAAGAGTACCCACGGTAAACTCACGAGACACTACGATAAACTCACGGGCTACTATGGTATTACAACGAGTTTAAAAGTTTCAAAATTTTCCTTCAAGAGTATATTTGACCCATAGAAATCTTTCAACATGTTGAAAATTTTTCACGAGGTAACACGTTTCCCGAGTACCTGCCGTCAGCACTACGAGTCGCTAAGTTACGTCCACGAGTTCCGACGTTCCAGCTACGTTCATTCGACGTGATTACCACAAGTTTGATTTGTTTTTAACTCGGGATAACTCGTGGGTGGACCCACACTGTGGGACAGGGGTTTTACTCTGTACATTTTGTGCAGACTGGAGAAGGGTCTCACCCCAAAATGTCACCTATTCCTTTTCTATTCCTATTCCTTTCTAGCCTTTGTATCTTCTGCCTGACAGAAGAGGGCCTGTTTCTGTGCTCTGTCTCTAGGTCTCTCTGACTCCATATCCCTCCATATTTTGTGTGTTTACATGTCTGTCTAAATGTCTTTTAAATCTTGCTAACAATGATCTCGTAAAGCGGTTTAACTACAACTAGTGTTATAGAACAGAGTGATCTAGGAGTGTAGGTACATAGTTCCTTGAAGGTGGTGTTACAGGTAGATAGGGTGGTCAAAAAGAGTTTTGGCACATTGCCCTTCATCAATCAGAGTAATGAGTGTAGAAGTTGGGAGGTCATGTTGCAGTTGTATAAAACATTGGTGAGGCCGCATTTAGAGTATTGTGTTCAGTACAGGACACCATGTTATAGAAAAGATGTTGTCAAGTTGGAAATGGTACAGAGAAGATTTACAAGGATGGTGCCATGACTGGGAGAGGTTGAGCAGGCTGCGACTGTTCCTTGGAATGCAGGAGGATGAGGGGTGATCTTAGAGAGGTGTATAAAATCATGAGAGGAATAGATCCGGTAGACATACAGAGTATCTTGCCCAGAGTAGGGGAATCGAGAACCAGAGGACGAGTTTAAGGTGAAGGCGAAAAGATTTAATAGGAATCTGAGGGGTAACTTTTTCACACAAAGGGAGATGGACATATGAAACAAGCTGCCAGAGGAGGTAGTTGAGGCAGGTACTATTGCAATGGTTATGAAACAATGAGATAGGTACATGGATAGGTTAGGTTTTGAAGGATATGAGGCAAACGCAGACAGGTGGGGCTAGAGTAGATGGGACATGTTGGTTGGTGTGGGCAAGTTGGGCCGAAGGGCCTGTTTCTATGCTGTATGACTATGACTTTGCCTCTATGACTCCATGATTCTATGACTCTGACTCCAAGAGTCCATGACTCTATCACTCTATGACTCCATCATTCTATGACTGTGACTCGTAACTAGATTCTGGACACTATTCCAACACTCCTGATGAAGGAGAGCTTGTTGGATTCAAAACAAATCATTTCATGTTCATGAAACCAAAATCTCATGTTCAGTAACAATATTCCATGTAAATGACAAGGAAATAAATGTCCAGAGATTAGCAATTTTGCAATGTGACTGTCTTGTTGGATTAATACAATATCCCAGTCTCTGGCCAGGAGTGAAGTCATTAATTCATGCCATGTAGCATATAGACAACAAATTAGATTCTGCTATTTACTAATGGCTTATTGAAAAGATCACGATCACTTGCTTTCATTCTTTCAAAACCAGAAATGTCAGACATCACAGCTAGAAATCCTCTCCTTATGAATATGCACCATTGGAAAGATGAAAGTTAAACTCTTTTTGGTATTACTTTTTTTAAAAGCCCAGTGATACTCATGGCCGAAATGTCTTTGATAATGAAATCCATTACCAGAAAGTAGATGTAAATGACATAGAATGAATGATGTTGCTTGTAATAGTTCATAAATAGCACTTATTCAATGAAATTCCACGTGCCACAGAGGCTGTAGAGGCTAAGTCTTTGAGTATTTTTAGTGGAGATTGACATATTCATGATTAGTAAGGGCATCAAGTGTCACGGGAGGAAGGCAGAAAATTGTGGTTGAGAGGGATAGATAGATCAGCCATGATTGAATGGTGGAGTAGACTCGATGGGCCAAATGGCCTAATTCTGCTTCTCTGCCTTATGAACATAACTGCTGTGGAGTTGTTAAATTGCAAGATACCTTGTGGCTATGTTATCTCGCTGGCAGAATCAGTGACCATTCTGCCCATCTGTCTATGCTGGTGTTGATGATTCACGAACCTTCGCCATTCACTGGAGAAGCAAGGAACTACTGATGCTACTACTTTAAAGAAAGGTCCCGACCCGAAAATCACCTGTCCATGCTCTCCAGAGATGCTGTCAGACCGGTTGAGTTACTCCAGCACTTTGTGTCTTTCCTTCTCCTTTCACTTCTGTCACTGGCCACTGGTAGAACGTAGATCTGTATAATACAGGAACAGGTCCTTCAGCTAACAATGTCGGTTCCCAACATGATGCCAAGTTAAACTAATCTCCTCTGCCTGCACATGATCCATATCTCTCCATTCCCTGCATATCCATGTGAGTTTCGACCTGGAATGTCGCTCTTCCATGTTCTTCAGCGATGCTGCCTGACCCGCTGAGCTACTCCAACACTGTGCGTCCTTTTGTCTATTTAAAAGCTTCTTAAACACCACTATCATATCTGCTTCCACCACCACCCCTGGCAGCATGTTGCAGGCACCCAACCACCCTCTGTATAAACTTTTTCCCTCTCACGTTAAAGCTGTGCCCTCGTGTCTTTGGCATTTCCACCTGGGAGAAAGGTTCGGACTTTCTACCAAGTGTCCTCAACCTCCGATGTTCCTCCTACACTCAAAAGACACTGTGCCAATTCCCAGCAACCACTTACCAACCCACATACATCTCAATTCCCTACAAACTGGGTTGGTCATAGAGCATAGAACAGTACAATGTAGGCAAAGGCCGTTCGGCCCACAATGTCTGTGCCGACCATGATGCCAATTTAAACTGTGCATGGTTTGTGTCCCTTTATTCTCTGGATTTTCATGCACCTGTTTAAATGCCTTTGCAACATTGCTACTGTAAGTGTTTCTTCCAGCTCCCATGGCAGTCTGGAAATGGTGGCAGTAGATACAACAGATTTTTTGAGTTCTAGAGTCATAGTGAGACTATTGTGCTCTAAAACTCTCAGACCATTCCTCCCAACAACTACACACTAACCATCAACCACCTTTTAAACTAATCCAATGTTTTAATTTTCTCTTAACCCGCTCCCACCGATCTCCCCAGATTCTATCACTCACCTACACACGAGAGGCAAACTACATTGACCAGTTAAGATACCGACCTGCACGTATTTGGGACGCGGGAGGTAACTGGGCACCCAGAGGAATCCCACACGGCCACAGGAAGGATATACTAACTCCATGCAGAGAACGCCCGAGGTCAGGATTGAACCTGGCTCTCTGGTGCGGTGAGACAGTGGCTCTACCAGCTGCACCACTGTGCAGCCTTCATCCTGTATTCTACAACTGCCTCCTCTTCAACTAACATTACATCACAGACTGGGCTGAAGCAGCCTTCTCATGCACAACATGTATTTACAGATATAAACAAATAAATCTAAAATTCTCCCACCTCGACTGAACAAATATCATTTTTACCTTGCAATTATATTGTGCAACATTTTTCTTGACTTGAAGCTCTGTCTGTCAGCTCTGCCAAGTACTTGTATTTTTTAAATCCATATCTCTATAAAACATACTTATTAAACCACTAACTATCTATAAATTTATTCGAAGTCTCCTCATCCTTTGGTTTTATGACTTAATTAAATTCGCTAAAACTTCAGTGATTTGTTATTGGACACCTCCTAATACAATCTGTATTCATGAAATTCTATAATGCCATTTGTTTTTAAAGAATGGATTTATTCTTAAATTCATTCTTGGGAGGTGGGTGTTGTCAGCAAGACTGGGATCTGTTTCCTTAACCTTGTCTAGTTTTGTTTATTTTAGCGATACAGCTCAGAAACCGGCCCTTTGGCCCACTGGTAGGCACAAGATGCTGGAGTGACTCAGCGGGACAGGCAGCATCTCTGGCGGGAAGAAATTGGTGATGTTTCGGTTCGAGACCCTTCTTCGGACTACTTTGGCCCACTGAGTCCACGCCCACCTGCGTTCTCCATACACTAGTACTATCCTACACACACACTAGCGAAAATTTACAATTTTAACAAAGCCAATTAACCTACAAATCTGTACTTCTTTGAGGTGTGGGAGGAAACCGAATATGAATCATATGAATAGGCAGATGAGAGTGGGCTTTCCTTTATGCTTGGAACTGACATTATGGTCCAAAAGGGCTTTTGTTCTACATTCTATATTCTATGTTCTGTGTACTAACATAGAGCTCTGCTTATGACCACGGAGAGGAATAGATCGGGAAAACATACAGAATCGCTTGCCCAGGATAGGGGAGTCGAGAACCAGACGACATAGGTTTAAGTTGAGGGGTGTAAGATTTAATAGGATGCTGAGGGGTAACTTTTTTACACAAAGCATGGTGGGTGTATGGAATGAGCAGCTCGAGGAGGTAGTTGAGACAGGTACTATTGCAACGTTTAAAAAACATTTATTCAGGTACATGGATAGGACAGATTTAGAGGTATATGGGCCAAATGCAAGCAAGTGGGACTAGTGTAGATGAAACATGTTGGTTGGTATGAGCAAGATGGGCTCGACGTGAGCAGTTGTTTCCACACTGTATGCTCTATGACTCTATAACTCTAAGACTATTCTGTCCATTGTCTCTTTGCTTCTGAAATAATAACAGAATAATGTGGAAAGTCTCCTCAGATTGAGCCACAGAGAGAAATCGTAAAAATTTTAGATTGATGAACATAAAGTGCAAGTGAAATGAATTTGCCAGCAGCGGTACACACAAAAAGAACACACACAAACACAATAAAAATTGAACACAAACATCCACCACAGCATTCATCACAGTGGTGGAAGGCACAACATTTGGCCAGTCCTCCTCCATTTTCCCCCGTGGTCGGGACCTCAACCCTCCGCAGCCGCCACTGCGGGCATCCAGATGAGTGAAAATCCAGGCAAGTCCAGAATCGGCTTCCCCACCGGAGACCGCGGCTTCAAGTTGGTGTAGGCCGCAGGCCGGCGGTCGAAGATTTAAAGTTCCCGCCGCGCCGCAGCCAGGAGCACCGCAGACCGCAGGGCCAGCGGTCGATGCTCCCCTCCAGGGATCCCCGGCGAGGGACCCCGCTCCCGATGGTAAGTCGCTGCCGCGCCCGCAGTAGAAGTAGGCCGCGGGCTGGCGGTGGTGGCTTCTTCTCCTCCGTTGGGTGTCGCCTGTATGGTCGTGAGTAGTCTCCTCAATCGCCCAAAGAGTCGTAACGTCACTCTGGTCGCCGCTGGATTTTCAACATGTTGAAAACTCTTTGACAACAGTGGCGACCGTGGGTTTGACATCAATGAGCCGAACTTGACGTAGGTGCCGTTGTAGGTTGTTGCCAGGTTAACGTAGGTTGCCAGGATGTTGTTGGTTGTTGCCAGATGACGTAGGTTGTCGCCGGTGCTGACTTCGGTGAATTCCATTATCGTATTCGCTGGCAGTCGCCTAAAAAATCGCCTAAGTGGGCCAGGCCTATTAGTCCAGTCGCCGGTTTTTCGGAGACCTGCTATGACTATGACAGTCGCCGGCAGTTGCCTAAAATCGCCGTAGTGGGACAGGCCCATTAGAGCTCCAGAGACCCAGGTTTGATCCTGATTACAGATGCTGTATGTACAGAGTTTGTACGTTCTCCCAGTGATCCCGTGGGTTTTCTCCGGGTGCTCGGTTTCCTCCCACACTCCAAAGTCGTATAGGTATATAGGTTTATTGGCTTGGTAAAATTGTAAATTGTCCCTTGTGTGTTGGGTAGCGCTAGTGTACAGGGTTGATTGCTTGTCGGCAAGGACTCGGTGGGCCAAAGTGCCTGTTTCTGCACTGTATGTCTAAAGTCTACATTCTAAAGACTGAGGATGCTGGGACTTTGAGAACAAAACAGGCTTCTGGAGGAACTCACCAGGTCAGGTATCCTCTGTGGAGGGAATGGACAGATGACGTATGAGTCAGGACCCTTCTTTAAAAATATTGACTGCTGCTGAGCAGACATAAGGAAGGCAGGCAAAGTGTGGCAGTTTTAGGCGCTGCCGCTTCACAGGGGCAGAGACCTGGGTTCGATCCTCACCTTGAACATTCTCCCTGTGACCACTTAGGCTTCCTCCAACATCCCAAAAATGTGTAGGTCGGTATATATACGGGCCGCTATAAATTGCCTCTAATATATAGATGAGTGGTAGAATCTGGTGGGAATGGAGAGAATAAAATTGGGTTAAATTAGTGTAAGAGGACCCAACTGAAACTTGAATTAAGTGTAAGGGATAGATTGGCACAGCACGAGGACCCAACTGAAACTTGAACTCAGGATCAGATGAAAAGCTATACTTTATAATCTACGAACCTATCTCCATTGACGTATTACAGGTAACCCATTCCACCTCCTCTGTTTTTCTGTTTTTTTTAATTTGTAACTTTCTACCCTCTCTTTCTCTCTCTTTCTATAAAAAATAAAAACACTAGAAGCAGAAGTAATTGATAATTGAAAATTTTAATAATGTATGACTGATGTATATGAAAAGTATTTTTACTATAATATGTAACTATACTTTATAATATGTCGACTTCTAATTTAAAAAAACAAAAAAAAAAACAAAAAAGAAAAGATTAGTGTAAGATTAGTTTAAATGGGTGATCGATGGCTGGCATGGAATCAGTGGGCCAAAGGGCCTGTTTCCCTGCTGCATCTTTCTAGCTATATTCCACAAAGTCACCGTTAGGAACATTTACCTAAAGATCGATTCCATTAGGTTGCTCATTTCTGCCAAAGCTCTTTGGATATCATCGAAACATTTTGATATTGAAATAGTTAATCTTTATTTCTCATGCAGAGAACAGTAGAATTTTCAATAACACCTTGCCTCCTGAATGATTAACATTTGATATAAATAAATCTATAAATCCATCTGCCATTTCACAAAAGCTATTTAATTAAATCCAACATTGGATAGAAGTCCTTTATTCTCACGTGGTGCCTTGAGATATAAGAGATACTGATTGTTATTTTTGAAGCTGTTAAGCATGAGATATTAAGGCTGCAGACTGATACAGTGCTAATTATACCAATTGATTCGATATGAGTGAGACAACATGGAACATGGTTGGAGCCTTTGGCAGAAATCCTGCAATGGGAATCTTAACAACACTTTGATTTACCTGATGAGGATTCGTGACTGGGAGAGAAGACTGAACACATCTGTCGTGGTGTGGCCCTGGAGAGCCTCAATTTTCAATGGATAAGTTGGACGATCCAACAAAATTACTGCTGCTTGCAGCTTATTCAGTCAACAATAGCTTTGCCGCAGCTCCGACACAATTTATTTTAAGCATTAATCAGGCTGCTTTCAATGAAAGAGAGATTTCGCAAAGAGTCTTTTTCTTATGGAGATACAGCATGGAAACAGGTCCTACAGCCCACAGAGTCCACGCCTACAATCGATCACCCACATAGCTGGGATACCCGCTGCCTCTCAGTGCCAGAGACCCGGGTTTAATCCTGACCTCGGGGGCTGCCTGTGTAGAATTTGCACGTCGTCCCTGTGACCGCGTGGGTTTCCTCTGGGTCCTCCGGTTTCCTCCCACATTGCAAAGGTGTGCGGGTTTGTATGTTAATTGGCTGCTGTAAATTATGCCTAGTGTGTAGGGAGTAGATACGAAAGTGGAATAACATAGAACTAGTGTGAATGGGGGATCGATGGTCGGCGTGGACTCGGTGGGCCAAAGAGCCTGTTTTCATGCTGTATCTCTAACTAAAACAGCCCCTCGGATTCTTATTAAATCTTTCCCTCTCACCTTAAACCCATGTCCTCTGATTCTTGATTCCCCTACCTTGGGTAAAATACACATCTATAAGATCACCCCTCAGCCCCCTGCACTCCAAGGAATAAAGTCCTAGTCTCCCCAATGTCTCCCTGTACTGTAGCTCATGTCCTGGCGTCCTGGCAAAATCCTTGTAAATCGCCTTTGCACTTGTCATGATTGTCAAGGCATAGAGTGGGACAGACCAAGTGCTAGTATATGGGGTTGGTATGGATGGGGTTTTGGTAGTTGGCTGGGTTGAGGGAAAATGACTCTGGCCGTGCACCTTATTTAAGCCCCTCATGAGTTAATGAACCTCATTAATGCCAGCACAGTGCCGCAGCTGTAGGGTTGTTGCCTTACAGGGCCAGAGACCCCGGTTCGATCCTGACTATGGGTGCAGTCTATACAGATTTGTACAGTTTTCTCCTGGTTCTCCTGGGTTTCCTCCACATCCCAAAGATGTGTGGGTTTGTTGATTAATTAGCCTCTGTAAATTGCCCCTATTGTGTTTTGGATAGAACTGGTGCATGGGGTGATCGTTGGTCGGTACAGACTCGATGGGCCGCAGGGCCTATTTCCGCACTGTATCTCTAAAACAAAAACAAAAACTAATGTAACCCCTCAGCCTCCTTTGCTCCAGGAATAACCACTCAGCCTTTTCAGTCTCTCTATTTGACTCAAGTCCTCCAGTCTCTATAAGGTCCTTGTCTTTTTCCCATTGGCAGATATTGGGCAAATTAGCCATCAATTACCTTGTTCTTGCCTCCTTTTTTTCTTGGATAGTGATGTTGCATTTGCAATTCTCTCAACCTTTGTTCCACTCCAAACACCAGGGAATGTTGGAGGATGATAACTAAGCAATGCATTAACTGCCTCTGAAGTTCCAGAAGGTGTGTATGCCCTTGGCTCTATTTGTTTGCCAGGGAATTGAATATTTAAAAAAACTGCTGATGCTGAAAATATGAATTCAAAGCAAAAACATGCTGGAAAAACGCTCACCCGATGCCAAAAGACACGCGGGGTTATAGGTTGTAGGTCTGTAAATTGTCCCTAGTGAGCAAGGAGTGGATGCGAAAGTGGAAAAATTGGAACTAGTGTGAATGGGTAATCAATGGTCAGCATGGATGCGGTGGGCCAAAGGGCCTGTTTCCATGCTGTATCTTTCAATCAATCAATCAATTAATCAATCACTCAACAGGCAACATCTGTCGATATCAAAACAGTTTGGCAACTTTTCATTAGAACTCATTTCGCCGCCTGTGCTGCTCAGTGTTTATATTCTGTTCCTGCTTTAGTTGGTAAAATATTTTTCCTCTAATGAGAATGATTGTTTTTAGTTTCTCTCTCTCTAGAGCCCTTTGATGTTTTTTCTCTCTCATCATTAAGATGTTTTTAGCATCTTCTACTGTGAAGACTAATCCCAAATAATTATTTTGAATCTGCAATATCTTTGTATGTTTATTGAAAGGACTAATATTTAATTGAGCTACTCACTTCCTTTCAATCTAGACTAACAATAGCTTGTTTTAGACTTTAGAGATACAGTGTGGAAACCGGCCCACCGAGTCCGCACTGTAAAGCGATCACCCCCGTTCACTAACCTACACACGTTCGGGACAATTTTACAACTTACCGAACACAATTAACCTACAAACCTATACATCTTTGGAGTGTGGGAGGAAATGGAGCACCCGGGGTAAACCCACATGATCACAGGGAGAACGTTCAAATTCCGCACAAACAGCTGCTGTAGCCAGGATCGAACCAAAGTCTCCGGCACTATAAAGGACCTGTCCCACTTACGTGGCCCAGGCACGCAAATTACGTGACCTCGTGGTCGCGTTGAGGCGCACGGGTGTCGTATGGTCGCGCGGGGCCGGTCCCACTTAGAAGCGCGGAGGGGTATGTAGTTGTGCGCGACATCGCGCGGGGCTCCGAAATTTTTGTAGTGAACAAAATCTTTGCGTGCCAACGGCCTGTCGCGGAACTGACGGCCAAAGTGGGACAGGCCCCGAGACCCTGGCGTGACTCAACGTCTCACCTTCAACAGCAGCAGAAGCAGGCAAACGATTGCCGAGCTCGACCTGGTGCTCACAGCCGTTGCGGTCCGGATCCACCCCACTTCTACTCCCAGAGCGGGGCCAAGAAAATTGAAGATGGACACCAAATGCAGGAGTAACTCAGTGGGACCGGCAGCATCTCTGGAGAGAAGGTTGGATGACTTCACCTGGAGGGTGACGTTTTGGGTCAAGACCCTTCTTTTCAGACTGAAGAAGAGTCTCGACACGAAACATCACCCATTGCTTCTCTCCAGAGATGCTGCCGGTCCCGCTGAGTTACTCCAGCTTTATGTCCATCTTCAAATGATGTCACGCGCTCCAGACGGCTGTGCGTATGCATGAAATCATGCCCGACCTTCGCGGGACTGTCGCGGCTCAACGCGACCACAAGGTCGCGTAATTTGCATGCCAAAGACGTAAGTGGGACAGGCCCTTAAGGCAGCATCTCTGCCACTGTGCCACCCTATATTTTCCGTTCCTTCCTGTCCCTAGCCTGTGTTGGAAGGTGAATTGAAGGAGGTCATTGTTGGTTACGACCACAATGGTTTATAAGCATCTTATCAAGAAGATTTAATCGAACATTAACCTGAAAAATAACAGGATCAAGGGCTTTTATGCTGTTTCACTAAAGAGGCAATTTGTAGGGGGTTAACAATTCTGAAAGGCTTCAGAGTGGTGAATGGTGAGAGATTGCTTTCTGCTGTTGGTGCAATGAGAGGCACATCAACAGAGGATTACCAGAAGAATGAAGAAACGACTTTGACAAAACAAAAATTCCACAGGGAGCCATATTAGACACGAGATACTTTAATAACAACTGCCTATTGAGGAGGAAATGAACACTTAACTTGGAGCTAGGTTTTTTTTTGAGAATTGGAGAATAAAAAAAGCAGCAGATAGAGGCTCAGCTGAGATAGCTCAAAGTGAACAGTTCTATGCCATGCTGTGATTTCAACCTCCAATTCCATAACTGTGGACAAGGGGCTTTAAAAGACCTGACGGCAGAAGTCTTAAAGCGTTTTTCCGGGACAGAGTGGCGCAGCTAGTAGTGCTGCTGCCTCCCAGTGCCAGAAACCTGGGTTCGATCCTGACTTTGGCTGTTACTGTCTGTGTGGAGTTTGCATGTTCTACCTGTGACCGTGTCGGCTTCCTCTGGGTGCTCCGGTTTAATAATAATAATAATAATAATAATATATTTTATCAGAGCTTCCAACTGATGTCAAAAAAATAAAATAAATAAACTGTGCTACGTGACCATCTGAGGGAGACAGTCCAGGGGGGATGGGGGGCACTCAGCAGGGCCGGTTCAGAGCCGCTATAGCTCTGGGAATGAAGCTGTTTTTGAGTCTGGAGGTTCGGGCGTAGAAGGCCTTGTAACGTCTGCCGGAGGGAAGTAGTTCGAACAGTCCGTTACAAGGGTGTGAGGAGTCTTAATGGATGCTGACGGCCTTCCTGAGGTACCGTGTGTGGTAGATGCCCTCCAAGGCTGGTAGCTGTGTCCCAATAATCTTCTGCGCTCTGTGGACAACGCGCTGAAGAGCTCTCCTCTCCACCTCCGTGCTGCTGAGATACCACACAGAGATGCGATACGTTAATATGCTCGCTGTGGTGCAGTGGTAGAAGGTTGTCAGCAGCTGTTGGGGCAGACCAGTCTTTTTTAATGTCCTCAGGAAGAACAGTCGTTGCTGTGACATCTTGACCAGCACAGTGGTGTTGGTGGACCGTGTGAGGTCCTCTGAAATGTGAGTGCCCAGAAACTTAAAGCTGGACACTCTCTCCGCACTTTCCCCGTAAATGGAGATTGGGGCGTATTCTCCATTATGGGATCTCCCATATCCCAAAGAAGTGCGGGTTTGTAGCTTAATTGGCCTCTATAATTTGCCACGAGTGTATGGGAGTGGATGCAAAAGTGGGATAACATAGAACTTTTCACTTTTAAAGCGGAGATTGACAGATTCGTGATTACTAAAGGTGTCAGGAGTTATGGGGAGAAGGCAGGAGAATTGTGTTGAGAGGGAAAGGTAGATCAGCCATGATTGAGTAGCAGAGTAGACCTGATGGCCCGAATGGCCTAATTCTGTTCCTAGATCTTATGAACTTATGTACTTATGAACAAGTGTGATCGGGTGATCAATGGTCGGCGTGGACTTGGTGGGCCAAAAGTCTGAAGAAGGGTCTCGACCCGAAACGTCACCCATTCCTTCTCTCCAGAGATGCTGCCTGTCCCGCTGAGTTACTCCAGTATTTTGTGTCTAACTTCGATTTAAACCAGCATCCGCAGTTCTTTCCGACACATGGTGTTCCAAAAGGCCTGTTTCCATGCTATATCTCTAAACTAAACTAAGCTAAATTCTGGAGGTCAAGGAAGATGACTCTAGTTAGACTGACTAAAATCACAAATATCACAGTTAGGGCTGCAAACATATTACCAGTAATTTAATAATGAGATCTGTTGCAGCAGGTTTTATTTGTAAGTGTTGTTTTCTCACTAAGGCTTGTCAAGTCTCAGAACAATTAAAGCAAAAGTGATAATTCTTAAATCAGTAGAACTAATGATTTGAAACAATTTCCCATTAATGATGTGTTTGATCTCTGTTGGAGATTACAGTGAATGAGAACAAGTTGAAACAATCCCATGGAGAAACAAGGAACTGCAGGGCTGGTTTCCAATAAGACACAATGTGCTTGAGTATCTCAGTGGGTCAGGCAGCACAATATGTTTATGTCATAGGAGCAGAATTAGGCCATTTGCCCATCGAGTCTACTCTGCCATTCAATCATTCTTGATTAGTATGGGTGTCAGGGGTTATGGGGAGAAGGTAGGAGAATTGGGTGGAGAGGGAAAGATAAATCAGCCATGATTGAATGGTGGAGTAGACTTGATGGGTCGAATGGCCTAATTCTGCTCCTCTATTTGCGAACCTATGAATCGTGACTGATCTATTTTTCCCTCTCAACCCCATTTCCCTGCCTTCTCCCCATAACCCTTGACACCCATACTAATCAGGAATCTGTCAATCTCCACCTTAAAAATACCCAATGACTTGATCTTCACAGCTGTCTGTGGCAATCTGGGGTGCAAGAAAGCTAGGAGGGGCAGCGAAAATCCTGGCAAGCGATGGGTGGATACAGATGAGGGGGTTGTATAGGCAGAAGTTTGGACAAAGGCCAGAGATGAAAGGACAGCAGGTATGAGACAAAAGGTTTGAAGAGTTTCAAATTGTGTAGCTAAAGGAAGGAATGGAGATGGAAGGAGAGGGACTGCGACAGAATGGATGTAAGTCCAGGTGGGCCACAGAACGAAAAATACAGTGAGTATGCAAGGAACTGCAGTTAGTGGGTTACAAAAAAGACACAAAGTGCTGGAGTCAGGCAGCATTTCTGGAGAACCTGGATAGGTGACGCTTGAATTATTCCTAAAATCGTCTATTACTTGCCTCTTTTATTGATACCCTGCAAAAAAGATTTTGACTAGCTACCCTATCTATGCCTCTCATAATCTTTTGTACCTCAATCAATTCAGCCTTCAGCCTCCTCCACTCCAGTGAAATCAAGCCAACCCCGTCCAATGTAGAAAGAAGGAACATTTACATGGTTTACATAAAAAGGCACAAAGTGCTGCAGTAAGTCAGTTGGTTAGGCAGCATTACTGGAGAACATGGATTGGTGATATTTCTGGTCGGGACCTTTCTTTAGATGAAAAGACTAAAGGCAAAGTTGGGACACTTCTTCAGGCTACCCAATGGTGGCGGTATAGGAAACCTCATGACATTTACAATCACCTGAAAGACTAGCTCAATGCTTAATAGAAATGCCATCATCTCCATTGGCAAGACCTGTTTGTATTGTGTTTACAATAGACAATAGACAATAGGTGCAGGAGTAGGCCATTCGGCCCTTCGAGCCAGCACCGCCATTCAATGTGATCATGGCTGATTATCCTCAATCAGTACCCCGTTCCTGCCTTCTCCCCATATCCCCATGACTCCACTATCTTTAAGAGCCCTATCTAGCGCTCTCTTGAAAGTATCCTTTATGGGGCAAAGGACTGTATTTATGGGTCACATCCCTGAATTTCATGTTTTGGAATCAAGGAATTTAGAAAGCATTTGAAGATGACATTTTCCTCTCAGAACCATATCCTATCTCTCATTGTTCTTTTAGATTAAATTGAAATCTAGAATGTTTAAAAACATAATTATCCCTCCAGTTTTACAATTCACTGATTCTTTAATAAATTAAACACACTGCTTACTTATTTATACACAACCATTTATATGATAGAGGTAGGAATCTCTATCATATAAAAGAGGGAAGAGGGGTTTGGTTAGTTGATGGAATGTTGCTATGTATCATGTTATCCTTGAGTACTGTGTTTACAGGCCTGTTTTGATGCTGAAAATAGGAACTTAATTGTTCCATTGTTGGTACATATGACAATTAAACATCTTTACTCTTGATTCTTGAGCCTCATCTGTGTCACCTTGCCTAATGACGGTTCAATAACCTTTACAGTTCGAAGCTAACAAAGTAAACAGCAGTAGGGACTTGTACATTTACACTCCACATTGCCTCGGCAAGGCATAATTAATGACCACTCACCCCGCTCACTCCCTCTTCTCCCCTATCCCATCCGGCAAGAAGTACAGAAGTGTGAAAATGCATACTGCACCTGCAGATTCAGGGACAGTTTCCTCCCAGCTGTTATCAGACAACTGAACCGTCCTCTCACCAACTAGAGGGCAGTCTTGAGCTACCATCTACCTCATTGGAGACCATCAAACTATCTTTACTGGATTTTATCTTGCACTAAACATTTTTCCCTTTATCATGTATCTTTATCATGTATCAGAGTTCCCGTGGATTTTGAAGCAACAGCAACAAAGAGAAGCAGGAGAAAGCACTGATTGGCTCTAGCCCGAGTGGGAGGAGAGTTAGAAGTGAGTCAGAGGGGGAAAACAGTTTAAAACTGAGGAATTTGGTTTGTAAATTGGTAAATTAGGCAATTTATCAGTCAATATAAGCAGGACGGCTCTTAGTTTTTGTTCCCAGTTCCTCGTGCTGGCGAGAGCAGGAACAGGGAGATACGGGATCTGAATGTGTGGCTGAGGAACTGATGCAGGGGGCAGGGATATAGATTCTTAGATCACTGGGATCTGTTTTGGAGTAAGGGTGAACTGTACAAAAGGGACGGATTGCATCTTAACAGGTGGGGGACCAGCATTCTGGCAGACAGGTTTGCCACTGCTACACGGGTGGTTTTAAACTGAATAAGGGGGGTGGAGTGTCAAATGGGATAGTCGAGAACGGAGTTAAAGGGAAAGAGAGTAAAGGGATCATTAATGACCCCAGAATTAATGGTAAATGAAGCTCAGAAAGGGATAGGAGAGTATGGCCAAGTGCAATAGGGATCGATGTGAATGGTGAGATGTGTAAGGAATTAAAAGTATTGTATATGAATGTGCGAAGTATGAGAAGTAAAGTAGATGAGCTTGAGGCTCAGTTAGAGGTTGGTAGATATGACATTGTGGGGATTACTGAGACGTGGCTGCAGGAGGATCGGGCCTGGGAACTTAATATTCAGGGTTATACATCCTATAGAAAGGACAGGCAGGTGGGCAGAGATGGGGGGGGGGGGGGAGCTCTGCTGGTGAGGGATGGAATTCAGTCCCTTGCGAGGGAAGACATAGGGACTGACGAGGTAGAGTCACTGTGGATTGAGTTGAGGAATTGTAAAGACAAGAAGACACTAACTGGTGTTATCTACAGACCCCCAAATAGTAGCCCGAATGTAGGGTGTGAGTTGCAGCAGGAGTTAAAACTGGCATGTAACAAAGGTAATGCCACTGTGGTGATGGGGGATTTCAATATGCAGGTAGACTGGGAATATCAGGTTTGTTCAGGACCCCAAGAAAGAGAGTTTGTACAGTGCCTCCGAGATGGAGTCTTAGAACAGCTTGTAATGGAGCCGACCAGAGAAAAGGCAATACTGGATTTAGTGTTGTCCAATGAACCAGATATGATAAGAGAATTCGAGGTAAAGGAACCGCTTGGAGGTAGTGATCATAATATGATTAGTTTTAATCCGCAATTTGAAAAGGAGAAGGTTAAATCGCAAGTGTCAGTGATGCAGTTGAACAAAGGGGACTATGAAGGCATGAGAGGGGAGCTGGCCAAGGTAGACTGGAAAGGGATCCTAGCTGGAATGACGGTGGAACAGCAATGGCAGGAATTTCTGGGCATAATCCGGAAGACGCAGGATCATTTCATTTCAAAAAGGAAGAAAGATTCTAACGGGAGTAGGAGGCAACCGTGGCTGACAAGAGAAGTTACGGTTAGAATAAAACTAAAAGAAAAGATGTATAACACAGCAAAGAGTAGCCGCAAGCCAGAGGATTGGGAAACTTTCATAGGACAACAGAAGGAAACAAAATGGGCAATTAGGCGAGAAATAATATTGGGTAGGCTAATGGGACTGAAGGATGATAAATCCCCTGGACCTGATGGTCTGCATCCCAGGGTCCTCAGGGAGGTGGCTATAAAAATAGTGGATGCATTGGTGATCATTTTCCAATGTTCAATAGATTCAGGATCAGTTCCTGTGGATTGGAGGATAGCTAATGTTATCCCACATTTCATGAAAGGAGCGAGAGAGAAAACGGGGAATTACAGACCAGTTAGCCCGACTTCGGTGGTGGGAAAGATGCTGGAGTCAATTATTAAAGAGGTAATAATGGGGCATTTGGATAGCAGTAAAAGGATTAGTCCAAGTCAACATGGATTTATGAAAGGGAAATCATGCTTGACTAATCTTCTGGAATTTTTTGAGGATTTGACAAGTAAAATAGAAGAAGGGTATCTAGACTTTCAAAAATCCTTTGATAAGGTCCCGCACGGGAGACTGGTGACTAAAATTAGAGCACATGTTATTGGGGGTAGGTTGTTGACATGGATAGAAAATTGGTTGGCAGACAGGAAGCATAGAGTAGGAGTGAACGGGTCCTTTTCAGAATGGCAGGCAATGGCGAGTGGAGTGCCGCAAAGCTCGGTGTTGGGGCCGCAACTGTTTACCATATATATTAATGATTTGGAAGAGGGAATTAGGAGCAACACTAGCAAGTTTGCAGATGACACAAAGCTGGGTGGCAGTGTGAACTGTGAAGAGGATGTTAGGAGGTTGCAGGGTAACCTGGCCAGGTTGAGTGAGTGGGCAGATGCGTGGCAAATGCAGTATAATATAGATAAATGTGAGGTTATCCACTTTGGCGGCAAACAAAAGGGGACAGATTATTATCTCAACGGGGTTAGGTTAGGGAAGGGGGAGGTTCAGTGAGACCTGAGCGTCCTTGTACACCGGTCACTGAAAATTGGCGTGCAGGTACAGCAGGCAGTGAAGAAAGCTAATGGAATGTTGGCCTTCATAACAAGAGGATTTCAGTATAGGAATAAAGAGGTTCTTCTGCAGTTGTATAGGGCTCTGGTGAGACCACATCTGGAGTATTGTGTACAGTTTTGGTCTCCTAATTTGAGGAAGGACATCCTTGTGATTGAGGCAGTGCAGCGTAGGTTCACGAGATTGATCCCTGGGATGACGGGACTGTCAAATGAGGAAAGATTAAAAAGACTAGGCTTGTATTCACTGGAGTTTAGAAGGATGAGGGGGATCTTATAGAAATATATAAAATTATAAAAGGACTGGACAAGCTAGATGCAGGAAAAATGTTCCCAATGTTAGGCGAGTCCAGAAGCAGGGGCCACAGTCTTAGAATAAAGGGGAGGTCATTTAAGACTGAGGTGAGAAAAAACTTTTTCACCCAGAGAGTTGTGAATTTATGGAATTCCCTGCCACAGAGGGCAGTGGAGGCCAAGTCACTAGATGGATTTAAGAGAGAGTTAGATAGAGCTCTAGGGGCTAGTGGAGTCAAGGGATATGGGGAGAAGGCAGGCACGGGTTATTGATAGGGGACGATCAGCCATGATCGCAAGGAATGGCGGTGCTGGCTCGAAGGGCCGAATGGCCTCCTCCTGCACCTATTTTCAATGTTTCTATGTTTCGACACAGTGGATGACTTGATTGTAGGCATGTATAGTCTTTCTGCAAGACTGGTTAGCATGCAACAAAAGCTTTTCACTGTACCTTGGTACGTGACAATAAGCAAATAAACTAATCCACAGACAGACACAAAATGCTTCAGTCTGAAGAAGGGACTCGACCCGAAACGTCACCCATTCCTTCTCTCCAGAGATGCTGCCTGTCCTGCTAAGTTTTACGTCTGTCTCCAGTGTAAACCAGCATCTGCAGTTCCTTCCTAAACTTATCCCTGTACTGGTCCTATTAAGGTCTGGCATCACATGAATATGAAACTCTGTTCAGAGTGACATTTTGGCTACTATTTCAATAAGGGGAATCTGATACAGGGTATTACCTTACTAGTATCAATGACTATTGCAATGTATTTAACCATAAACATGCTGTTTCCTCTGTACCAATGTGTATTTAGATTGTGAGGGTGTTGTCTGTGGGAAGTTTATACATTCTCCCTGTGACTGCAGAGAGTGGGTTTTCTCCAGGTGCTCTGGTTTTCCTCCTTGTAGTTTAATTGGCTTCAGTAAGTTGCGTGTAAGATAGAACTAGTGTATGGTGATTGTTGGTTGGTGTGGAGTTGGTGGGCCGATGCGCCTGTTTCCATGCTATATCTCAAAAGATATCACATTTGTACTGAGATCTTCGAGGGTCAGTATGTAAACATGAGCTGCCTTGTCAATTAGTCTCTTCCTCGTTGGAGATGCATCTCTATATGCAGAGCCTCAATATATTCATGAAGATATTATAGCTGTGAAGAAGTCTCCTGCAGTGATTATGTCAGATGTGCCCTTTGAGACACTCGGAGCCACTGAAAGAGATCTAGTTCTGTTTTCCCTTCATGAGGAATGCACAAAATAGATGTGGCTTCAGACAAGAGTTGTAGAATGTAGTTAATCTCTTGGGAAACCATTGCGCACACTCTCTCCCCCCCCCCCCCCCCCCCCCCCCCCCCCCCCCCCCTTGCATTGTTTTTTCTGAAGCTTTCTATCTCGTGCCTCCTGTCATGTTTATAAAACAGTCAAAACCTGCTGGAGCAATCATTCATTTCCAGAATGTGTAGGAAAGAACTGCAGATGCTGGGTTAAATCGAAGGTAGACATAAAATGCTGGAGTAACTCAGCGGGACAGGCAGCATCTCTGGCGAGAAGGAATGGGTTGCTATTAAATCTTTCCCCCCCCCCCCAAAGGATAAAAATTTATATCTTCTGGTTCTTGATTCCCCTACCCTGGGAAAAAAGCCCTGTGCATTCACCCTATCTATTCACCCTCTATATCATCCCTCATTCTTCGGCGCTCTTAGAAATAAAGTCTTAGCCTGCTCTACCTCTCCCTGCAGCCCAGGCCCTCGAGTCCTGGCGATCCCCTTAAGGAGTGCCTCGAAGTACCTTTTATGGCCGTCGTGCATCTTCTCTGTACTCTTTCAGCTTAATGACGTCCTTCCCATGGAAGGTAGACAAAAATGCTGGAGAAACTCAGCGGGTGAGGCAGCATCTATGGAGCGAAGGTATGGGTGACGTCTCGAGTCGAGACCCTTCTTCAGACTGAAGAATATAGGGAATATATGAAACTTCCCACGGAATATATGTTTCTCTTTCCACTGAGTACCTGACGAGTATTTCCAGCATTTTGTGTTATTCTTTATTTCATATTTTAGGTATATGCAGTTATTTTTTGATTTGCTAGATTGAGTTCCTGACTTTGCATTCTGTATTTATGATCTGAAATAACATTTGAAATCCCCCAAAATGTAGCATCATGATTGCTGAGCATAGAACATAGAAAGGTACAGCACAAGAACAGGCCCTTCAGCCCACAATGTCTGTCTGTGCCAAACATGATGCCAAAATACACTTATCTTACCTGCCTACACATGATCCATATCGCTCCATTTCCTGCATATTTGTTTAGTTTAGTTTATTATTGTCACGAGTATGTCATAACAGGTTGGAGAATAATGCTATTAGATGCAACCGGGAGAAGATTTTAACAGCATTTTAACCCTCATGAAAATATGTGATAACAAACCAGCAGATCACGTGTTATTTCTCCTAACTTTTAGCATTTTCATTGATCTCAGATTGACTGCACATTTTCCTTTTTTCCAACACTTCAAAATGCGTTTCATGGGCGTTGTTGAGCTTTGGGATTTGCGGCATTTGTGAAAGTCTGGGTAGAATATGTAAATCTTTCTTTCTGTAACTTTTTTTTGATCAGTATTCTGGGAATATTAGCTTGTGCACATCTGACTAAAACATTCCCACGCCAATTCCATAGAACGTTTTGCCAGGGTTAGTTAACATTAAAAAGTCAAACCAAAATCTTACACACTGCCCCTTTCAATTTTATTTATTTGTTCATTTAAATATCTTTTGAACATAATAAAACAAACATTTTGATTAAGTTTTTAATGCATATTTGAGGATAATTAAGTCTTTTATGCACATAAATACGTCAGATTGACGAGGGGGACTAGTTGATTTTTTTTAACAGTCGTTTGATCTGGAAAGCACTAAAGAAGAAAACAATATTTCTTTTCATTTGCGCCCACAATCTCCCAAGAGTGTTTACAGTTTTTCGTTGGAAGAATTGTAAATCGAGCAAACAATTGGCACATAAAATGGCAGCCATTTTTACAGTCATAGTATTAGGAGGGAAAAATAGTTAAGAAGAGTAGAAACAAGGAACTGTAGATGCTGGTTTACCAAAGAAGACATATAGTGATGTAGTAACTCAACGGGTTAAGTATCTTCGCTGGAGAACATGACATTTCCCGATCTAAAACGTCACACAGACTATCCATGTTTCCAGAGGTGCTGCCTGACAAGTTGAGTTACTCCAGCACTGTGTCAATTGGTCTTTATGTTCAGGGAAGGAAGTTGAGTATGGAAGTTGGGGCTCACAGTGCCAGAAACCCAGGTTTGATCCTGACCTCCGGTGCTGTCTTTGTGTAGTTTGCACGTTCTCCCTGTGACCGCGTGGGTTTTCTTCAGGTGCTCCATCGCAAAGACATGAAGGTTTTTAGCTTAATTGGCCTCTGTACATTGGCCCTAGTGTGTAGAGAATGCACGAGTAGGTTGGAAAACATAGAACTAGTGTGAACGGGTGATCGATGGTTGGCATGGACTCAATGGGCTGAACGACCTGTTTCCTTGCTGTATCTCTAAAGTTGGGATGCTATGTTGCAGTTGTAAAATACATTGGTACATAGGAAGCTGAGGGGTGACCATATAGAGCTTCATAAAATGATGAGGGGCAGAAATAAAATCAATGGTCATAGTATTTTTCCTAGGGTAGGAGAGTTCTAAAACTAAAGGACATAATCTTACAGTAAGAGGGGAAACTAATTAAAGCAGACCTGATGCGACTACTGGTGGGTAGGTGGAATGAGTGGCCAGAGGAAGTGGTAGAGACATGTAGAATTACAACATTTAAAATACGTTTAGGCAGGTGCATGGATATTTTTTCTCATAAAACTAACTATATTGGAATTTCACTGTACCTTACATGTGACAACAAACTGACCTTGAAACATTCACAATAAGAAAAATATACAAAACAAAATCTGTGTTAAAATTCTTCATACATTCTCAGTGTCACATACTCAATAGTGTTATACTCAATAGGTACAGTACATGGTTAGAAAAGCTTTAGAAGAAAAACCTTAGGATAATCTGTTTCAGGTGAATGGAACTAGCTCCTTGGTCGGCTTGGAAGATTTGGTCGACGGGCCTGTTGCTATGTTGTATAACTCTATGACTCTACGATTATTTAACACTCTATTAACGGTGCACTTATTTAATTTATGTGGCAACAGGATCCTCGGCCCACCGAGTCCATGCTAACCATTGATCAAAATGTTTTGATTGATTGAGTCTGAAGTAGGGTCCCGACCTGTCCATTTTCTTCAGAGTTACTGCCTGACCAATTGAGTTATTCCAGTCTATCCGACCATTGATCACCCATTTACACTAGTTCTACGTTATCCCACTTTCTCATCCACTCCCTAGGCACTAGGGGCAATTTACAGAGGCCAATTGACCTACAAACCCTCACGTCTTTACTCTCTCACACAGGCCCTTCACCAACTCCCCTTTAATTCCTTTACCACTTGACTCCACCGAAGGGTAATAAAGAGTGGATGATTATTTTTGAAGTGAGTGAGGCATCCATCAGAAAAAAGCCCAACCTGCTTCCTGGAGCACCCATATTAATGCAATGGCCAATAAAACATACCAGCTCCTCTACTTCCTGAGAATGCTTAGGAATGCTAGAATGCTTAGGAGGTTCGGCACGACCCCAACTACTCTCACCTACTTCTACAGATGCGCCATAGATAACATTTTAACGGAATGCATCACAGCATAGTTTGGGAACAACTTCATCCAAGACTACAAGAATTTGCAGAGAATTGTGGACAGTGCCCAGACCACCGCGCAAACCAAACTCCCTTCCATTGACTCCATTGACATCTTATGCTGCCTCAGCAAGGCCAACAGCATAATCAAGGAAGAGTCTCAATCTGGTCACTCTCTCTTTTCCCCTCTCCCATTTGTCAAGAGGTTTAGAAGTGTGAAAATGCATATACCTCCAGATTCAGGGATAGTTTCTTCCCAGCTATTATTAGGCAACTGGTCCATCCTACCAACAACTACTATCTACCTCACTGGAGACCCTCGGATTATCTTTAATCAGACTTTCTTGCACTGAATGTTCTTCACGTTATTCCCTACCATGTATCTGTACACTGTGGATGGCTCGATTGTAATCATGTATTGCCATTCTGCTGACTGGTTAGCGCGCAACAAGAGCGTTTCAATATACATCCGTGCACATGGCAATAAACTAAACTGAACTAATACTAAACCTGCAATCTTCACATAGGCAGCACCAGCGGACAGGATCGAACCCAGGTCCCAGGAGCCTAGAAGCAGCAATACCTGTAAAGCACACTGACAGTATATAATGTGTGAGAGACAGTGGTAGTCTTGCATTTTCCCCACAAATAAAGTACATTTCTCCATTTTTAGCAACTTTTTTTTGAAGTGCGTCCAACACACTAAAAGATGATTGAAATCCAGTTTCAATCAGCTGTTTCGCAAACTAGAAAAGCAAAAATCTCGTGAAAGACATATTTTATTTTAGTGCTCTGTTGCATTTGCTCATTTGAGGGAGCTTAACGTCAGAAAAAAATTCCTAAGGAAATTAAAATCCCAGTGAAAGCGAAAAGGGGGATTTCCCAGCTGTCATTATGCATGAAAAATTTATTCTGAGTTTAAACCAATTTTTTAGACTAATGCACCATTTTATCAGATATGTGTGAGCAAATTTCTTGACCATTGGCACAAATATCTTACCTTCAGATTGCTTGCACTGATTGGTGTGTAATGCCTGCTGATTTGATCTTCAAATTGACTCTTTTCCAAAGTAAATCAAATAAAAGGGATACATTCTCCCTTGAAGAGATTGTTGATAGCAATTCAGTTGATTAGGTTTCAATAATAGACAATGTTATGGTGTTGTAACTTTCCTACTAACAGAATTTATATGGAAATAATAGTCCCAGAGTCATAGGCATATATGAAATCATGAGGGAAATAGATAGGTTGAATAGAAACATAGAAAATTGGTGCAAGAGTAGGCCATTCGGCCCTTCGTGTCAGCACCGCCAGTCAATTTGATCATGGCTGATCATCCAGAATCAGTACCCCGTTCCTGCTTTCTCCCCATATCCCTTGATTCCGTTAGCCCTAAGAGCTAAATCCAACTTTCTTGAATACATCCAGTGTATTGGCCTCCACTGCCTTCTGTGGCAGCGAATTCCACAGATTCGCAATTCTTTTATCCAGGGTAGGGGAAGCAAGAGTCAAAGGTTTAACGTGAAGGAGGAAAAAATTAATAGGAACTTGAGGGGAAACTTTTTCACACAGATGGCGGTGGGTGCATGGAATGAACTGCCAGAGGATAAAGTTGAGGCAGGTATTATAACAACATTAAAAGACAGTTGCATGGATGGGAAAGATTTAGTGGGATATGGGCCAAATGCCGCCAGGTGAGTAGTGTAGATGGGGCATCTTGGTCAGCAAGCTGGGTTTAAGAGCCTGTTTCTGTGCTGTATGACTCTATGGCTCTATAACTCTATGACTATCTTGATCAGACACAAAGTGCTTCTTCTTGCGTTTGAGGCAGCAGAAGTCTGCAGCAGGGTGATGCCATGCGGTTCGACATCCATAGGTGCCCGCCCTAAAAAGGACTCGTGTTCCGGGTTGGTGCCAAGCTGCGGTGCTGCTGCTGTCTCTGTTTGTTGTCGTTCACCAGACTGAGGTCAGTTGACAGGGCTCATCACGGGGAGGTCGACAACATGAGCCCCACACAAAGTGCTGGGAACAGGATATACATGGAACTGCAGATGTTGGTTTACAAAGAAAGACTCAAAGTCTACATTGAGACAAGGCTACGTTTCACAACCCTTGCGCTATATTATCTATGTTCTTACTCTCTAGCTGCTCCTATGTGCTCACAGAACAAATAATCTTGTTACAACTTATCTCCACGGTCTCCTCGATCCAGCGGCCCATGGCCTGCAGGGGGGCAGCTCGGAATCTTCTAAGCTCGGCCCTGAACACCGGAGAGCCGAGGAGAAGGGAGCATCTGGCGACGACGGATGCGAGGAGGGGGCCAGTAGGAGAGGGACGAGTGTATTGTCTCCAGCACCTTCAAGATCAGCTGCATGAGGCACCCCTGGTCAGACGAGGAGAGGAACGTCGGTTGGCAGGCCGATCCAGTACATCGAGCATGTGGACCAGACTTTGGACCTCTTTGTAAATGGTGCCATAATATGGCAGTGCACACGTGACAATAAAGAACCATTGAACCATTGATCAGAGAGATCTCACTTCCCCACTCTCTCTGAGTTTAATTAGCATCCTTTGCTTCCTTTTCAGTTGACAAAGGGTCTCCAACCTGAAACATTAAAGGGCCTGTCCCACTTATGTGTCCTTGGCATGCAAATTACGCGACCTCCCAGTCGCGTTGAGGCACACAGGCATCCTATGGCCATGCGGGGTCGGTCCCACTGAGAAGCGCGGAGGGGTATGTAGTTGTGCGCGACATCGTGCGGGGCTCCGAAATGTTTGTCACGAACAAAATCTTCGCGCGCCAACGTCCTGTTGCTTAACTGACGGCCAAAGTGGGGCAGGCCCAAGACACTGGTGCGACGCAACATCTCACCTGCAACAGAAGCAGAAGCAGGCAAACGATCGCCGAACTGGGCCTGGGGCTCACGGCCATTGTGGTCCGGATCCGCCCCCACTTCTACTCCCAGAGCGGGGCTAAGAAAATTGAAGACACAAAATGCTGGAGTAACTCAGCGGGACCGGCAGCATCTCTGGAGAGAAACAATGGGTGACGTTTCGGGTCAAGACCGTTCTTTCAGACTGAAGAAGAGTCTCGACACAAAACATCACCCATTCCTTCAAAACGAAAGGACAGTCTTTGCCATGAGGTTTTAGACTTTAGACTTTAGAACAAAAGGAGTACAGTTCCCTGAGAGTAGCGTCGCAGGTAGATAAGGTGGTAAAGAGGGTTTTTGTCATCTTGGCTTTTATCAGACAGGGAATTGGATATAAAAGTTGTTATGTAACAGTTGTACAAGATAATGGTTAAACCCCATTTGGAGTAGTTTAGAGATACAGCATGAAAACTGGCCCTTCAACCCACCGAGTCTGCACCCAATGACCAATTAACCTACAAACCTGCACATTTTGGAATGTAGAAAACATTGGTGCATGCACGTGCTGTACATGTATGCTGAGCACGAGTCTGAATCATAATGTTTGATGTGAGAAGTTACCTGCTGAGACCCATTAACGCTCTTGACCCACAATGTAATGAAGATTATTTTTTATGTGGAAAACCTTGAAAAGATTCACATACATCTCTTCCAAATTAATGTATGGCAGCTAATATTCATGATGTGGTCTGCTCTACAATGAAGAAAGCAGTTGCAAGGCGAGTGAGCATGCCTCTTCAGATTTAGACTTTAAACTTAAGAGATACAGAGTGGAAATAGGCCCTTCGGCCCACCGAGTCCAGGCAGACCAGCGAGGGAGAAGGCGGAAAAGGCGAGGTAGAAGGATACGGAAAAGAGGTGGAGGGAGAAGGAGAAAAAGAGGGAAGAAGGAGATAAAGAGGGAAGAAAAAGAAGAAGAACAGGGAAGGAGAAGGAGAAGGAGAAGGGAGAAGGAGGAGGAGGAGGAGGAGGAGGAGAAGGAGAAGGAGGTGGAGAAGGAAGAGGAGAAGGAGAAGGAGAAGAAGAAGAAGAAGAAGAAGGTCTCCGATGTTCAATGACACCTTCTGAAGGGTTTGGATCTGTTGGGAGTGGTAGTCATTGAAAGGAATGTTCAAGTTTATTGTGCTTGTGTAAGTCCTGGATTTACATTTGGTTTTAACATGGACATTCCCCGTCTACCCACAGCGGTGCAGTGGGGATAGATGTAGAGGGACGTAGAGTGATGCAGGGTGCAGGAGATGCTTGGTACTCTCGCTTTTGTGATCAATATTTAATAGGGATTTTTATTGTCACATGTGCGAAGTGCTAACAAACAGTGAAATTATTTCTCTTACAAACAGTCCAGCAGAGTATTGCTGGTCATGGGCCAGTCCTGTGAACTAGATGCCACTTGCTTCCCCTGTGGGTTGAGAACACTTGTACCAGTTTGCATCCTTCCCAGTTGATCACAGCAGGGACTTTCTCTCAGTTAATTTTGTTTGTTTTGTGATGTTCAAAACTCCTGCTTTGCTATATGTCTGCAGCAACGTGCATTAATCAACTGTATTTTCGGAGGGGGCGCTGCTCTGGCAGCAGCCATGTCATGCAGCTTGTCAGTTTTTCAATTTTTTTATTTTTTTAGTATGTTTTAAAGTCTGTATTTAATGTTTCTTTGTGTGTTTTGTGTGGGGGGTGGTGTGGGGGGGTAAGGGGGAACCGCTTCGGTCGCCTCCTCCACGGAGAGGCGACTTTTTCCAGGTCGCCTCCCCCGTGGCCTAACATCAAGGATCGACGCGGCCTTTCCCGGAGACGCGCCCGGGGCTTCAGCGGCGGGCGCAGCGTGGACTCTCGGCGTGTAGCGGGTTAGCCCTCGTTGGGGTTCGCTGGAGGGGAGCGCTCCGTTTCGCTGGCCCGAGGCAGCCGGCAGCCTGAAGTCGCGGCCTGCAGAGCTCCAGCTGGTGCGGCGTCTACAGCCCGGGATCTCACGTTGGGGACCCGGGGGAAGAAGAAGCCATCAGTGCCGGCCCGCGGCCGACTTCTACCGCGGGGCCGGCATGGACTTACCATCACCCCTGGAGGGGAGCTTCGACCGCCCTGCAGTCTACGGTGCTTCTGGCTGCGGCGAGGACTTTAAATCTTGACCGCCAGTCTGCGGCCTACAACAACTTAAAGCCGCGGTCTCCGGTGAGGAAGAGCCGATCCTGGACTGACTCTGGACTCTGGTCCTGACCACGGGGGGGAAATGGAGGAGGACTGGCCAAATTTTGTGCCTTCCACCACAGTGATGAATGCTGTGGTGGATGTTTGTGTTACATTTTTATTGTGGTTGTGTGTTCTTTATTATTGTATCGCTGCATACAACCCAAATTTCCACCAGCCTGGCTGTGTGGCAATAAATTATATCTAATCTATATCTAATTATATCTAATCTAATCTAATCTATTTAAAGAAATTAAACTCAGCTCCAGAATAACGATGCTACCAATTTCTTTAATTATTAATTCGGCATCTTGTCTCCGCGTTCTGCAAAATCAAAAATGATTTAGTTGTGCTTTCACACAGGTGATCTTTCTACTATCAAATTGACAAAATCGATCCAATTGTAAATGGTGCTCCCATTGTCTACACAGCATTACTGACTAGAGACAGCATATTATGAGGAAGATATTGGCTCTAGAGAAAATCTTTGCAAGCACTGACTTTCTCGACAACTAATGATTTACCTTTTTCTTTCAACTATCACATAAAGCATTAGAAAGTTGGGTTAAAATATTGCCCTTATCTACTGTAATTTATTTTGTAATTTGGAGATTCGCTTTCCACTCTGCTAATGAGGAGCTACCAAAGAGCAATTTGCTCTGAATTTGTCATGTAGGCAATTAGTGAGCTGAGCCCAAACAACAAACACAACCGTAGTGCAATTAATTAGTCAGCGATTAGACGGAAGGATTAGGCAATGATTAGCAAAACAAAGAGCAAAATTGCAAAAGAGAGGGGAAAAAAACGAAAGGCAGAGTATCACGGAAATTGGAAATAAATGCGACAAACAATAGGGAAACAAAGAACTGCAGATGCTGGTTGATGCACAAAAGGACACAAAATGCTGGAGTAACTCAGTCAGGATCAAACCCGGGTCTCTGGCGCTGTAAGGCAGTGGATGTTTTGTGCTGTGCAGTAAGTTCCACACATATATTCAAGAGGTCCAAGTAAATTTAACTTTTCTTTGTTCTCTTGGATTCTGGTTATACACAAAATTATAGAGTAACTCAGTGGGTCAGGCAGCATCTCTGGAGAACATGGATAGGTGCCGTTTCAGGTCACGACCCTTCTTCAGTCTGAGTTTTTAAGGTAAATTGGCCTCTGCTAAGTTGCCCTCAGTATGTAGGGAGTAGATGCAAGAGCGGAAGGGTCTGTTTTCATGCTGTACTTTAAACAAAACTAACCAGAGTGCAAGAGGAGGATATAGAGTGCAAAGTCATCGGGTATTTTTTATGCCAGAGATTGACAGGTTCTTGATTAGTAAGTGTGTCAAAGGGAACGGGGGAAATGCAGGAGAATGGAGGTGAGAGGGAAAAATAGTGTACGCTAGTTGGCACGGGCTCGGTGCGCTGGAGGGCCTGTTGCCGCGCTGTAGCTCTCTAAGGTCTAAAACCTCATGGCAAAGACTGTCCTTTCAGTTTGTTGCATAATTCAGTCTCCAGCCCCTTACTCCTGGATACCTCGCATCTGTTGTAGAGTCTGCATCAAAGCTACTGCCTAATCAGAGTGCAGCACGCTCCTGAATCACAGAACTCAGGGGTCACTGTTCTCAAGATGTGTGGAGATGATTGACCAACTAATTGAAGACAAAGTCCAGCAATCTTATCAAAATCCTTGTCTGATTGATTGCTCTTCACTAAAGAAAAGAATAATCCTTCCATTAGCCTGGGTCGCAAAAGTTCAAATCTTCCCATTCGTTCTGCTCTGGGCTTTTAAGACAGTCACCAGTCTTAAAAGCCCAGAACACAATCATAGCCCAGAGACTTGAGCACTTTGGTGGCAGATATCCTTTCCTAAAGATATTAGTGTATCAGTCTTTATAATGATCCAATAGTCTCGTGACTATTGTATCATTAGATAGCACCTTCCAAACCCATGACCTCTACCAACTAGAAGTACAAGGGCAGCAAAAGCATGGGGATCACCACCACAGAGTTACTCCAGCACCTTGTGTCTATATTAGAAAGAAACAGGCACCAGTCTTCTGGCCTGATGTGTGTGCTTCAATCATGCTATATGATCACCATTGATCTTGGATTACTCTGCAGTCTGTCCCTTGCAGTGCAAAATAATCCATTGAGGATGGACTTGAAGGTGGTCAACAATGTAGCAGTGCTCAAGGGAAGATCTTAAGTAGTTCCACCACCACTGTCTCTGTACTAAATGGCTGACCTACCACCCTGAGGTTATGTCCCTGGTTCCAGAGTCAAGAGTTAAGGGAGTCAAGAGTGTTTGATTGTCATGTGTCCCAAAACAGAACAAAGACATTCTTACTTGCAGCAGCACAACAGAATATGTAAACATGTAGAAACAAAGAACTGCTTTATACCAAAGATAGACACAAAGCGCTGGAGTAACACAACGCATCAGGCAGCATCTGAGGAGAAAAAGGATGGGTGACGTTTCAGGTTGGGACCCTTCTTCGGGAGGTTGAAAGTAGGGGGTGGGGGTGGAGAGCTGGAGGCAACAAAAGACCAGGACCAGTCAAGGTCGGTGTAGATCAGTGTCACTCATGTTATGAGTCATACTTTGTAGTTACGGCCACTAGCTTTACAGTAACCCTCCCTGCCTGGTTCCCACATTATTAGAGAAACGTGCTAGCATGAAGTTACCGATGCTGTAACATTAATAAAGTCTTTGGACCTTTATCACAGTGTAAGGCTTCAGTTATTTGAACAGCAACATCACAACAGTCGGGCACAAATGACTTTGGGCAGGGCGGTGCCTGATAAACCCATTGTTGGTAAACGTAGCACTCTTCAGTATTTCTGATTCTTCATAGATTCTGAGAATTCATAGATTAACGGTCACGGGCACAACTTCTCGGGCACAAAGGTTCTCTGTCCTGTGCAACAACAATCTAACCAGTCCTATCTACCGACAAGGTACTAAGTGTTGGAGTAACTCAGCTGTTCAAGCAGTGTCTCTGTTCTCCGGGGATGCTGCCTGACCTGCTGAATTACGCAAGCACTTGTGTTGTAAACCAGCTATAGACACAAAATGCTGGAGTAACTCAGCGAGACAGGCAGCATCGCTGCAGAGAAGGAATGGGTCAAGCCCTTTCTTCAGGCTTACCATCATCTTGGGTTCCTTGTTCCTACAATCCGTTTACTTTTTTTTTAACCTAACCCGAGTTCCTAACCCAGATGTTTACTAATTGCATGTTTTGCACGAATGTCTTGTTTCTTTTTCTTTTCACTGTCTTGCATAATTTATGTTTGTCTCTGTGTGTGTCTAAGTGATGCCTGTGATGTTGCTGCGAGCAAATTTTTCATTTTGTACCTGCACTTCACTGTGCATGCATTTACGACAATAACCTTAACTTGACTTGACATCCCATTGAGTCCCCTGTTTACGCTCATCCTAATCTCACTTTCTTCCCACATTTCAATCAACTCTCCAGATTTGACCATCCACCTAGTCGAGAGGAAATATTCAGCGGCTGATAAACCTACCCACCTTTATGTCCATAGAATGTAGAGGGCAGCACAGTGGGGCAGCGGTAGAACTGCTACCTTTCAGACCCGGGTTTGATCCTGACGGGCATTGTCTTTACGGAGTTTGGCCGTTCTCCCTGTGACAGTGTGGGTTTTCTCCGGGTGTACCGGTTTCATCCCACATTCCAAAGATGTGCGAGTTTGTAGATTAATTGGTTTCTGTAAATTGTAAATCGTCCACAGGATAGTGCTGGAGTATAGGGTAATCGGTGTTCACCTGGAGAAAACCCACGCGATCTCAGGGAGAATGTTCAAACTCCATACAGAGAGCACCCGAATCAGCATCGAACCTGGGTCTCTGGCATTGTAAGGCAGCAACTCTACCGTTGCGCCACTGTGATGCCCTAACCATTTGAACCTTACTCGCAATGTTATCTTTTCTTCATGGGATAGATCAACCACAGATGAAGTGATTGCTTTGCTAAACCTCTCCATTCAATGGTGACCTTGCACTTCACCTTAAATCCACTTCCTATTCCCAATCTTCCCTTGCTGTCTACAATTTTGTCAAAGTATGTTACATGTGGGATAGAACAATGCAACACGGGAACGGACCCTTCGACCCATAATGTCTGAGATGCCATGTTGCCAATTTAAACTAATCCGATCTGCCTGCATGTGGTCTATATCCCTCCATTCCCTTGCTGCCCGTTCATGCATTGTCTAAATACCTCTTCGGTTTTTGTTTAGTTTAGTTTAGAGATACAGCATGGAAATAGGCCCTTCAGCCCTCCGAGTGCATGCCGACCCACAGTTCCCGTACACTAGCCCTATCCTACATGCTAGGGCCAATTTACAATCTTTACCAAAGCCAATTAACCTACCAACCTGTACATCTTTGGAGTGTAGGAGGAAAGTGGAGCACCCGGAGAAAACCCACGCGGTTACAGGGAGAACGTACAAATCTCGTACAGACAGCACCCGTGGTCAGGATCGATCGGAGTCTTTCGCAGCAAATCTACCACTGTGCCACCATGTCACCCCACTATTGTATCTGCTTCTGACACCTCAGGGCACCCACCATTCTCCGTGTAAAAAAACTTGGATATGTAAATCTACGTTAAACTTTCATCCTCTCACCTTATGGCCAATGTATGCCATGTAATATTTGACATTTCTACCCTGGCAAAAATACTCTCAATATCTCCCCTGTCTATTCTCAGGACTCGAGTGCCTGAGCTATAGAGAGAGGGTGAGCAGGCTAGGATTCTATTCTTTGGAGTGCAGGAGGATGAGGGGTGATCTTATAGAGGTGTGCAAAATCATGAGAGGAATAGATTGGGTAAATGCACTGTGTCTTTTGTCCAGAGTAGGGGAATCGAGAATTAGAGGACAAGGTTTAAGGTGAAGGCGGGGAAAGATTTAATAGGAACCAGAGTGGTAACTTTTTTACACAGAGCACGGTGGGTGTATGGAACGAGCTGACAGAGGAGGTAACTAAGGCAGGTACTATTACAATATTTAAGAATAATTTAAACAGGTACATGGATCAGATAGGTATAGGGGGATATGGGCCAGCCGGTGGGGCTAGTGTAGATGGGGTATGTTGGTCAGCATGGCCAATGTGGGCCAAAGGGCCTGTTTCCACGCTGTATTATTCTCATTTTATAATCTTCGATCAGGTCTCCAATCAGCATGTTACATTTTAGTAGCGTTTGTCCTTTATATAAGTAGTTGCGAATAGAAAGGGAGTCAGTTAACAAGGCAGTATTTATATTTATGTGATATTTTAACCTTGAGATTTTAAAGCTTTACAAAACCAGTGAACTGCTACGGACAATTAGAGTTGTTATACAGAGAAACGCAAACAGTGAATCTGCAGGCAACAAGGTTTTACAGCTGCAGTAAGACATAATAATCAGATAACCTTCTTGGTTGACAGATGTATGTTGGCCAAAATACTGACACAAAATTAAAACAGAACATTCAAGAAATACCCAGTGGACCAGAAAGCATCTGTTCGGAGAGATATGGAGGTCTGGGCTGTAGGGAGAGGCTGGACAGGCGAAGACTTTATTCTTTGGAACGCAGGAGGTTAAGGGGCAATGTTATAGTGGTGTAAATAATTCTGAGGGGAATAAACAGGGTGAATGCAGTGTATTTTATCCAAGGAAAGGGAATGAAGAACTAGAGTTCACAGGTCAAAGGTGAGGTGAGAACGATTTAATTGGAAACACTTCTTCATTTAAAGGGTGGTGATTATATGGAATGAGCTGCCCCAAAGAGATTTTGATTGAAAGATGCAAGTGCCCTCCCTATTGTTTGGGACAAAGACCCATCATTTATTTATTTGCCTTACTCCACAATTTGAGATTTGTAATAGAAAAAAAAAATCACATGTGGAGTGCATTGTGGAGTACAGAGACAAATAAATAAATGATGGGTCTTTATCCCAAACATTACGCGAGGCACTGTTCAACATAGAAACAGACCCTCCGGCCCACCCAGTCATATGTTCATAAGTTACAAAAGCAGAATTAGGCCATTCGGCCCATCATCTACTCCACCATTTAATCGTGGCTGATCTATCTTTCCAACTCCATTCTCCTGCCTTCTCCCCTCAACCCCTGTCACCCTTACAAATCAAGCATCTGTCAAACTGCAGCACCTTAAAAATACCCAATGACTTAGCTTGCACATCGATGGCAATTAATTCCACAGATTCCCCACTCCTGATTAAAGAAATTCCTCCTCATCACCTATCTAAAGGTCTGTCCTATTTGAAAGGAGATGAGGAGGAATTTCTTCAGTCGGAGTCCATGCTTACCATCAATCACCCATTCACAGTAGTCTTATTTATCCCACTTTTGCATCCACTCCCGACACACTTGGGGCAATTTACAGAAGGCCAATCAGCCTACAAACCTGCACATCTTTGGGATGTGGGCGGAAATCGGAGCACCCGGAGTAAACTAACTCAACAACGGACCCTTTCCTTGATCATCTTTGCTGGCTTTGATTTGTCCTTTTCCATACCTTTCATTCATTTGTTCTATGTGCCTTTTCACATATCTTGTTTCCCTCACCCCTGACTCTCAGTCTGAAGAAGGCTCTCGACCTGAAACGTCACTTATTTCTTTTCTGCACAGATCCTGTATGACCTGCTGAGTAGCTCCAACATTTTGTGTCTCTCCCCATAGTCGCTCTCTTTTCAAGGACAATAGACGCAGGCATTTCATTTGATCACCATAGGTGTGACACCGTAATAGTTACAGATTGCCGACCTAAAAAATTTGCCATTTGTTTTGTCTCTGTGTCTCCACATTCTGAGCGTTTATCTTGTACAGTAACTTTTTATGTGGCTCCTTATCAAACGTGCTTTGGAAATCCACACACACTACATCTATTAATTTTCCTTTATCCATCCTGCTTGTTACATTCTCAAAGAACTTCAGCACAATTGTCAGGTGCAATTTCTCTTTGATAATCATATTATGAAATGGAAATTGTGTTTGACAAATGTATTGTGCTTCATTGTATTATGATATTCTAAAGATCTTGCTGACACCTCCATGAGAATTGATTCCAGCATTTTCACAGCAGCAGATGTTAGACTAACAGGCCTAGCACTTCCTGTTTTGTGCCCCACTCCTTTTTTGAATAAGGACATATAACTTGTAGTTTTTCAGTCTCGTGGGGGCTGGCTTTCCAAAATCTAAGACATTTTGAAATGCGTCTTTTATTACCACCTTCACTCGTTGAATTAGAGGCTTAAATAGATAGACAGCCAGAGCCTTTTACTTACACCCAGAGTCTTTTATTTAATGCTTCGATGTTCAAGGGTGCCTTATTGTTATGTGTGCAGTGCACAGTGAAATTATTTTTGCATAGATCACACATGCACGAGTTGCCATATTTCCCAAGTTTTTTTCTTACAGAGATGGTGGTGATTGCTTGGAATGTAGTTCCTAGGATGGTGATGGAATACAGCTGAATAAATCCTCCTCTCTTACAAGAATACTGCATAATGTAGTCAGTTGCAAACATTAGCAGTTCAACTCCAGGGATCTTACCTGTACACATTCCAGGGTCCCTGCTCATTTTTCCATCTCTATATTGGTTTTCATTTAAAAGGCTAGTTAAAGTCAGCATTCACATTCATAGGCAGCGGGATTATTCTCTTTAATACGGAGTTTTTTAACTTCACTGATGACCTGCCACTTTTATTTGGCTCAAATTGCTGGAGTAACTCAGCGGCTCAGGCGGCATCTCTGGAGAAAAGGAATAGGTGACGTTTCGAGTCAAGACCGTTTTTCAGGAAACAGAAATTAATGGATTCACACAGCACAGAAATTAGCACTTCAGCCCCCTTATCTATTTTTTTGTCTTTTTGTTAGATTACCTTGGGGAGAGTAGTTGTTGCTTGGTTGCAATCTCCAATTTTTATGCTTATGTAGGTTCGAGTCAAAGCACCCGGAGAAAATCCACGTGGTCACGGGGAGAACATGCAAGCACCATACAGACAGCACGCGTAGTCAGGATCGAACCAAGCATCACTTGAGAACATGGATAGGTAATGTTTCAGGTTGGGACCCTTCTCCAATCTGAATAAAGGTCCCAACCCAAAACTTCACTTATCCATGTTTTTTGGAGATGCTGCCTGACCCGTTGAATTACTCGAGCACTTATTCATTGTCATAGAGTCATACAGCGCAGAAACAGACCCTTCAGCCCAACTTGCCCATGCCGACCAACATGCCCCATCTACACTAGTCCCACCTGCCAGTGTTTGGCCCATATCCCTATAAATCTATCATATCACTGTACTTCTTAAGTGCTTCGTAAACGTTGCGGCACTTTGTGCCCTTGTTTTGTAATGTTTTTATTTTGTAATGTCTTGTGATGCTTTTTATTTTGCACAGTCATTTTTCATTTTTCGTAATTTATGTGTAATGTATATACAATTTATGTTTTTGCAGGTTTGTCTGAGTTTATGTGCCTGTGATGCTGCTGCAAGCAAGGTTTTTATTGCATCTGTACCTTACTGCACCTGTACAAATGACAATAAGGTCGACTTGACCTGACTAGAGGTGATTCCTTAGCTAGGATTTTACAATCTCTCGGGTGGTGTATTTGGAGTGTGAGACCCTTCAAGGGTCTTGATGCGAACCGTCACATACTTCTTTTCTCCATAGATGCTGCCTCACCCGCTGAGTTTCTCCAGCAATTTTGGTCTACTTTCGATTTTTTCCAGCATCTGCAGTTCCTTCTTAAACAATGGTTTTGAAAGATTTATTTTTAGATTTTAGAGATAACGTATGAAAAGTTACCGAGTCCGTGCCGACCAGCGATCACCCCATAAACTAGCACTGTCCTACACACATGCTGGGGACAATTTACAATTTTCAGAAGCCAATCAACCTACAAGTCTGTACATCTTTGGAGTGTGGGAGGTGCAGCACCCAGAGAAAACTCATGAGGTTACAGGTTGAATGTACAAACTCCGTACAGACAGCACCCATGGTCAGGATAGAACCCAGGTCTCTGGCGCTGTGAGGCAGCAGCTCTACCGCTGCGCCACTACACCGCCATACGTACTGTTGCTAGCTTGTGACTTTTGACATCCTGTTCGACTTTAAAAGCTGTGGTGTTAAGCATCTCAAGGCTCCCTTTCAATGTGGCAGCTTTAAGTCAAACGAAAGGACAATCGCAAGAATACCAAATAATTTCTCTCAGTCACTAAACACCTACAACCTTTACTGCTGTCATTCAAGTATTTTCAGCAGCACATTTATGTCTCTGAAACTCGGTGCTCATTCAGCCTGCTCCCTGAATATCTGTACGGCTCACAGCAAACTTCTTTCCCAGAGCTAAAGCTTTATTCACAGATAAAATCCATTATTGAATTCAAAATCATTGTTCTTTCCTCCTAGGAGAGCAAACAGACCACATCCTCGTCTGATCCATAGAGCCGGGAAATCTTCTTTGACAGTATTTTCAATAGCCTTTATGCCTGTCACAGCTTCTATACTTTTATACATGTTTTCAATGCCTAGAAGTACAATATTAGTGAGTCAGCTCAGAGAATTCACACCTGTGAAAAGTGGCATACAATCTTGATCAACTGTGGAAAGACACAAAGTGCTGGAGTAACAGCAGGTCAGACAGCATCCTTGGAGGACATGGATAGGTGACATTTCGGGTTGGGACCCTTCTTCAGAATGAATCTAATAGTTATTTGATTTAACTATTCCATGTTAAGAATGAGCATTAAGTATTCTACTGTCCATTTGGACACAACTCGTCTCTCCTTTCTATTTCCACAAGTTCGGCCCATATTTGATTGAAAGACACAGCACAGAAAACAGGTCCTTCCGCCCACTGAGTCCATGCTGACCATCGATCACCAGTTCTCTGTTACTTCACTTTCACATCCACTCCCTACACACCAGGGGCAATTAACAGAGAGCCAGTTGACCTACAAACCCGCACGTCTTTGGGATGTGGGAGGAAACCAGAGCACGCAGAGGAAACCCATGCGGTCACAGGTAGAACGTGCAAACTCCATACAAACAGCACCCAAGGTCAGGATTGAGACCGTTCTCTGATGCTGTGAAGCAGCAACTCTACTGCTGCGCCAATGTGCTCATCTCAATAAGCCTGGTTGCTTAGGTATTTTGAGAAATTCATAGATTTATATGGCCCCTGGCGTTCTAAAATTGGTAAAAAGTGTTTAGCCTTTTTCAGTTGTTCTAATAGATGCCCAATTTCATTTTTTTTGTTCCATTCTAAATTATTTTTGTTGCTTTAATGTAGAAGTCTGTTCTATTTAATAGCATGTGTGATTCCAACAGGTAGTGTGACCTGTCAACAATGATAATACTACTGCCCTTATCTAGTAGTTTGATGATGATATTTAGGTTGCATTCAATTAGAAAAAGAACAGTACAGAATTGGATTCGACCCTTCAGCCCACAATATCCGTGCCGATTACAATGTCAAGACTGACTCTTATCAGCTCGTACCTAACCCATATACCCTCCATTCCCTGCATATCCATGTCCAAATATTTTTTAAACCTGGTAGTCCCTGCCTCAAGTACCTCCTCTGGCAGTTTGTTCCATACACCCACCACCCTTTGAGCTGCGTTTGGACATTTTATTTTTAATTTGTTTGGAGTAGGAGTCACCAATCTTGAAAATGTGTTCAGCAGAGGGTGGTGAATCTGTGGAATTCATTGCCACATATTGCAGTGGAGGCCAAGTAATTGGACATTTTTAAAGCAGAGATTGACAGGGTCTTGATTACTAAGGGTGTCAACGGTTATGGGGAGAAAGCAGGGAAATGGGGTTGAGAGGGAAAGATAGATCAGCCACGATTGAATGGCCTAGGCCTATGAGATCTCCTGTTTGTCAACCATGTCAACTCCCCTTCCCATTCCCACATTGGCCTTTATATCCTGGGCCTCCTCCACTGCCAGAGTGAGGCCACATGCAAATTGAAGGAACAGCACCTCATATTTCACTTGGGTAGCTTACAACCCAGTGGTATGTACTTTAAATTCTCTATTTTTACGTAACTTTATCTTGCACTTCCACCCCCTTCTATCCATGTAACCTTCCTCCTCCTGATTTGTTTGACCAGTTTCACAGTTCTCCACATTTTTTCCCTTTTAAGATCACACCTTCCCTAGCCAAATGCCCAACCCCCCACCCCTACATTCAGTCTGAGGAAATGCCACCCATCCTTTTTCTCCAGAGATGCTGCCTGACCCACTGGATTACTCCAACACTTTGTGTCTATCTTTGGCGGAGTAAACTCGATGCGATGAATGGCCTGATTCTGCTCCTATGACTTATAAACATAATTGACTGTAGAATTACAGGACACATTCTTTTTTGCTGGCGTTGGAATGATTCATTGCTTTGCATTTGCTCTCTCAGTCAGAGACCAAACTGGTCACCCTCCCAGTTAATGTTAGAGTTAGTGTTAGCCTTAACAGGTCGACTGACATTTTGATTTACGACCATGCTTTCGATTGGTTTCAATCTAACCCCCTTGCATTTATCCAGCCCAGAACATTGAACCTTTGCCAATGGTTCAATGGTTCAATAATTCAATGGCATTTCATGTTTCAGAAAGAACTGCAAATGCTGGAAAAATCTAAGGTAGACAAAAATGTTGGAGAAACTCAGCGGGTGAGGCAACATTTATGGAGCAAAGGAATAGGTGACGTTTCGGGTCGAGACCTTTCTTCAGACTGCTGTGGAAGAAGAAAGGAAGAGGCAGAGATTGTAGGCTGTGGGGGAGCTGGGAAGGGGAGGGGAAGGAGGGAGAAAGCAAGGACTACCTGAAATTGGAGAAGTCAATGTTCATACCGCTGGGGTGTAAACTGCCCAAGCGTAATATGAGGTTCTGCTCCTCCAATTTGCAGTGGGACTCACTCTGGCCATGGAGGAGACCCAGGATAGAAAGGTCAGATTTGGAATGGGAGGGGGAGTTGAAGTTCTGAGCCACTGGGAGATCAGGTTGGTTAATGCAAACTGACCTGAGGCGTTGGGCGAAACGATCGCCAAGCAGGCGCTTGGTCTCACCGATGTAGAGCGATGTACTTCATTGTCACATGTACCGAGGTACAGTGACATTTCTTTGCGCATACACTTCAGTAAAAATAATATTATACCTTAGCACAATCACAGTTAAGTATAAAATCAAAGACATGCAGATGCTGGTTTATACCAAAGATTGACACAAATTGCTGGAGTATCTCGGTTCAAGTTATCTGAAGGAGGGTCCTGACCTGAAACATCACCCATCCTGTTTCTCCAGAAATGCTACTTGACCCACTGAGATACTACAGCATATTGTGTCTATCATAATTGTCCAAGTGTATAGTAATAGTACACCGAGACAGCCAACACGAATTAACATGTTTTATGCCATTTTTCACGATTCAAGTCTAATGTTTAGTTATGAGGCACAGAGGGTGGGGAGTAACGTATGCCTGCAACGTACTGCCAGGGGTGATGGTGGAAACAGATACAATAGTGGCATTGAAGAGGTTTTTGGATAGGCACATCGATATCGAGGGAATAGAAGGATATGGATCATGTGCAGAAAGAGGGGATCCTGTGCTGCACTGTTCTATGTTTTATCAAGCTATATGAAGATAGGTTTCCCCATTTGCTAACCCTGTCATGTTTTACTTCCTTCCTCCATCGCCCTATTACAGATGAGACATTAACCTTTAAGTGAGGAGTGTTTAGCCCAGAACACACATCAATCAAATTTCAAACATGACAGAAATATTTCATTGGTATCACATAAAACTTAATTTCTAATCTCTGAACACTATTGTTATTATATTTAACTATCTGATTCATAAACCACTACAATTTTTCTTTCAATACATTTTATCAACTCTTAATGACTGGTAAGCTGAAGAGATCTGTTATAACTCAGTCATCTTTAAGCACATTGATTTTACGCTGAATGGAGTTGCTCACCAAAATACAGAAGCCCGTAACTCCAGCCACCTTCATAAGCCTCCCATTCAACCACTGATAATGCACATCCCATTATACCAGCTTCTTATTATTTGCTGCATCCCACCAGGATGCAGATGACAAAAGTAATTTTCTTGAATCAGGCATTTTAGGTTTGGAGGGATATGGGCCAAACATGGGCAAATGGGACCAGCTTAGATGGGCTTCTTGGTTGCCATTGGACAAGTTGGGATGACTGGCCCAGTCTGAAGAAGAATCTCGACCTGAAACGTCACCCATTTCCTCTCTCCAGAGATGCTGCGTGGCCCGCTGAGTTACTCCAGCTTTTTGTGTCTATCTTCGGTTTAAACCAGCATCTGCAGTTCCTTCCAACACAGTTTCTGTGCTTATTGACTCTATGATATTTGGACGGGTACATAGACAGGAAAGGTTCAGAGGGATATAGGCCAATTAAAAGGCAAGTAAGCTCCTTGACTTCACCTTGCTACACATTGCTTTGTTTTGTTTAGTTTAGAGAGTTTCTAGATATGGCGCAGAAACAGGCCCTACCCTATCCTACACACAAGGGACAATTTACAATTTTTACCAAAGCCAATTAACCTACGAACCTGTACGTCTTTGGGATGATGGAGAAAACGGAGCACCCGGAGGAAACGCACATGGTCAAAGGCAGAACGTGCAAACTCCAAACAAACAGCACCCGAGATCAGGATTGAATTGGGGTCTTTGGAGCTGTGAAGCATCAGCTCTACCAGCTGTGCCACTGTGCTGCCTGGTCCATGGGGGAGCACCGATATTAGTCTTTGGACATCTACTGGTGTGGCTTTCTCCCAAGGTCTGGTGACCACAATAATAACTTACTCTGATTCCCTTATGATACTTCATTGGGTTGGCTCATTTGATTCATCTCCCTCTTGGAGATCAGGACCAATCAAGGCCGGCCACAAATGTCCTCAGTCAGGCCGGTGCCTGGTAGGTCCATTGTTAGATAGGGAAGGTGTGATCTCAAGAGTGGAGATCTGTGGAACTGGTAAAATGACTAGGGTGGAGGAAGGGAGGATGGGTGATGGGAGGGGAGTGCAGGTAGAAGTTACTTAAAATTAGATAATTCAATGTTCCGCTGGTTAGTAAGCTACCCTAGTGAAATATTAGGTGCTGTTCCTCCATTTGGCGTGTGGCCTCATTCTGGCAATGGTGGAGGCCCAGGACAGAAAGATCGATGTGCGAATGGGAAGGGGAGTGGAAATGGTTGGCAACAAGGAGATCCCATAGGCCTATGTGGACTGAGCGCAAGTGTTCAGTGAAATTGTTGCCGAGTCTACGTTTGGTAGATACAGGTGAGAACGTCCTTGATTTGCAGGAGGTTGGGCAAACGTGAAGAAGCGCAAAGACACTTCCGGAATGCATAAGGACAACTATACACAAAGGTTACACATGAATGAACACACATGCACACATACTTGCACACACACTCACAGACATACATACACGCACACACATGCACGTACATGCACATACATGCACACACACGCACATTCATGCTCACATTTGCACACGCGTGCACACGCACGCATACATATACACACATACACATGCCAACACGCACACACGCACGCATACATATACAGACATACACATGCCAACACGCACACACACACCAGTACTCGCACACACCTAAATACTCAATGGAATAGTCAACAAGGATATAGTTCACTAGACCAAGTGCAGACCGTTGGGTCTGTTTCCCCAATGGCGTTTGCGGGGGGGGGGCTGCGGCATCACACTCACATTAACCACCCCCCAAACACACTGGTGGGGGGAGGGGGGGGTGAGAAGAAGGGAGGGAGGGGAGAGGAGGAGGAGGAAACGGGACAGATTTGGTAGGGAAAGGAGAGCGGGGTAGGGGGTGAGAGAGGGGGATGGGGAGAGAGATGTGG